>NW_023276524.1:227500-827500 GCF_013357705.1 Chelonus insularis
ATTTGCTTAACACTAGTCTACCAGTTCTATGATATTAAAAGTTATCTCTCATGTGCATTTATCATTTATCGATCACATACATATGCATTATTTCTGCTGTTTTCAGTATAAAAAGATTAGAAAATATATTTTCAATAGAAAAAAACATACGCAATCATATGATATTGGAGTATTTGTGTTGTGATTGTTTATTTCATAAAGTACATAATATATAGAAGTTCTGGAGAATTGTACCTTATGTGACACCTCGACGAATCACCCCAACTATTGAATCTTGGAAAAAAAATTTTTTACGTTTTATATGTAACCGCAATATTATATCACATATAGTAAATTTCTGCTCTCCGAACGGATTCAATACAGTTCAATGTTATATAAAAACATAAAGAATTACGAATATCTATAGAGATTTCCTATTTTGCATCAAATAAACTATAATCGAATTGTAACATTTTTGACCAACATTGATCATACATTTTTTATCCCAATTTTTTTCTCTGCATAAATAATAAAATTCTTGCTTTATACAGTAATTCAACATAGTTAAATGTCATATGAAAGCATCCGAAATATCAATCATCTACAGAAATTTTCTATGTTGCCTTAAATAAACTATAATCGTTTTGTAACATTTTGGATCAACATTAATCATACAATTTACGTCCTAATTTTTTTGTATAATAAAAAAATTATGAAATTTTTTTCTCATAGAAAGAAACCATTCGCAACAATATGATGGCGTAGTATCATTGTGGTCATCGTTTATTTTATAAAGTTAATGATGTACAAAAGTTTTGATGAATTGTACATTTTTGTAACACCATAAAAAAAATTCGAACTGTTGATTTTTATAAGGGAAAAAAATTATGTTACGTCTCTTGAAGAAGAACATTATTTTTTTCATACATTTTTCTATCAAGATCAAATTATTTTTGCGATAATTAGTGAAAACAAAAAAAAAACGGTAGAAAACATCACGGTAAGATTTGAACGTATGATCTCTAGCAGCGTAGTCTGACTCACTTACCCCTAGTCTACCAGTACTTTGAGAACAAATATTATTCTTTATGTATATTGAAAATTCATTAAACAATTACAGGTACACTATATCTGCTGTATTTAACATAAATTATGATATATCATCTCAAGAGAAAAGAAACTATTTGCAACAATATGATGGCATAGTATTATTGTGGTCGTCGTTTATTTTATAAAGTAAATGATGTACAAAAGTTTTGATAAATTGTACATTTTTGTAACACCATGAAAAAAATTCAGACTGTTGATTTTTATAAGGAAAAAAAATTATGTTACATCTCTCAAAGAAGAACATTATTTTTTTCATACATTTTTCTATCAAGATCAAATTATTTTTGCGATAATTAGTGAAAACACAGTAGAAAACATCACGGTAAGATTTGAACGTATGATCTCTAGCGTTGTAGTCTGACTCACTTACCCCTAGTCTACCAGTCCTATGATTTTCAATTTTGTCTCTTATGTATATTTATAATTTATTAATGACATACAAAAAAAAAAAAAGAATTTAAACTGTCAAACTTTTTTAAGAAAAAAAAGTGTTTTGTGTTTTATATGTACCCGCAGAATTATAAATGCACAAATGATGAATTCTTCCTCGGTAAACAGATTTGATACAGTCAAATGCTATATAGAAGCATGAGCAAATCTCAAAAACCTACAGAGATTCTCTATGTTGCGTCAAAAAAACTATCATCGATTTGAAACATTTTTGACCAACATCGATCATTTATTTTACATTCAAATTTTTGTTTGTATTAAGCATGAATTAGTTATGAGTTATTATTTTAATAAAAAAAACTATTTGCAATAATATGACAGTGTGGTATCTGTGTTTTTATCGTTTCTTTCACAAAGTAAATGATATTAAAAACTTCTGATAAATTGTACATTTATGTGACACTACAAAAAATCATTTGAGCTGGTAAACTTTGTTAAATAAAATTTATTCTACGTCTCTTAGAGAAGATAGACATTTTTTAAGTGATCTGTGTATTAAGATCAAATCATTTCTTGCCTTTATTAGTATAAGTAGAACACAGCACAGCGAGATTTGAACGTACGGTCTTTTGCTTTAAAGTCTTGACTCGCTTTCCTCATGTCTACCTGTACTTTGATATGAATTCCTATCCTTTATGTATCCATAATAATTCATTGATTACTACGTTTGAGATCGAATATTTTGCTTTTTGTTATGCATTAATGAATTATCAGTAAATTTTCTGAATCAAACGTAACTTATAGTCACACTTTATCAATGTTCTTTTTAAAAAAATTTATAATACCTGCAACTCCTAAAAATCTTTATCAATCGTCTGGTGTATCATTTTTAAGAAGTCTTCCAATTAATGTATATCCACGATCTAAAGTGAGAATATATTACTAATAACTTCAGCCTTCAATAGTATTCTAATTTTTTTTTGTAGTCTTTGTCAATATAGAAAGAATTAGTTTGTGCCAGTACAATGTTATTTTGAATGGTCCAATCTGAATAATTTCTGCTTTTCTGTTACAATTGTTGTCGCTGCACTATGTATCATTTGTAATTGTTCTTTGGACTTTTCTTACCAAAAAAAAATCTTCAATTTTATTATATGTACATGTTGTTCACGCGAATGCTGCAATACTCTGATTTTACAATTTATTTATAATATTATCATAAATAATACTTTTCAAAGATCAGAATAATAATTATTTTATTATTCATAAAACTTTCTCATGAACACATCAATATTACTAAAAATATGCCCACTCAAACAAAAGAAAACTAAAGTCCAGTATATAATCTTTAAAAAATTTTTGTTATCTAAAACTATTTTGTATAAATGTACCTTAATTTACATGCGTAATCTATTTCAGTTATCCTGATATTTATCATTTGTAAGGGTTTTTAAAGTAAAAGAAAGTAATCCTTTCTGTGGATAAAATGATCGACTCGATGTTTCTTATTTATATTTTTATTTATTTTTTTTTTCTGCAAGAATGATAGTAATAATGAAACACAAATAACAGTAAACTTATAATAACCAGTTGAATTTTTTATGTCATTGCTTAATTTTGAAACATAATGACTTTTTAGTATTACAACTCACAGAAATTATTACTTTATCGTAAATTTTACTGAACAGCTTTTTAGCTGAGTATGATCAATTTTAATAACGTCGAATTAAAAATAAAAATCTTTATATAACTTTTTTAACAATCATTGAACGCAAAAATGTAATTGCAATACTGATGCTCTTTTATGTTTCGTTATTTTTAAAAACTTATAATCAAAACAAATATCATAACATTTTAATTGTTTCATAAACATAATAACGAGTTACGATAAAACTCTAGTTTTTTAAACATACGATATATGCACATGTTTTCTGAAAACTACTTATTACCATATGAAATTGTTAATAAAAAATTCTTTTATTTTAATAATCTGTTTACGACGTAAAAAATACTTGCAATGTACTAAAAAAATATATATCAATCTCCTTATGCTGAAAAATACATCATCAGTTAACATTGGTCTTCTTTATTGCTTCTAATGCAGCTGAATATCTTCAGTCCTTAGAAAATTGAAAATAAAGAATTTATGATTTGCATTTACATCATAATTATAACAATTAAATAAGTAGATCCATAACTTTGAGCTAACTTTTTCCAAAAAGAACACAGTAACTAATTTTTTTATAAGTAAATTTAAAATTTTTACTTTATCTCAGCAAAATTATGATATGCAAATAGAAAAATTACATAAACTAAAATAAATTGATGCTTAATACATATGATAATAAAAATAAAAATATTTCTGATATATTTATACTGTCACTGTTAATACCGCGATCTTTGCTGTCTAGATTTATATTGATTATGTATCCATGTACGAATTTGAGCTTCAGTTCTTGTTATTTGCGGATGTTTTTTCAAAAATTCTCGTATTTCTGAAGAAGATGGCAGTTTCATATTTATTAAGTTATTTTCGAATACTGTAGTAGCCGTATTTATCTCATATTCAGTCCATCTTATTTTTTTAGTTGTTTTAGTTTCTACAAATAAAAAAAGTAGATTAAATATTTTCAATTATACAAGTTTCTTATGATAATAAAAAAAAATGTGTTACTGTGAATAAAATATACCTTTTCTAGAAATTTTGCGTTTCTTAGCAGATCTCTTTGCAGATTCAATAATGCTGTCTTCGGAATCATCCGAATCAGATCTCATATCTTCATCAGATTCAGTAGTTTCAATAACAGGTTCAAGCTCATTAATGAACCTAGACTGATTTGCATCGTCATTACAGATTGCAATTTCATCTGTATTATTTGTTGTTCTCTGAGAATCCTGTCTCATACCCACAGCAACTTCAAGGATCTGTGATACTTCACATAAATCACGACTTATGACAGCTTGTCGATAATGTTGTCTGTGTATTGCTTCAGCATGACCCATGAAGTTCGAAATATCGAAAACTCGACTTTCAGCGATTTTCAATGATGCGACAGTTGTTGCAACATGTTTTCGCAAGGGAGTGGTTCGTAAGGTCTTTGGATTAGATACACCCGATTTCGCAGAAAATTCTCGCATTAAGGTACAAATTTTTAAATGTTTATAACGACCAGCATTTTCCTCTCCTGGCAAAGCAAAAATCATCGGGTTATCAAGGCATATCCCAGTGTAGCTTCTATACTTTAATAATGTATCGATACCTGTTTTCATTTCTCGAGAAATTATAACAGGTACATTTCGATCTTTTTTTCCTCCTAACTCAAATCTAATGTATTCATCAACCAATTTTTTGTTTCCTTCAGACAGCTTTTCATATCCCTCTTTATTGGATTCTGAAAACGTCACAGCACGTTCATAGTCATC
Source organism: Chelonus insularis (assembly GCF_013357705.1). Lineage (NCBI taxonomy): Eukaryota > Metazoa > Arthropoda > Insecta > Hymenoptera > Braconidae > Chelonus > Chelonus insularis. The sequence goes on from NW_023276524.1 coordinate 232,403, forward strand.
GATAGTTACTCTTTCAAGCTCTCCAGGTCGTTTACGATTAAAAATTAATACTAATAAAAGAGTAGATTTATTCAAATTATCATAATCACTATAAGAATATTTAGTATTCAAATTAGTCAGAGCTTTATCATATTGTTTCCGCACATATGACCAGAAAATTTTTATATCACTAGTGAGAGGAAGAACTATTTTCTTATGTCTCTTGTTAACCGTTTGAATTTCATGAGCTAATTTGTTTATAGCGATGGGATATTTATCTTCATGTAACTCTAGAAAATATTTAATATTGTCTAATCGATCATATTGACCATTCTCTAAACATTGTCGTCTGTAACATCTTGCAATTTTTTTTAAATATATGCCATAGCTCAATGCTGTCGATGGCGCTCGACATGATCGATTGTCTGAGTTTGCACCAGTTATTTTCATAATCAGAATCTTGACTATCAGTCACAGAATTTAAGTCTAAAAAAGGAAATAGTATATAAAACATAAATTTTGAAATCTATGCTTAACATCGATTGAACATAAAGTGTTTATAAAAAAGGAAAAAAATCTATATATTTAAATAAGACTTACCTTTTTTTGTAACAATGACACAATTTTCAGCTTCTTCACTTTTTTCTACTTCATTACATTTGTAAAAATTATTTGTGTTACATTCAGGATTTACAGACTCTGGAATATTTATTCTGACAAGCCTAACACAAGGAATTTTATTCATTTTTATAGTCACATGGGACATTCTTGTTTTTCTTCGAGGCATTTGAGACTAATTAAACTTCTACTTCTAAAAAAAAAAAAAAACAGTTCATTGACTGTTGAATCTTTTTATTTCAATATTACGTTTTCCATTAAACAATTGTTGAGGTTAATGGATCATAAACAATTGATTTTAATCGCATAAAATAGAAAATCTCTGATTTATTACAAAAATGGATGAATGTTTTGAATAAACGAAAGAACCATATAAATACACGAAAATAAGCTAATCATTTTATGAATGAGAGTATTCGATGTTTCTTTGTTGTGAATTGAAATACTATCAAGATAAATGAACATAATGTAGAAAGAATTGATAAATACCAAAATAAAATTTTTTTTAAAATCTACAAAAAGACTTGTGACAAAGAAAAATTTATAGGTACTGAATTACATCAACAAATTTAACAGCAAACGCTAGCAGTTTCTTTTAAACACAATCGTTATGAGTTTCAAAAACAGTTGACGAACACACAACATGCATTACAACCATCGCAGGTAATACAGTCGAAGAGCAGCAGATGGTGCTAGTCATTTATTCTTCTTTTTTAATTAGTTATATTAGCTCTCCATTAGACGTCGCTAGTGATCAATAAAACTTTCAAAAATTAGTTGGAAAATTTTTTGAACAAGTCAGACGATAACAAATTATTTATAATGTTATTCGACAACGGAATGTAAAATATACATAGAAATTCTGAGTCTATGACTGTTCAGAAATCGTCGAAACTATAAGGATTGTGCAAACGTCAATGAATATATATAAAGATAAGGACGATACACTTATGAGACAACGCAGGAAAATCTTTAAAACTGTTTGAAATCGTTTAAAAAAATTATTGCATTTTTTATAGAAAATGATAACACCGTTTCAAACGATCTGTGCATCAAGAAAAATTAATTTGATGTCTTAATGCAGAAAAAATAAATGAATAAGTAGAAAACATCCCGCGGAGATTTGGACGTATGATCTCTAGCGTCGTAGTCTGACTCACTTACCCCTAGTCTACCAGCATTCTTGCTTTATGATGTTATTCAGCACAGTAAAATGCTATATAGAAGCATGAGCAAATCTCAAAAACCTACAGAGATTCTCTATGTTGCGTCAAAAAAACTAATATCGATTTGTAACTTTTTTGACCAACATTGATGATACATTTTCTATTCTAATTTTTTTCTCTGCATAAACAATAGCATTCTTGCTTTATAAAGTTATTCAACACAGTAAAATGTAATATAAAAGCATGAGAAATCTCGAGAATCTACAGAGATTCTCTATGCTGCGTCAACTATAAATGATTCGTAACATTTTGGATCAACATTAATCATACAATTTACGTCCTAATTTTTTTGTATAATGAATAAATTATGAAATTTTTTTTCCATAGAAAGGAACCATTTGCAACAATATGATGGCATAGTATCATTGTGGTCGTCGTTTATTTTATAAAGTAAATGATGTACAAAAGTTTTGATGAATTGCACATTTTCGTAACACCATAAAAAAAATTCGAACTGTTGATTTTTATAAGGAAAAAAAATTGTGTTACATCTCTTAAAGAAGGACATTATTTTTTTCATAAATTTTTCTATCAAGATCAAATTATTTTTTGCGATAATTAGTAGAAACAAAAAAAAAACGGTAGAAAACATCACGGTAAGATTTGAACGTATGATCTCTAGCAGCGTAGTCTGACTCACTTACCCTTAGTCTACCAGTACATTGAGAACAAATATTATTCTTTATGTGTATTGAAAATTCATTAAACAATTACAGATACACTATATCTGCTGTATTTAACATAAATTATGACATATCATCTCAAGAAAAGAGAAACTATTTGCAACCATATGATGGCATAGTATCATTGTGGTCGTCGTTTATTTTATAAAGTAAATGATGTACAAAAGTTTTGATGAATTGTACATTTTTGTAACACCATAAAAAAAATTCGAACTGTTGATTTTTATAAGGAAAAAAAATTGTGTTACATCTCTTAAAGAAGGACATTATTTTTTTCATAAATTTTTCTATCAAGATCAAATTTTTTTTTGCGATAATTAGTGGAAACAAAAAAAAAACGATAGAAAACATCACGGTAAGATTTGAACGTATGATCTCTAGCAGCGTAGTCTGACTCACTTACCCCTAGTCTACCAGTACTTTGAGAACAAATATTCAGGGATCGATTTTTATGAAAAAAAAAAAATTGTTCTCCGTCTCTTAAAAAGAACAGCATCTTGTTCAGCGATCTATGTATCTATAAAAAAGTAGTGCGTATCATAATTATGAAAAAACAAAAAAAAAAGTGGAGTGGTGATTGTGGGATTCAATCGTAAATACTTTTTCGTTGTAGCCTGACTTTTTTGCTACTAGTCTATAAATATCATAAGACAAATAGTTTTTTTAGTACAAATTCATTTTGGTATAATATTTCAAAGGAAAAAAAAAATGCAAAAAAATTGTTTATATGACAACTTTAACGGAAGTTGGGCACAGCACATCTATTATCAGTATTATGAAAAAAAAAATTTTTTTTCATATATATTCTCTTGGTATTATCATACTCAAAACGATATGAAGCCATTTTTTCCTATTTTTTAGAATTATATATAAAATTGGCACGAATTATTCATTTATGTGACTTATATATATAAGTCACACAAATGTACAAATGGTAGAAAAACGTAAATATCCTGCAAACTATTAGGAGTATCTCTATATCCTCTGGAGGACCTTGTAAGAAGATCAAGACACACCTTATAAGCTATCAAAAACATGGTGTCACATAAATGTCCAGATAACGTACATATATATATATATATATATATATACATGCAAGTGGACGTTTGGTAACATTTTGTGCGACCAAAGTGGAAGTTTGGTGACGAATTGGAAGTTTGGTGACAGTCATCAAACTTCCAAAATAATTTTGAAATCTATAAAAAAAAAGAAAAGTAACAGAAAAATACGATAAATGTCGGATATACGGTTAAGAACCATATAATATAATGAGTTCTGTTCTTCAAGAATCTAAAAGGAGCAGAATAACTGAGGAAATATCAAAATTCGTTACAAAAAATAGATTTATGACAATTAGTTTTTTAATTTTTTACCTAATAACGGATATTGAAGATTAAAACGTGAACGTTATATATAATAACATCCATGTATACATTTACCATAGTATACTTGTAACAAAGTTATGTACCATTAATGTTCCATTTATGTAGCATAAGTTATGTATTACAAATAAGCATATACATAAACATATAAGCAACATCACTAAGTTATGTAATAAAATATTATATCCAATGCAAAAAAATTCATGTATCGCAGTGTCTATATAACATATGTAACGTAAGTTACATTACACTGATGTTATTTCATTTTATTGATGCTATGTTACACTGAGGAAACGGCTGCGACATAACATAAACATAACATAAGAGTCACTGTTGTGACGTTTTTTTCAAAGTAACATTGTTTGGTCACGAGGACATAATATAGCCGTCACAATGGTGACGTTATACTACAATCACAATGCCACGTAACTGATACGTAACATAGAAGTAACAATTAGGTACATATCATAAAACTCAAATTTAATATAATTGTTATGTCACCTATAAGTCAAAAAAGTTACGTAACTTGTTACTTCCTTGTTATATCACATTTACATTCTGTGTTCACTGGGTAACTCCTCCAGTTACAGGAGCACTCTTACTTATGATGAAAGGAAATGATCGTAAAACTCAATTTCTGTTCTTTTACAACAAATGATATGTTACGAACAAAAGAAATATGTTTATATCCATTTTACACAGTGGATAACATTGTTTCAGTAAAAGAAAAAATTTCCCATTGGAAGATCTTAAATAGATTGGATAAATCCTGTTTTCAATTGTTTATAACAAATTGAATTGTTATAAACAATTCACATTAACAAAAAGTAGCATATAACTTTCCGAACAACCCCCTCTACATATCTGTTGAATTTGGTCGCAATCGAATTAACCGTTTTGGAGATTACTATAGATTACTATATTGCATAGATCTCTATTTTCATTGTTTATAACAATTAAAAAATTTTTTATTCAAATATTATTATGATCGATAGTCATTTGTTATTAACAATGTTCAATCGTTATGAACACAATTTTTTATTATTAACAATAATCATTGACTATTTTATTATCCTAAACGCTATTTTCTCCATCCCAACACAAGTTTAAAATTTCTTTATTGCTGATTTCGTTTTTTAAAAATTTTTTTTTATGAAATATTGTCATCATATTTCTGCACAATTATTTTAAACATTTGATATTCATATTTTTCAAAAGATTTCGAAATTCTGTCTAAAAAATGGTATAATTTCTAAATTGCAGAATTTAGGTAGTTCACTATTTTTTCAGTTTTTTGATTCTGCATAGAAAATGGCTGGACTGATTTCGCTGAAAATCTAATCAGTTCTAAGTTACGTAATTACGCGTCGAATGCAGTTGGTCTCACGTCGATATCATTTTTAGTTCTCGAGATAATCGAGGCGAAAAATTATTCCGAACGTACGTACGACCATACGCACATACGAACATACGCACATACGCACATACACACACACAGACGTCCACGTAAAAACTATCGTATTCAACTCTGGGGACCTCAAAACGTGGAGATATGTCAAAATTAGCGATTCGCAAAATCGGGCCCATTATTACAACTTCCCACTGGGAAGTTAATAAATGTTAAAGAATAAACTAAATTAATTAATATTAATATAAAATATTTTGTTTGTATAAATTTTATAATAAAAACTGAATTTTGTTTATTTATGCGTTTTTCTTCAATCTCATCTATGATCATCGATAATTGGGTCTAATTTTATCGATAATAGATTCAGTTTCTTCGACGACTATCGATAAATACTCCCGTAGTAGAGTTTAACAAAACAATTTTTTTTTTTTTAAATATATAATATTTTTCAAAACTAAAAATATTGGATGAATTTTTACATTATTCTTAACATAATTAATGCCGACATGCACATTTTTTTCAAATTAAATAAGATTTTATCCATATTATATGTACAAAAATCCTTAATCTATCGATAACTGGGTCAAGTACCTTATTGCTTTGAAACTAGATAAAAAAAAAAAAAAAAATTAGGGTTTCGTCTATCTGACAAGACGAATCCCCAAGCAAAAGACTGAGTCTCAACAGATCGCAGCGTGGTAACTGCTCTACCGAATACAACACCCTGCCAGGTAGCTAAATCGTCTACAGACGATTCTGAGTTTTGACATCGAACAATAGAAACCCATCATCGACCGTTTTACATCTTGATATTGTACAACGAGATCTTGTATAATACACAAATAATATAATACGGCAAATAGGGCTCATGCGATGATAAGTTGAACATGTAACTTATCATCTAGTATAATCACATTGTATAGAGCCTTTTGACTCACAAAACTCCTAGAGATATTGTTACCAACTTTGACTAGACGGGATACGGTCTCAGAATATAAAAGTCTTGGGAAGGGGGTTTTCCTTTTTTTTATGCTTCATTAACATCCTAGTTTTTCTTTTTACATATTAGTTATTAAGATATTTATTATTTTACAATAGTTATTTTCTTAGTGTAATTTGTACATCGTCAACTTGACTAATACTTTTTTATGTTTCAGATACTCCTAGGATGTTAATGTTCGTCGTAGTCTTATGCTTGTATGATTGTTGACCAGGCAGCAGTCAATTGTGGTGGCCAGCTCCAATACTCCTACCCTATCTCCGTTCTTCCTCACGTTGTTCTTGCTGTTGTGATGTTGAAGATCCCAATTTCTGCTAACTCTCTAACCAGTACTCTTAATGAAATTACCTTTATATCTCTCTTTACCAGGATTCCTAGGTCTAATAGATCAATGCTTGACTTCCGGTACTAAACCCGTCGTGCTGTAATGGTGAGTGACGTCAGAGTTACGTCTGCCCCGTGATACCTTTCTTTGATCATTGGTTTCAACTCTCCATATTTTTGTATCTTGTGCTGGTGGCACTCCGGGGTATCTGCCTTTTCTCCTATTACTTGTGCTTCCGATCTATTGCATCCTCCTCTACACATCTTGTTTGCCATTTTGCCTCTTGAGCTTCTTACCAAAAGTGGTATTGCGTTAATCCTTGGTTTGATCATGTTCAGATAGTTCCTTCCACTGAGGAATCGACTTGGTTCTATCACCCATCTGTGTTGACTAGGAACTTCTCCTGATCTTAGAAGCGGTTCTTCGTCATTTGACTTGTGAAATAGTTTAACCATACGTATTTTGTAGGCTTCGATGTCTTTTATACTTTGGCCTTGATCTTCTATTCGAGCTTTAGCGTGTGCCAGTTTTTTATCCAGGAAGGACTTCATTTTTGCTGGTAATTGTATTTCTTTAGGCCCTTTCAGTCTTTCTGACCTGTTGTACCTGATCATCGGCATAATTCATCTGAATGCAGAGAGTGATAAACTTCCGACTTTGTAGTCGACATGGAAGTAAGCTTTAGGTGTATCTCGTGGCAGCGTCAGCCATTTCCTCACTGCTTTACAAACCATAATGTCCATCCTTTTTACAAACTAAGATTTACTATCCAAGTGCTAATTGGTGGTAAAAGCTCAGTATTACTACCACTCTCATTGCAAATAGTCTCTGTTGTGGTTTCAGAGGCGCTTTTGTTAGCAAATTGATCTTTTCTTGTAGAGATAGATGTGGTTTCCCCATAAACCGACCTTCTGGTGTAAATGGTACACCTAAATATTTCTAGTCCTCTAATCTTTTTAATGCTGGTATAGTGTAACCGTCAATAGTAAATATCTAGTCTTTATTTACCACAACCTTTTGTTCTTTAGAGACTATCTTCATAAAGGCTGTAAAGCATTTAGACGCATTGACGTGCAAACCGCAACTACGTAGATATCTATTTGCTTTTTCGAGTGTGCATTGTAACCCTATAGAACTTGATGCTATAAAGACCAGTTCATTTGCGAATCCCATAGCGTTAAAGTTGATGTTGCCAATTCTTAGTCCTATTTCATTATCTATGCTTCGAAATAGTTTATCTATTACCATATTGAAAATCATTAGTGATAGTGGGTCACCTTGCTTTACTCCACATTAAGGGCGGATCTTCTCTGATATCCAGTCTTCGGAACATAGACATTTTATCGATTTTTTGTATACATTATCAATGTATTCTACGTGCAACGTTGTTGGATATAAGGATGTCATGGATAGTGCGGTGTGTCACTGAGTCGAAAGCTTTGGCAACGTCTAAGGACGCTAGATATATAGAATTAATGCTTTGTCTGCAAAATCTTAGAGCAAAGTCCATTAGAAATGTATTTTCTGCACATTCATCTATAGGCCTAAAGGCTTTTCGTTCGGGATCTAGTTTAATCCAAGCACTGAACCGTGAAGCTAGTATTTTGTGTAGATGTCTGACAAATATGAATGATACTGTGATAGGCCTAAATAGCTTAGGTTAAGACGCCTCTTCCTTTTCCGAAATTGGTGTAGTCCTTGACTTTATTAAATGCGCAGGCATGGTTCCTGCACAAAGAATGATATTGTATATTCGACAAAGAATGTCGTGGGTTATTTCTTTCAAATCATTTGCAGTATACCCGTCAGGCCCTGGGGCCAATCTACTGGCGAGTAAGTTTGTAAGAATTTCCTTAATTGATATTGGAGACCATAGCTGCTTTACTTCTTTCTGTCCGTTCAATTCGGTCCCAGGACTTGAATCTACAGTTAATGCCATTACTGTCTCCCAGTATACTGTCATACATTCTTTAGTAGGTGGATTGAAGGTCTTCTTGTCCTTCAAGATCATTCTTAGGCAGTTGGTGGAATTTTTATGCCATTGTTTTCGAATCATTGTGTATTCTGCTCTGCGCTTTTTCCTCTTTGACAATTGATTTTGAGTGTTGTCATTTCTTCGTCGTGGTCTATATTCTCGTTTCGGAAAGGCGTTCGACATATATAGTGCAATTTCATCTCTAATTCGGCTAATGTCCAACTCTTTGATTGATTGGCAGATATGTACAAAATTTTGAAAGTTCCATTCCGTTTTATCCGGGGTTTTTAAGGTGCAAAGATAGGCGGAAACGGACCTTTTAATTTCATCAAGTGTAAGTGGGCCCCCGGGGTTGCATAGATGTCTCTGCTCTTAAGATATGTCGCGCAACAACGGGGGCAGATTAGACTATAATCCGTCGTGCCCCACTTTCGTACTGCCCTATATGGCAGTCTAAGAATGGGCATGTCAAACACGCCGAGCGCGAAACGCGTTAGCGACCGCCGACCACAGCGGAGAAAGTTGGTACTACGGGAGGCCAAATTCCAAGCCCTTTGCCTGGGGCTGCAAAGTCAAAATATGACATGTAGGCCTAGGTACAACTGGCCAATTGAGGTTGGACTCGTAGTGGTATGTTGTGATGCCTCAGGTTTGTTACGTGTATCCCTGTGCCTGTTCTAGGTGCACTCCTTCGCCTGTTTTTGTAGCGAAGGTTCTTTCAGACCCTGAGAATTCACATTTACACGAACATTTGGAGTAAGAGATAACACCTGAGTGTTGGATCTAGTAGCTGGATCAGCTGAGCCTGTGGGCACGCTGATATTATTTATCCAAGGCTGATTATTTAAAGACGTGCCAGACTTTGGCAGTTACCTAGGGTTCGTAGCCCTAAGCAACTGTTGCGCGACCATACTCTTACTTTACTTTGCTGTGAGGCAGTAAGGGATCCACGGTGGGCGCCATAAGAAGGCGGTATGGCTATGACATGTGCGAACACAATTATCTGTGGAGTCCTTTCGTTGACTTAAGAGATACGTATTGCTTTTGATGGGAAAAAAAAGAAATTAGCGGCATGGGTCATTTATTTTATATCTCAAAAGCCAACTAGAGACTCCACCCTGCAGTTAAGCAGTTGTTGTGGACGCACCTTACCTCACCTTAGATATCATGTTATAAATTTTGTACATAAATTGAAAATGAGTGTAAATAGATCTTTATGAATTACAAGGCACCATCTATAAATATTATTAGTAACATAAAAATAGTTGTAAATATTCACTTATGTATAAATTCGGGCTAGATCGTGAGAGAGAAAGACTACTATTGTGCGCAGAGAAAACAATTTTACATAAATAGATAAACAGTACCAGAAAGAGTAGAGACTAGTAATCACATAACATTGTTATTACTTTAGAAATACAATATAGTATTAAGTGAACTTGAATGAGTAATAATAATTGCAACTAATGTGGACATATATCATGTTCTTGCGCGTAATCGGCATGGCCATAGGTTGTAAGAAGCTATCGTTGTCAATGAATTGAACCTTACGAAGTTAAGAAAAGATCCAAGTAAAACTCGAGTTGTAATGCCTAGAAGTTTTCTTTCGAATAAGCCAAGACCCAACAAAAATGCAGCAGAGGAGGACGCTCACACACCACGCCATGAGATGGTCAGGTTGATGGTTTGGACCCTGGAACGAGGTAGACCAGTAAGATCTGCAACAGAACTCAAGAGATCAGTATTTAGGCTGTAGTAATTGCGCTTCTGCACGTATTCAAGTTGCAAATCACCACTTCCCAAAACTATCTGAGCATCAATGATGAACGCGATGCCGTCTCTCTCAGCCACCAGGTCCGGTTTCCTCAAGCGAACAGATGTCATGATGTGAGGTTCTACCCATACTCGGTAACGCTTCTCGTTCAGAAGATTGGCAAGATACATGACAATAGCGTTGTGCCTTAAAACTCTACCTCCATGCGTTCTGTGGCACTGTTGTATAATGTGCGCCGTTGTGTCCATCACCATACAGTCAGCTCGACAATTACGATCCATAGTCAAGGCTCTGATAACTCTGGTAGTGCATACACGAGAAGGGAGGGCGTTGATTCTAACCCTTGGATAAGCAAGCCAGTCTCTTGGAGGGATTCCGGTATTGGCATAAAGCCAGCTAGATGATAACATACTGTTCCTGCATGGCTTTAACTCAGTTGTGAAGTTTGGTTGCCCAATCCACTTTTATTGACAGGTGCGTAAAAGAAGGCACATGGAACATCGTGGGGAAACTTAGTTCATCTTTTGACAGAGGAACGAATTGTTCTATCCAGACGGTTAAGGAGACCAAATGACACTTTGCCCAGAACCAGACCATGCATAAAGCGCGGTATTAGGTGAAATCGAAGGACAATCAGACCCTGTCGAGGTTTCAAAGGAGCTTTCTTGGTCTTTTCTAAGAGTTCCTTGAGATTGACAACCGGAGATGCAGGACCTTTGATGGTAAAAAACGTTCGAACTCACAAGTCTGGATATCCATTACCCAATATGCTCAAAATCCTCCAGAAAATTGGTCGTCCTAATTTTATCTTGACAGTTGATATCTCGAACGCCTTTTATTACATTGAGATCGAGCCCGATGACAAGAAGTACACATCTCCCTGTCGACCAGCATATTTTTGTGTATCTCGATGATTGGGTCGTTGTAAGCGAGAACAAAGAAAATCATGATATTCTCCTAAAAATATTATTAACTGTTTCGACAGAACTAGGATTCAAGTTGAATTGTGGAAATGTAAATTATACTGTAACAGAATCAAATACTCAGGCTTTGTCGTAGATAATGGTGGTATACATGTGAGCAAAGAACTCATTGCACCTATTCTTAATTTTCCAGTCCCAAAGGACAAAACGCAATTGCGCAGGTTTATTGGCTTCGTGAACTGGTATCATCGTCATCTTAAGGATATTGGTACCACCATGGCCCCGCTTCATTAACTAACTAGCCCCAAAGCTAATTGGCATTGGACACAGGAAGCGCAAGAGGCATCCTTAAAACCAAAAGAGCGTCGGCTAACAGCCCCACTTTTTACCCGGCAGATTCTTCCTTGCCGTTCCGCCTCTACGCTGATGCTAGCCATGTGGGAATAGGCGCGATTCTAGTCCAATATGACGAGAAGGAGGATAAAGAATACTTGAACTGTTGTATATCTCATTCAGTGTACTCAAAAAAATAAGCAACCAGCTTCACCAAAACTCAGAGATAAATTTGTTAAAGAAGATAATCATACATCGAAAAAATTTCGATTTACTAAGGAAAATTATCGAAAAATAATTTAGTGTTGGATATTCTCGAATCAGACTCATTAATTATCGATGAACAAACATTAGTATCATCAATATTGTCTACTTCAAACTTTAGAACATCTTCAATTTATTAAGCGAAACATAATCGATGTAATGCTGCATTATCGTCTAAAAAAAATTGATATTGGATTCAATATCTGAGGAATTATCAGATACTGATGAACAATGGCATGGAGGGCCTTAACAACAACAAGACTTTTCGATCCCTATCTCTATAAATAATCATCATCATAGTGTGAAAAATAGATATAATAACTTAAAGAAATCAAACTTTGACAAAACAGTTATAAGAAAGTTCCCAGATCCAACAGGTCTTCTTTCTGATAATGTAGAAGAAGCAAATATAGATAATGAACAAATCTTTAAAAAAAATTAAATAACTACAATGAAAACAATACTTCTCAAAGTGAAACATTACCAACAAATCTCTGCTTACAAGACCCACAAAAGGTATTTTGTAATAGTGCTTGAGATTTAATGCTAAACAATTTATGTAAAAATTAAAAAAAATTAAAAATAAGGTTCATAAAAATTTATCTAAATTCAGAGCATACAAGAGCAGTTCTTGAAGACATTTCTGATTCAATTGATAGAATGATACACCAAGATATTTTTCTGACATATGAAAATGTTTTCCTAATGGGAGTTGTTTTTTTTACAAAATGTAGGATTATCAAATTATAAAGAAACCCAGACATCGTCAACAGCATCTGTCGTCATGAATAGAGCTGTAAGTTTCATGAGTAATTATCCAGATGCATCAAGACTCATCACAACACCTGCTCTAGGAGAAATCTTGGGATCTAATCCTAATTATAAAGAAATATTGAATAACTCTTCCAATTCAGGTGAATCTAGAGCTGCATTCTCACGCACAACTATTACAATCACTAGGTATTGATCTATCATAGTCATAATAGGATGTTCAAAAAATTCGAAAAAATTGTCAAGAAATTGAAAATCTCGATCCTAATACTAATTTTGATTATTCTCAAGATATCAGGATTTTAAATGTAGATAACGGCTTCGATTCTCTCAATATTGATAACGCTGTGACCACTGAGATTTCATTGATTAAATCAAAAGAAGACAATTTTATAGCAGAGTTGTACTTTGAAAATAAAAACTACACGATAAATAATTCAAATGATAAAAAAGTGATCAACAAGATGATTCAACTGAAAATGTGTCTGCTGGATTTACAGACCATCTTTTCAATGATGATTCTAATGATATGGATGATGCAGATAAAATAATATCACAAATAAATATTAAGGCGTTTGAAAGTAACTATTCAAAAACATGATATTGTATTGAATAGTTCAAAATCCTTCGTGAGAGCTATGTAAATATTGTAAAATATTTGTATGTCGCCATCTAATGACTATTAGACTAACGACAGTTTGTTAGTTAACGACAATTGCTTGACGATTAAATTGTTTATAGCAACGAGGGGAGAGTTTGTTTATCTCCAGTTTTTGACTGCGACTTGAGTTGACCGCACGGAATCATTCATTTTAATTAATTACTGTCAATCTTCAATAAACATTTTTCTTTATTTATAAATTTTTCGAAGTTGTTATTTAGTCTTATTTTACACTATGATTATAAACTGATTATCTATTCAAATATTTCTTATTATTAAAGATTATTTCCTTTAATAATTAATTTTTTTTATGTAAATTTATAAGTGATATGATTAGTTGTTTAGTCAACGAGACAATAAATATATAATTATGTGTTATATATTAAATGGAATGGACGCCAAAATTTATCATTAAGAAATAGAAATGTTGTAGGAAAAATTAAACTTGGCTATAATAAGTTTTTTAAACCAAATTTTGCATAATTTTATGATTGATAAAATTTTTATCATTATCAAACAACTGTAATTTTCAAGTACATTGCCATGATAATTTTGACAATGACTCACGTTTAAGTTAGTTCAAGCTTTACAAACATTTTTCAATGACACATGAATAATCAATTCAATCATATGGTAATTGTTAAGATAAATAATTCCCCTTTTCTATGATTTATTATTTTTCTTGCAATCTATGTACAAACTATCAATGTAAGTTTAAAAAAATTTTTCATCTTCTGGTAGATCAGATATATCAACTATAACCAAAAATGAGCTGACTGCTCACTTGGTATAGTATTATATATTGTAAAATATTGTATGTCGCCATCTAATGACTATTAGACTAACGACAGTTTGTTAGTTAACAACGATTGCTTGAGGATTAGATTGTTTATAGCAACGAGGGGAGAGTTTGTTAATCTTCAGTTTTTGTCTGAGACTTGAGTTGACCGCACGGATTCTTTCTTTTAATTAATTGCTGTCAATCATTAATAAACATTTTAATTAATTTACTAATTTTTTTCCTCCTCACTGGTGATGGCCTTCTGGGCGTGAGGAACGAAACTATCCATCTCGGTTTCGTTAAACATCACCACCTTTGCAGTGGGCTAACCACCCCTGCAAAGGATCTTAACAGGTTACTAACGATAGACCTGCACCGGCCCCCCACAACCGGCCTTCTTCGGATGAGGGCCACGGAACAGTTGGGAGGGGCCTTACGATACGTTCCAACAGAGATACTGACCACGGACCACCCCTACAGCGCCTCAGGTGGACGGAGGAGCTGAGACGGGATTTGATGCAGTGTTGGGAGAGATGCGAGCCACAGACCTCAGACTATGCCAGGCGCCTGCATACTCTGTGGTGCGAAAGGCACCCAGAGTTACAACATCTAACGCAGGCGGCGCTCGCATCGCAGGTGCGGTATACTCAGTCTCGACGGCGGATAGAAGAGGAGTCAGACTCTGACTCTTCAATATCAAACGCTTCAGAGACTGAGGGCGAAGTCTCACTGACACCCGAGGCAGCCGCACCGAGGTGGAGCATACTCCCATTCCACCCTTCTCTCACTGCAGAACCCCCATCTCCTCCCCCTGGGGGCACCAATCAACAGGACTTCACCAGCAGAGAGGGTAGATTTCTCCTGAAAATTACGCTCTCTGCAGAACACCTAGCTAGCGCTAACCAAGATCTCCACCATCGGGTACCAGATAGTGTAGATCTTTTTGCACTCAACAATGCAGTCTATGATGTGGCTCAAGGGTTTACTCAGGACAGACGAACACCTGTCAATCCTGAGTTAAGCCTGAAAAGACGCATCGAACAGATTGCAATTAAGATCAAGAAAGCTCGACAGGGTGCATCTCGTATTCAGAGTGTGATGGATCACTTAAATACTCACAGGCCTTATACGCCAAGAATTCGGCGTATCGTGGCGAGTATCAGACGTGAACATCACACTGTGAATACGGCCGTGTTACTGATCCTAAAGGAGATGTACACAGGCAAAATGAGATCGCTCATGGCCGTTAAAAAGTCATTAGCAAAGCGGTACAAGCGACGAAGGGACAACAGATTGTTCCAATCTGACCCTTCGCGCTTTCTTAAGCCGCAAGCCCCTGTCACTTATGAGCCCCCGAGTGCAGAAAGAGTTGAAACCTACTGGACCGAAATATATGGTCGCGCTAGTGCGCTAGATGGAGACATTCCAGCCCTTCAACTTTTCAGAGAATTCTGTGACGAACATCTATCACGAATTCCTGAAGAGTTTCAACGAGTCAGCATGGATGAAATCAGGAATGCTCTAAGGGGCACAAAGAACTGGGCTGCCCCTGGGCCAGATGCAATCCCCACCTTCTGGTGGAAGAAATTGACCTCATCCCACCAGCATCTGGCTCGTATCTTCTCAGAATATCTTGGAGGAGATACACCCATTCCTGGATGGCTCGTTGAAGGGCGTACTGTGCTGATCCCCAAAAGTGGTGATCTGTCCAACCCCAAAAACTACAGGCCTATTGCATGTCTGAATACTCTCTACAAATTGTTTACAAAGATTTTGAACAAGAGGATTTTGACTGCAATAGAACCTGTATGGAGACAGATAAACGAACAACGTGGCAGCAAGCGTGGCTTGACAGGTTGCAAGGAGAACTTGCTAGTAGACCGATGCGTCACAATGGACGCATACTACTACAAGTGCAACTTGTCAATGGCCTGGGTGGATTACAGAAAGGCATTTGATACAACATCACACGAGCTTCTCCTATACTTGCTCGAATGCCTTTCAGTACCCCCACAAATAGTGAGATGCATCGAACATCTGATGCCGCTCTGAAGGACACGTTTCACCGTAACATCTGGTGAAACAAAAGTGTCTACCAGAGCAGTGCCATTTAGAAGAGGCGTATACCAGGGAGATACCCTGAAGCCTCTTCTATTTTGCATCTCACTGCTGCCATTATCTGTCACTCTACGCCGAACGCCTGCATATAAAGCCGGACGAGTCTCCAACCGCGTACACAAAGTCACACATCTATTTTATATGGATGACTTGAAAGTGTACGCGGGAAGTCCTGAGAGACTCCGAACAGCCCTAGAGGTCGTTTCCGAGTATACCAGTGCAATCGGCATGGAGTTCGGGTTGGACAAGTGCGCAGTTGCCCACTTAGTAAAAGGAAGATCGCCGAACTGGAGTGATAATGTCGAGCTTATAGACGGGAGCATCATAAAACATCTGGATGCTGGAGAGTCATACCGATATCTTGGACAGGCACAATCTCCTTTACAGGACGTGTCTGTCATCAAAGATACTCTCCGCAGTGAGTACAAGTGGCGACTTAAGAGAATATGGGGCTCTGAATTATCAGGCCCTAACAAAGTCAAAGCCACGAATATGCTCGCTGTCCCAGTCTTGCTATACTCATTCGGAGTTCTTAAATGGCTCCGAAAAGAGCTTAAAGATCTGGACATTATCACGAGGAAAGTGATGACACTATATCGAAGTCATCACCCGCAATCTTCTGTCCAACGCCTATACTTTCCCCGTGATCTAGGAGGGCGTGGACTACTAAGTTTGGAGTGTCTACATGACAGGTTAGTGATAGGCCTGGCTTATGACATCTATGAGAGCTCCGATCCTCTTCTCAAGTTCGTGAACAGCTTTGAACTATTGGGAAGGGATGCGTTCCTATATAGAGCAGCATATCAGGCAGCGCAGAACCTCGGCTCAGTTTTCGACCCTAGCAGCCCAGACGGTCTAAGGCTTTTGCAATTGACCAGAGGGCAGCGAAAGGTCGATATAAAAACAACCGAGCAATTAAAACTGCTCGACGAACATGTGGCAAAGTCCTTACATGGTGTGTTTTATCGTCATCTCGAAACACAGGACTTGTCACACCAGCTGACTTTCCAATACCTTAAGTCAGCTGGCTTGTTCTCTGAGACCGAAGGATTCATTATGGCCTGCCAAGATGGTGTATTTTCCACCCTCGCCCATCGGCGTGATGTTATGCACGAGCAACTCGAGGACACAAGATGCCGAGTTTGCCACGGTGATGTAGATGAGACGCTATTTCATGTTTTATCGGCTTGTCCGATATCAGTGCGCTCAGCCTACATTCACCGGTATGACGCCGCCCTAAGAGTGCTGTATTACCACCTTCGGCACTCTTATAGAATAGACGAGACACCAGTGCTGCCCAATGTGTCCGGTGAAATTAAGTCAGTCGTTGAGAACGGGAGAGCAAAAATTCTTTGAAATTACCCACTCTCTACGCCCCAACGTGTTGAACACAATAAGCCGGATATTACTCTTTTCGACCATACCACCGAGCACGTATATTATATTGAGTTCTCAGCCCCGGCTGAGACAAATATACGTGGAAAAGAAGAGTAAACCGGAACGCTACAGAGAGCTCATGGAGGTCATGAGAAATGTCTATCACGAATACACAGCGCACGTGATAGTCCTGGTGATTGGCGCCCTCGGAGGGATGAGTGACCGCTTTCTGACAGAGCTTCAAACAGTACCAGTCTGCCGTAGTCAGGCTGAGATTCTCGCGGCTCGTATGCAGAAAGCGGTCATCCTTGGTTCTCTCCGAATCCTGAGACGAGTGTAACAATTTTGACTGAACGGCTGCAGCCCCGGCTCACTCTCAAACCTAAGGGAGTCAGGTGTCTGCAGGATAATTCCGTCTGGTCAGGCCCCAGGTGGGTCGGAGCCCTGGGATCCCTGGCCAGACACCTCTGACGAATCGCAAGATAATAATTATAATAATAATTTGGAAATTCATAATTTAGAAAATAACTCTAATAATTTGGTTGAATCGGTCTCAACTTCTTCAGTTAATAATAGTTCTTTAGCTTTTGCAAAACCAGGAAAATTTGATGGTTCTCAGACGTGGGAATCTTATTTCCGTCAATTTGAGACTATCGCTCGTCTGCATAAGTGGACAAATGAAGTTAAAGCATCGATTTTAGTGTCCTGTTTGAAGGACAAAGCTCAAGTCATTTTAGAAAATTTGAGTTTAGAAGATTTAGGGAATTTTGATAAATTGAAGAAAATTTTGGAAGATCGTTTTGGTGAAGCTCAATTTTCTCGAGCTTATTTTAGTCGTTTTCAGGCTAGAAAACAGTCTGAAAATGAAAATTGAACTGATTCTTCAAATGATTTGGATAGGCTTGTCAAATTTGCGTATCCTTCGGTCTCTTCCGAAGAGAGAGATAGAATTGCTGGTTTACAATTTATTTCCGGATTAAAAAAATTAAAGTTACAATTTTCTCTTCGTTCAGAGAGAATTAAGTCTCTTCAATTAGCAGCTCAAAGAGCTTTAGAGCTTGAGTCTATTGAAGATTTGACCTTCGGAGGTCAGAATGAAAACAATTTTAACAATAATTTCAAGAAAGATAAAAATTATAATGATAATAATAATCATTCTGATTCTGTTGAAGGAAATTTAAAATCTTTTAATAATTAAAATTCTTTTCATGGATTTAGATGTTGGATTTGTGGAATAGAAGGTCATTATAAGAAGAATTGTAAGATTTTTCAGGCTGTTGAATCAAGTTTAACAGAAAAAAATTAAATTTGGTTTGAAATTCTTTTAGATTAAATTCAGAGATTTAATTCAATTTTTCTTTAAAGTGAAGGAAATCGCTTAAAGTTTTGGTTATTTTTGGAAAGTCTTAATGCATCTGAAATCTACTTAAAGATGTTGTGTTTCGAATTTCAGAAAATCTTGAATGGTCGTTTTTAAGTGATTGAATGATTAGACTCGCTCCGTATGATGATAATGAATTATTGTTGACTCTTTCTGGATTCCTAATTTCTGTTGAATTCAGGGTTTTTGTAACTTCCAGTCTGAGAATGTTGGCTCTCATCGATCATTTGATTGTTGATTTAAATTCACAATGTCTGTCCTGGAGCGTTCTCGTGGAGTTACTGTAGGATATACACGGTTGAAGTCATTGTACCGGAATCTTTTTCTCCATTGATTGGCCAAAGTGAAGACAAGTGAGATACTAGATGTCCATAGTATCCTATTATTTTTGTTCGGATAGTATGCGTAACTGTGAGCCCAATTTTTAATAATTTAGTTTGCACAGTGAGCAGAAGCTATTGAACTTATTTATGAAAATTCCTTGCGCAAGGTGGAATTGAATTGATTGTTTTAATGATATTGAATCACTTATTTGAGAGTCGGTTTTTTTATTTAAAAAAAGGATGCGAAGTCGGAAGTTATTTGGAGAATTGACTCCATGAAATGTGACCATTCAACCTAATTATTAATTGAACATTGAATTTATGATTAAAAATGAAATTTAAGAACTTTGATTCTGTGAGGAACTTTTATTTTGTTTAGTTTCGTGACCTTCCAGTTCTTGGCATTTCCTACTCTTTGGGTTCTTTTGGTTCTTCCTCCTGATGAAAAAGAAGGATGGAAAGGGAATTGAAGATGGAAATTTTAATTTTTAATATTTCATTTGACTACCGGACGATTAGTTCTTAAGAAATCTTTTATTGTATAGAATCACGTTATTAGTTTAATTTAAATCATTTTGGTCTGTTTGGAGGTTTTTACCCGCCGCAGGATTTTTCCCTCCTAATTATTTGCTTTATTTATTTTTAAAGCAGGCAGAGTTGGGAAGCGGCAATATTGGAATCTAGGCTGAATTATTATTATTTTGATTATCATAATTTCGAATTAGAAATTCAATTTTAGTTTTTTCATGTTTTTTTATTTCAGCCTAATCCAATATTTTTACCCAACTAATAGGAATTGCCAGGTGGCAATTTTTAGAAGATCGGAAGAAGTGTAAAATATTGTATGTCGCCATCTAATGACTATTAGACTAACGACAGTTTGTTAGTTAACAACGATTGCTTGAGGATTAGATTGTTTATAGCAACGAGGGGAGAGTTTGTTTATCTCCAGTTTTTGTCTGAGACTTGAGTTGACCGCACGGATTCTTACTTTTAATGAATTGCTGTCAATCATTAATAAACATTTTTATTAATTAACTAATTTTCCGAAGTTGTTATTGAGTCTCATTTTACAATATTGTTTATATTATCAAGTAAAGTTTCTAGTTGAAAAAATAATTCTTTTAGAAATAGAAAAGTAAATTTGAGCATGCTTTCAAATGTCATATGAGGTCTTATGAGGAAACAGGAATAATTCGATTTGTTTCTAAGCCAGAAATAAAGTAGAACTTTAGTTCTTCTCTTTTAGATCCAATATGTTTTGTGCATTTTATATTAAAAATTTATGAATACAGTAATGATTTCTATGAAAAAGAGAAAATTTATTACAGGATACTTCACCAATATTCGAATCATCAGATGTAAAATATAGTTGATGCAAATTCCTTATAAAGTAGAAAACAAAAAAAAAGTAAGAACATCCTTTACAGCATTGAAATTGCGAGTTGAAAACCAGATACGTAGAGATCATTTACGTCTAAAATTCGCTAAAGAATACGACGTAGATATAATATCTGCTCTCAAATGTCTATGAAGTAATATCGATCTATCTTACTTATAAATATGGGTCTTACTTACTGAAGTAAAAAAATCAATAATAAGAATGTTACATTTGTTAACAAGCCTCTACCACCTGAAGTTAAAAATGTGCTCCAAAAAAATTCTTGGATTTATAATTACATTCTTAAATCTTTTTTTGTCAAGGACAATAAGTTTTTAAAACTTCCTGAAAACTATGGTAAGTATGTAGATCTCGACAAAGCTAGTGATCCTGAAATAACTGAATGAATAAATGATGTGAAAATAGGTTAAATTGAAAAGAAATATCAATATAA
Source organism: Chelonus insularis (assembly GCF_013357705.1). NCBI lineage: Eukaryota > Metazoa > Arthropoda > Insecta > Hymenoptera > Braconidae > Chelonus > Chelonus insularis. The sequence continues at coordinate 253,540 of NW_023276524.1, forward strand.
CATTTTCACAATTGGAGCTTACGATTTATCCCAAAAGAGTGATAATAATATTAATTTACGTAAAGAAATTAGAGAATGGAGGAATGGCCTGGGTCAAGCTAGCACCAAAGTTAGAAAATTAATTAAGTCTTAGAGCAGAGGCAGTAAATTTAGAAGAAGCATGTAAACAATAGATCTGACTAGCATTTACACCAGATACTTCTCTCGATATGGAAACTGATACGCAAAGATGGTCAGTTAATGCTAAAAATCGTTATATGCTTATTTTAAATGATACCAAAGCTTCTTTAAAATAATTTTATTTTCATGGAAATTTATATGCATTAAAAACTAGTCACATTCGTACCTTTATTGATATATGGATTAATTATATTTAAGGGACGTTTCGAAACTGTCAACCAAAGATTGTATATGTAAAAATATCTCCGTGTATCATTCCGAAGACCTCACTAAATCATTCGATCGGTAGTAGCAACGGGCAGAGACGTAATCAACGCGAGCTTATGACTCGCGTTTACTGGGAATTCTTCGTTCATGGGGAATAATTGCAAGCCCCAATCCCTAGCACAAAGAAGGTTCAGCAGGTTACCCGGGCATTTCGGCCAGGGAAGACACGTTGATCTTTTCAGTGTAGCGCGCGTGCGGCCCAGAACATCTAAGGGCATCACAAATCTGTTATTGAGCATAAGTGTGGACCCCTCCTTGTGGGTATATCTGGTAACTCTGCCCTTATCATAACGGGACAGAGGCTAAGAGCCATCATCACCACTACTTCCTATATGTCCACAATCTTAGCTCTGCCTCGATGTAGAGCCCTTTACAGGTCTGTGTGTGTGGGAAAGTCGATATATAAGGAGAGTACTAGATCCACCTGCAATACCGGCCGAGGTAAAAAGTGGGTTCCGATCCGCACTAAATACCGACTACGGGAACTTCTAGCAGTAAGTTATCAACTAACCGACCGCGATAAGTTATCGACAGCGATGAATTATCATCAGCCATCATAACGATTGCGATTTTTTTTACCGACCGTGATAAGTTATCATCAGCTATAATACCGATTTTTACCGACTTTGTTTATATTTTAATCATCAGCAAAAAAAATAACCGTAGAAAAAAATGGCGGTGATGTGTCTCAAGCTTTTTTTTATATAAGTAAAACTAGAAAAATTAATTATAAAACAAGACTTACAGTATCATAACCATCATCATAGTCAGTGGAATCATCATCATAATTATCATCATCATCAATTGTTGGAGGTGAAGGAGGTAGAAATTCTACCTCACTATCCTTCGATGACACAGTCGCTGGAGAAGGAGGTAGAACTTCTACCTTACCATCACTGTCTTTGACAGTGATGATTTTCTGGCTTGGAGGTGGTGGCATGACGGACATGTCTCCTTCCATCCAGAACCATATGACGCTACCGCGGAACGTTAGGCAGGTAGCCGTTACGCCAAAGTGTGAGGGTAGCGCCTTCTATCCCTCCAAAAAAATTCCCCACTTGATGAATCATCATTTCACAATTCATAAAATTCACAATTACACTCAATGAATAATGTATAAAACTTTAAAAAAACACACTTTTTATACTTGAATGGAGAAAAAGTCACTACTTACTTGGTATGGTTTGATCAGTTTCACCGACGGAAATGAACTAAATATTTTGTCCTATGCATCATACACCATGGCTGAATGTTTATATTTTTCAAATAGGCCAATGGTAAAAAATCATTAAATGACATTGATTCAAATCTATATAGAGAGGCCTCGATTACATCACTCTGCATCAAATTACAGATAGGGAAAGGAATTCGACAACAAGAAAAAATTCTCACTAAAAAAATATTTATAAATGACATTTTTTTTTTTTTTTAATTATTAAAATAGTTTATAAACGATCTCTACCATGGATAAATAATTTTAAAGACACATATTTTTTTGATTGGATTGGTAAAAAAATTATTAAAACCAAAAATTATTATCTTTTTTTATTTTATATTTTCTGAACTACGATTTGTAATTCTTTACGTTTAAATGACTTCTTTAACAATAATAATAAGATTTTTTATCTTGAGAAAGAATTTTTATTCAAGAAAGATATACATTTTATTTTATGTATTTGAATGAATGTTTTTTTTTTTTTTACAATATATAGAATTAATTCTCAACGTTCTCGTACGATCTAATGGCATGAAATGTTTGTAACATTTACGATGCAATAAAATATCTCTATCCAGTTGTAAATGTTCCGGTAATTTATCCCAAATATTGTCGATGTATTCTGGAACGATCTTCAAGAAAAAATATTTTGGAAGACAAGCAATATCTTCACTCGACATTATTGTTATATTTTTTAATAAACAATACAATTTCAATGACTTTTCAAATGTAGTTTTTTTATGAAAATTTACCCTATACCATTCTTTTTGAATTTTTACATTCTTCTCTGCACATTGTTTATTTTCTATATTATGCACCCAAAATCTTTCAGATGATTCATATTCAGAGCATGAAGCGAAGAACATTCAAGCTCATCCAAATTGATTACATTTTTTGAGTTGCAATTAAACTTTCTAACTATTTTTTCTTTTCATCTCCTTTACGTAAATACGGTTTCGATCTTTGACAAGTACACGAAGAATGTATGGAAGTTCCTCATATGGTATTGTTTCAGATTTCCATGGAATGCCATGATAATTACGTATCAGCCACGAATTTATGCGTTCATATCTTTCAGGTAAATGTTCCCACTGATATGGCTGTTTGAAAATTAATACTGAAATGTCTTCGATACCATCACTATTATTTTGGATTGTGATAGTCACCAATTCTTTCACCAAAAACCGATTATTTGGCTGCTTGAAACCGTGAAAATCCAATATCATTTCCATGATGCGCGTAAAATTTTTAAACATCACGAAAATGTAAATCCCAGCTGTCAAGATATTTCTTGGAAAATCCGGCAAGAATTTACATGATCTTAGGGCTGATTCACAGCCTTGGCATGTTCTGGATGTTCTCAGCGTGGGACTAAGAAACATCATGTTAACGTTTTATACGCATGTTTTAATTTATGATTGCATTAAAATTGAAACATTCTGGAATCCTTGTTTGAAGGAGATGAATTGTATTTATACCCATGCAAGTCAGGTTTAAAATCACTGATAAATTAAAACTGTAAGAAATACGTTGTGATGCATAATTCAAACAGTAAGAATGAATTTATCAAGAGTAAAATTTAAAATCATAGTTCTTTTAATTTAAATATTTCTTCCTTTACATTGAAAAGAAAAAAAATAGTTATTTAATATAAGTTGAATTTGGTATTTGATCTTAGAAAATGACACAAAATTAATATTCTCGAACTTTCAATTTTTTTTGGATTATGACAGTCATTACAAGGTCATCAGAATCCTATATACATCTTATTAAGCACGCTTTTTCATCATTGTAATTCTGAAGTTTGTCAAGTATAGTCAGAAAAAATGAATGCACTAAACTATTATTCTGATGTAATTAAAAAGATGGAGGAGGCTTATGCTCTTCTACCATCTTTGAATCATGAATCTAGTAGAATCATTTATAAGTGGGTGCGAATTAGTGCTAAAAATATTATTACTTTAAACAGACATTTGCAATCGAGTGGTTTATTGGTTGGTGGAAAACTATGAATTCAATCGATAATTGCAGCACTCGCAACATTACATGAAAAGTTTATAAATCATTCAATCGTTGGGGGAAGCTCTCAATCAACAGAACAATTGATTCGATGGAAAAATTTAGAAAATATTTTCCAAAATCGAATTCGCACTGGTGTTGTCATTAACTTGCAACATTTCAATTTACGAGATTTTTTAATGGACGCTGAAAAGCTGATTACCGGAGAGTTGACAGATATAGTAGCAAGTAAGAGAAATTTAAAAGTGAACTTCGTCCTCGCTTGTAAATTCAGTAATAAAACAAATGATGGAACAGTTATAGAAATTAAGTACTTTAATGTTAAAAATGAAGCAATTTTGCCGTCAACAGACATAAAAAACATTTCCTGGAAATGTTGTGGACAATGAAATCTATAACATTCGATGATTACAAAAAATGCTTACTTAATCATGAAAAATTATGTAAAACGGAATATTATATTGTCAGCAAGAAACATAAAGTACATACAATCAGTAGGAAAAAATTAGCATTCAGTTGGGAAAATAATAAAAGAGTTCTTTTAGCACAATCAACTGATACACTTCTTTGAGGTTACGATTCATATTGAATAGTGTTAATAAATTATTATAAATATAAGATTTATGTAAAACTTATGAGAAAAAAAAAATATTATAAATTATTTACATTAGTTTGTATTTTTGAATTCATCTCTTACAAATAATATGACAAAATCATTGTCATCCTTAATAGTCTTAATTTTTTTTTTATTTCTTTCAACATTCGTTTATTAGTTTTGTCAAGATGTTCAATTGTTTCTTTTTCCTTATTAATTTTTTGTTGTTCTTCATGAGTTAAAGGTATCCATTTAATATTAGCAGGTTTTTTTTGTATAACGTGGTAATTTTCGAGCATCACTATACATTTTGTCAGCCATTGCTTCTAGCTCTTCAGCTAAAGACATTTTAGCAGTCATTGTTTCTAACTCATTAGTTAGAGACATTATAAATCTTTTATGTTAATCCAGGTATTGTGCGTTTTATCAAATCCTAACCACTTGACGAGAGCTTGATTATCACGCTTTTTCAGAACTTTTTCCACCAAATAAATATCAGGATATTGAACCTTAGTCAATTCTTCTTGATAAAAACCTCCTTCAATCGGTTAATCTTAATAATCGACAAGCCTGTAGGTTACTGGATTAGTGTTCAATACTTGGCTTACATTAAAGATTTCAGTTGTCCAATTAGGAGTGTATCCCTTCTCAAAGGCATGTTTATATTTTCTTATGCGTACTTTGTCTCTAACCTTAAATTTAGTCTTTTTCATTTTTTGTTGAACTTTAAGTTTATTATTGTAGATAGTATGACGTAATTGTTTCTTATTGGCTGAAGTAACATCAATTGGTTCCATTTTGATAGTTCTATGTTTGTAATGTTCAGTATGACTGAAATTTTCAGCAGTTTGAGATGCAATAAGTAAACGAAGTCAATCTACAAGTTCATTGGGTTCATCCCAATGAATATAATCGATGGGATGATTTTGTTTATGTTTAATTATATACCGTGGTGAACTTTTCCCACTTTTCGGTATATATTTACTGATTATGTCGGTGAATTTTTTTGAATTCTTATCTACTCTGATACTTTTGTCGGGAAGATAATGCTTCTGATAGGGTTTGTCATACTGATAATTCTGCCATACATGTTTTCATCTTCTTTTGTTATTTTTGATTGATCAGGTGAATTCATAAATAATAATTCTAATAAACTAGAAATAGTATTGTATTTTTTATCACCAATATAAATAAAATTATTATAATCAGGTGTGAGGCTTTCTTGCTTGCTTTCAATTTCTTCTGTAGGTTCTTCTTTCTTTAATTATATTCCTTGAGGTTCCTCTTTAATAAATGTTTTATCAGCTAATTGTTTAAGAGAAGTCACCATAGGTTTAAATATTTCACTCATGGTTTGTTGAGTAATATCTCTTCCAAGTTTAATCAAATTATGCTTTCGCTATGTGATGCAATATTTTTTTTTCTTGTTGCAGCTTCGTAGTTTTTTTGTTGACACTTTGAGAATTACATAAATAATGTACAGTTTAATGTATTTACGGTGAATTTATACTCATAAAGCAATCGAATCCTCTTTCATATCGCCCATTATTAAGATTACTGTCTTTATCAATTATCAAGAAGCCATATTTATCATTATTCCAGCACATTGAACATACATCTCGAAAATGAAAATAAGTCATGTCAGTGTTTAAATGATAATCGTAAATGTGTTTGAGATTCATGTCATCTTTCCTGAAAAGTACAAGAAAGTTTGTATTGTCACGCACCAAATGTTTAGGAATTCGTGCATAAGTTTGACAAAGATAGAAGCAGTCAATATCTCTATGTCGTCCCTTACAAAGATAGATTCGCATATTATCTTGTTTTTCGCATGCTACGTCATCGAAAATCATAATTGATTTGAGTTTTGCTCCATCCGGTTTAACCACTTCCTCATGCTCATTAAAAGCATAAAATTTAATACCTTTAATTGGTTCAATTATTTTTTTTAAAAACTGATATTTAGGTTGGTTGAATGATTTTGAATACAAATAAATATTTTCAAATTGTAGGCCATTTGGACGTACAATAAGTGCTAAAGAGTATTTGTCTTTCCACAATTTGATGAGCCACAAATAACACCACGGACACTATTTGGTAAAAGTTGTCCCTGACGTTTGATATTTGTGTCTCGTGATAAGTCAAAGTTGATTACAGGTAACTTAATATCTTGTTGATTGAAATTCCAGTTGAGATCCTATTGAATCTGCATTAGCTGCTGCACGAAAGACTGTTCGCGATACTGGTGGAACGGAAAAAATCGAAGTTCCACGTATTATACCAATGCCGCAAAAAGTGGGAGGTATTTCACCTTTTATACCTCTATTTGCAGGTTTAAGTGCAGTTGGTGCTGTAGCAGGTGGCGCTGCTGGCATTGCAAAAGCAATTAATGATGCTAGAGACGTTAAACGTCAATTAAAAGAAGCTAAACGACATAACGAGAAAATGGAAGCAATAGCTTTGGGTAAAGATCTACGTCTAAAACCGCACAAGAGAGGATTAGGATTATATTTGAAACCGGCAAAAAACAACTTTTAAATTTACCTCATCGTGCACTGACTGATATTGAGCTTCAAAAATATGCAAAAATCATGAAAATACCCTTTTTTCATGGTGTTTTTATGCGAAATGATCTTCCAAAATCTATACCGTGGAAATATGAATCAGCAATGAATCAGCAAAAATATTAATCTCGACGATAAAACTAGACCTGGAACACATTAGGTGGCAAATAAAAAACGTGGTAATAAAGTTATATATTATGACAGTTTTGGCAATTTGCAGCCACCACATGAGCTCATGAAATATCATAATGTTGGTAAAATACTGTACAATCATAAAAAACATCAAGATTACAGTACAGATAATCGCGCACACTTGTGTTGTAGAAGTATAAAAGTAATATGCACTTTCCAATAAGTATCAGTCATGGATGATTCACTCACGTTAACATTGTCTGGACAAACGTCCATTCTAGAAGCGTTTTATATTCCACTAATTAAATTATCATCATCTAAAAAATATACCCTAGGCTTGTGGAATTGTTAAACTTCAATTCCATTCCAAATATTGATAACGGTAACAATAAATTTTATTATACACTCAATGATGAAGATAAAAGTATTAAAATACCCACAGGAAGCTATGAAATTGAAGACATTGAAAATTATTTGAAGAAAGCTGATACTCAATTATCAATTTCTATTAAGCCCAATAATAATGAACTACACAGTGAAGTTTACAGTGAAAATGCAACAATAAACTTCAAACCACATGATTTTATTGGTAGTTTGTTGGGCTTTAGTCCACGAGTTATTTTTTCAAAATTGACTCACACATCAGACTTGTAATGTAATATCACTACAGGAGCATACATGAATAATCAGTTGGTACATACGATTCACGAATTTTTCCCATTAGTTCCACCAGGATATAAGATCATTGAAGTTCCATCAAACGTCATTTATCTTCCAATCACCGTACAGACAATACATAATTGACAACTGCGCATTGTTGATCAAGACGGTCAATTGGTAAATTTACGTGGTGAAACTGTAACAATACGTTTGAATTCGAAATCAGTCACGTGATGGGGATTGTTTATAAACCAATAGTAGGGGGTAGCGATAAAACTAACATATCATGCCTGAATCCCATTAGTCATCGAAGAAAACTCAAGCGATTAACTTATCAAAATCGATTATTCCTACAAAGTCTAGGACTAAAAATACGCAAAAGTGCAACAAAATTGAAGTGAAGTGTGCTGTCTTACATGTCTTTTACCGTGGAAGAAGAAAAATTAGCAATAAGCAAAGGTGTCATATTTAATGAGTCTATTGCACACATTGAGGTCATGCTTTTTAACCATATGCATCTACAACATATAATAATAATGATGAGATACATATCTCAGTTCAACATCAAAATTTATGTCTGTTGCCAAGCAAAAGTTCCCTTTATATTACGGGGAAATTGACAAAATCTAACGGAAATGCAGTAGCAGCAACATCAAGATTCCTTAATATGGCCGTATGCTATTTATTTGAAGAAATACGATATGAATTGAATGGTGTTGAGATTGATGGAAATAAAAATGTTGGTCTTACAAGTCTCATGAAGGGATATCTATCTCTTCCTCCAGGTAAAAAAAATTATTTAGATAATGCAGGTTGGGTAACTGATAATGAAAGATTATTTAATGATAATGGATACTTTGATGCTTCGATACCGTTACATATGCTCAATACCGATCTTAATGCAATTGTACAAGCTACAGCGGAACCTAAAGAGACGATCACGCTTATAAAAATTAAATGGATCATTTCTTATGTCACTGTTGCAGACATAAAAAAAGTAGAATTGTTAAGTTACATTGCAAAAGACCCACCGATTCCAGTGAGTTTCAGATCATGGGAATTATATGAATATCCAATGCTGCCAAACACAACAAAACACGTATGGGTCGTAAAAACATCAACTCAATTGGAAAAGCCCCGCTATGTTATATTAGGATTTCAAACTGCACGCAAAAATGATGCTACGAAAGATGCAAGTCATTTCGATTATTGTGATTTAAGGGATGTAAAACATTTCCTCATTTTACAACGCTATCTATATAGTAACATGAATCTTGACATAAGTCACAATCAATTTACCTTATTATATCATATGTATAGAGATCTCCAAACATCATATTATGATAAAGAAGCAGAACCTCTGCTCACAAAAAGAAAATTTATTGATATAGCACCATTTGTAGTAATCGATTGTTCTAAACAAAATGAATCCTTGAAATCAGGACGAGTTGATGTTCGACTGGAGTTCGAATCATCAAAAGCTTTTCCTGCTAACACACTAGCCTATTATTTGATATTACATGATCGAATAATATAATATAAACCCTTGAGTTCGCAAATAAGGAAACTAACATAATATATTAAAAAAATTTTTTTATTATATTATTACCATTATTTTATTATGATTTATTAATCGAATGTATTTTCTTTTTTTGCTATAAATAAATTGTGTACAAAAAAAACGGAAAAATCATTGTTTTCATTAATTTTCTGGAAAAATCAGTAGCACAAATTAAGAAGAATGACAGCCAATCAAGGATCAGTATTATCGCTGAAGATAATTTACCGCTAGTCGAGGTTGTAATGATCAATGAAAATAATCTATCGCCAATCAGCATCGGTAAAAATCGCTGTCGATGACTTAATAATTGATTGAAGTAAGTTTTATTGCAGTATAATTCTCAATCTCAATAAAAAAAATATTAATTTAATCTATATATAAATATTAATTTCAATTAATAATAGAAAATATGTAAAAATCATGAAATTTATTATTAATCTTAGAAAAAACCAATTTAATAATTGAGAAATTGATTATACAATTAGTATATTATTCATCAAAATTACTTTTCGTTGAATCAGCCAATCTTCGAATAAATTTAATAAAATGTATTCGATAATAAAGTCATTTTAACTTTAAGAATATATTTCCATCTTTCGTTCTTCTAAAATAAATTCAATAGTAGTACATTATTTTATAAATTCGATTTTATTAAAACAAATATTAATTACAAAATTTTTTATTAATAACAATTGAAAATAATGAATAGAAACTTGATTATTCATATTTAGACATGCAATAATGATTATGTCATCCGAAACAGTTGAAGTTTCTGAAGAGCCGGGACCGTCGCGTCAGACTCATGATGAGTAAGTTGAACGATCCTTTTTTTTTTGTTTACGTACTTGTTGATCGTTTATCTAATCAAAAGAGTAATTTTCTACATAGTGATAATCACGAATTAGAAGAAAAAGAAACTCTACAAGAAGACGTTGAAAATAGAATAGTAATCGCGTCTGAAACAGCAAATCCCAAAGAAGATGATATGTATGTTTTCTAATAATAACATTCCTTCCTTATTTCTTTTTTTGTTAATTATAAATTAAGTGCCTCATTTCATATCGATCTTATTTGATTTTAATTTGTCTTTATGGCAAAGATCTCGTTTTTGTTTTTCCATTAATAGATGATAATATGTTACTAACAGTGGCTGGCATATTATGTGTAGTTGATAGTTTCTAGGTAGTTTGCTCATAAACAATTATTCGCACTCTTGTTAAATATTTTTTTTTTGTTAATAATTACCTTCTTTCTCTTATTGAGGTCAACCGAAACAGTTCTTTTCCTTTCTCATTGATAGTTATATAGTTATTATGATTATTACTCCCTCTATTATTTTGTGTCTTTTTTTTTTTAGAGATCTTGAATTAATGACTGAACGCGGTTTAACAACATATTCCAAATACCCGAATATGACTGCGGCACAAAAAGAAGTGTTTTTGATGATTTATCGTAAAAGATGCTATTTGTCTATTGATCTTTTCCAAAAAAAGTTTGAAAAAATTGAAACATTCAGCGATCTTTCTGACCTCGTTGCCCGAACTTTCGAGGGAAACAATCACATAATCAAAGACAGATCGTGGATTTCATCGTGCAGTCGGGTTTTCAAAAAACATGGAGAATAATTGTCGCAGTAGAATAAGAATAATTTGCTTAATATATTTTTTTTTGTTTAATTAAAAATTGTGTTTTTGATTATATATCTTTTTGTATTCTGTTATAATTCGTTCTAATGTAATCTTAAATTCTATGAAAAAAATGTACAGTTAATAGATATTATTATTGTGCGGTTTTACTGAAGGGACCTCTTCTTTTTCAGCAGCAATTTTAAATATGTAAACGGCTTTGTTAATCAACCCGGAAATATCCGAACCCGAAAATAGATGTTAATATACATTTTTGATCTAACTACCAGTAGCTGGTTTACTCTCCGTAGGGAGAGCACTCTAGGTAGCTTGTTGACTCACGATAATTTAAGGTCTTACCAGGTGTCTACCAACTACCGGAAGAGACGACTCTTGGTAGTGAATAAAATATAAAAAATAGTAAATATAAGGAAAAAATGAATTTTTTTGACAATTATTCATTAAATAGATATATTATTCATGATTGATGATAGATGTCATCCGAATAACAGTCTTTGAAAAGTAGCGGGTGCTGAGTGTAACCCAAACGGCATAACTTTGAACTGGAACAAACCTTTACCGGGGACGGTAAACGCGGTAACTTCTTTACTTGCCTCCTTGAGTGGTATAAGCCAGTAGCCATTTTTTAAATCAATTGATGATATATAATTAGTGTTACGTAGTTTATCTAACGTGGCATTAACTTGCGGTAGTGGATATGCATCCTTATGCGTTACTTCATTGATCTTACGGAAATCTATGCAGAAACGATATTGCTTATTTTTCTCTTTTTACTAATACGACTAGGGAGTTCCATGGGCTTTTTGACGGCTCAATCACATCTTCTTTAAGCATTTTATCGACTTCGTCCTCCATAATTTTAATCATGGCTGGGTTACGCGGCTTGTACCGACATTTAATCGGCTCCACGCCTTCTTTAACCCTTATTTCGTGTTGAGCAAGAGTAGTTGGGCCTTTTATATCTTTAAATTTCTCTACTTCGTTGTTAATTATTTTTAAAGCCCGCTCCACGGTGATATCTTCATCAATATTTGCCAGATTTTCCGTACTTGAACGATCAGCCATGTTTATTAACTGATTTAAATCAATCCCTAATTGCTTCATGCTTCTTATCCCTATGATAACATCTTGCCTTAATTTTGGTAATACTGAAAAAGCTACCTTCCCATGTCTGCCCAACAATATAACATCTACTGACACTATACCTTTTACGGCTATTGTCCTGCCATCTGGTTGCCGACAAATGGTAGGTTCTCTCTGTATTAGTTTTTCTAGTTTCTGATTCTGTATGTAATTCCATACTTTGCCACCCAGGTATGCGCTAGTGGCGCCAGTGTCGAGTAGACATTTGAAGAGTCTGTTTCCTATCTTTATGTCGCAGTATGGCCGTTCGTCTATCTCTTCAATTTCTTTGTTCCATGCTTGTACTGGGGGTTGGCTCTGTTTGAGGTTGCGTTTCCGGTCTTTCCGTAACTGTTGGTTGTCTCTGTGTTGGTAATTGCTTATTATGCGTATTATTTTTATTTTGTGGGGTTGTTTTATTCTTGCGTTGTTGTGAAACCTCACTGGTTCCCTCTTTTCTACTTTTTCCTTGACATCCACATCTAGACGCGCGTCTATTTGACTTACCACATCTAAAACAAAATACTTTTGGCTTATTACGGCACTGCCAATTCTTATGCCCCCTCTGTCCGCACTTCCAACAACACTCTTTCATATCGTATGGATTATTGACCATATTGATATCTGAGTTTCGTTTATTTCTAGATCTAAAATTAACTTCTTTTTTGTCATTGTCACTTGGCATTTTAAAACGTTTTTCATCATCTCTTAATCTTTCAAACTCACTAGCCATATTAATAATGTCCGTTACTGACTTAATATCACATCTATGTACGTATCGTCGATACTCAGGTCGTAAGGTCTCATGTATTCTTTCTATCTGTTCGTCCTCAGTCAGAGTCCCTTGTCTTCGTATCAATGTTTGTAAAGCTGTGATAAAGTCACGTGTTTTTTCACCTGGTTTTTGTACTCTACGTTGTATCTCTAAACTTAATAGGGTCTTATGCCTTACTGGTAAATAAAAGTCTTTAAGATTTCTTTTAAATTCTTCCCAATTATTCCAATTCTTTTGATTATTTCGATACCATAACAACGCTTTGTCCTTTAGCAGAATCGGGATGCACTGCACAAGATACTTGTCTGCTATACCGTAGCTTACTGACAATTCCTCCACTCTTTCGATAAATGAGACCACGTCATCGCCTCCAGCGAATGTAACGTTCCATTCACGGACTTGCTCTTTTATCTTGAGTTCCCTTTCCTCTTTTGGTTCTGTATCTCGCCATCTACTTGATCGCGGCGTAGAATAACTAGAGGAAGCAATAGATTGTGCTCTTGATATGTGCTCCCTCAATTGTTGCGTCAATAACTCTCTTAACCCGGGTATATCGTCGATATTATTAATTGCCGTCGGTACGTTAGGTTCCGCTAATCTGTCTCTGCTATTATCTCTAACAGTATGCCGACCTTCACTTGTGTCCCGACTCGTCGGTTCAATGTCGAAATTATCTTCTATATTGCCCCTACTGCGATCATCGATGATGGCGTCACACAATATCTGTCGTAGTTGTGCTACCGGGGCTTTAAATGGAATCTCGATTCCACAAGCTTCTAATTCAGCTCTAACTTGCGGCTTCCCTAACCTCCAGATATTAATTCTTGACGAACCTGCTTCCATATTTAAATCTTTTTAAAGCTCTAAAGCCTATAGCTTATTCGCTTGTTCAAAGATTTCAAGTCCTATGTTCGAGCGCCAATTGTAACATCTAAATTTTCTCAAGGCGAATCCCCAAGAAAATTCCCGCCTCAATTTAACAAGTTATCTAAATTCTATGGACCAGGATTCGATGGCGGATATGTTACAAAGTGAATTCTCTTTCAAATTCTTAAAAACAATAAAAGCAACTTTATTAATTCCAACTAATAACAATTATAGTTAACAATAATCGACTGAATAACATTATAAACCAATAATAAACCAAAAATACAAAAATAAACCACAACAAGGCTACGTGTATATCATACACGGCGACGTACATTAATTTTACTCTACCTAACCAACGATTTGGTGTTACAGAATGACAATATAACAAAATACTCTAACTATATTCTGAAATATACGCGTGGCTCAACAGTGGCGATACGACAGTACTATGATAAGAATGTTGGTACTTAGAAGATGATTCCCACCCAAAAGTGTCTACCGCGTGGCCTAACCTTTCGTTGGTCGGGCTACAACCCAGACCGGGATACTTCGAAGAGCTAACAACTCTTCGAGGGAAGGCTACAACCTTGCCTCGGTAATCGACAAGCTCCAACTCGTCGACGAAGAGCTACAACTCTTCTCGGGAGACTGGTGCGAGCTACAACTCTTCACCTTCTAACCTAAAACCCTATCTAAGTATGGACGAGCTACAACTCGTCCGGGATACTCGAAGAGCTAGCAACTCTTCGAGGGAAGGCTCCGACCTTGCCTTAATAGCTGACGAGCTACAACTCTTCGGCGAGGAGCTACGACTCCTACACGGTCCAATATCGTGTGCTACAACTCTCGATCGCTAGCTAAACCAAGAGCACCAACTCTTGGCTGGAAGGCTACAACCCTCCAAATGTCCTACTTTCGGAAAGCTACTACTCTCCGGTGAAACTAAAAGGCTACAACCCTTTAGCCAGAGCTACGACTCTGTATCGTACGACATGAGCTACAACTCTCGTCGGTCTCGTCAGTCTAGTACCTCGGAGACAAGTGAAGTGACGATTACCGCAAAATCCAGCTCTTTTATACTGTTTGGCTTCGCCCACTTTGCTATCCCTCACCACTATTGTGGTGAGTTGCGTGGGGAAGTCGTCATGGCAACAAGATCATCACAAATACTTTCTCTTCTTACTATGTACATATTCTTATCTCGGTCTTTATTTGTTTTATGTTCCTAAAGGCGAACCTACTCGGAGGATAATATTTTTTTTAATTTGATCGATTAACTAGTTCGATAGTTTATCGACTCGCTTGCTAAAATACTTCCCTATTTTATCCACTTTCAGGGGCGTAACTTCGTTACAGTATACTACTGATACACTTACACATGAATAATCCCCACCAAAAAGATTTTGCGTCACAACGATTTTCAAACTTGTGGTTATAGTTGAACCGTACAACGACTGTTGCTTTTAATAATTCCATGATTTTACAGATGAAAATATCAATTCTCGATTTCATAAGGATAAATTTTTGATGAGTACAATTGCAATTAAAGAGAAACAAAGTAACAGCTTTGAGTGACAAACATACGTTTATCAACACCATACGATCGTGATCAATTCTAAGCATGACTAACCAATATTCACGTTAAAATTTTACGTATATCACACTTTTTAGTCCAGTTAAATGAGGAAAATGGGAGGGGGGGGAGTAAATCGCGAACAACCCCCCCCCCTATCGCGAATTTCTCGATTTCTATGATAGATATGAAAAAATGTTTTAAATAAAAGTTTTTCAGAATTTAATTTTAATAGAAGAAGCTTTACTATTGACAAACGCTTCAGTCGCGTCTAAGAAAATTAATAAAAAATACTTAATGGTATAAATATTACTTTGCGGCGATTTATTTCGAAAAATGAGATATTAAATTACATTTTTAGAGAGAATTTTTTTTTTTTATTAATTTTTTCATTATTTTCATTAACAATGAATTATTTAAATCCTTCTCATTTTGGTTCAAATGCACCGATCAGCCCAATTTTGGGCTTAAAATGTGCAGAATTAAAAATTAAACATTTCATCTATGCAAAGTATTTGTTTATTTTGCACCTGTTAAAAGTTATACAGGTATAAATATTTGGGCCTCCGAGCGCACTTTTCCTCTTCTGCCGCCGTTGGGTGCGACAGCGAGCAATACATATCTCTCTACTTCACTCGCACTCACACAAAACTTCTGCGCACGCGCCGAGTATTGTAAAGCGTAAGTGCGAGGGAAATACTTACTCCAATCGTAAGTGTGACAGAGACACTATACGGTGAGTGGAGAGAGGATGTTTTGGGCTCATGTTGGTTACTTCAAAAGTCTTTCCGAGCTCGAAATTTATCAGCGCGAGAATTTTTTTAAGTTTTAGGTCCAATAATCATATTGTAAAATAAGACTCAATAACAACTTCGGAAAATTAGTAAATTAAATAAAATGTTTATTAATGATTGACAGCAATTCATTAAAAGTAAGAATCCGTGCGGTCAACTCAAGTCTCAGACAAAAACTGGAGATAAACAAACTCTCCCCTCGTTGCTATAAACAATCTAATCCTCAAGCAATCGTTGTTAACTAACAAACTGTCGTTAGTCTAATAGTCATTAGATGGCGACATACAAATATTTTACACTTCTCCCGATCTTCTAAAAATTGCCACCTGGCAATTCCTATTAGTTGGGTAAAAATATTGGATTAGGCTGAAATAAATAAACATGTAAAATCTAAAATTACATTTCTAATTCGAAATTATGAAAATCAAACTAATAATCATTCAAAATTATAAAGATGAATCAAGTTATTATTCAGCCTTAATACCAATATTGCCGCTTCCCAACTCTGTCTGCTTTAAAAATAAATAAAGCAAATAATTAGGAGGGAAAAATCCTGCGGCGGGTAAAAACCTCCAAACAGACCAAAATGATTTAAATTAAACTAATAACGTGATTCTATACAATAAAAGATTTCTTAAGAACTAATCGTCCGTTAGTCAAATGAAATATTAAAAATTAAAATTTCCATCTTCAATTCCCTTTCCATCCTTCTTTTTCACCAGGAGGAACCATTGGGAAGAACCAAAAGAACCCAAAAAATAGGAAATGCCAAGAACTGGAAGGTCATGGAACTAAACAAAATAAAAGTTCCTCACAGAATCAAAGTTCTTTAAAAATTTCATTTTTAATCATAAATTCAATGTTCAATTAATAATTAGGTTGAATGGTCACATTTCATGGAGTCAATTCTCCAAATAAATTCCGACTTCGCATCCTTTTTTAAAATAAATCCGACTCTCAAATAAATGATTCAATATCATTAAAACAATCAATTCAATTCCACCTTGCGCAAGGAATTTTCAAAAATAAGTTCAATAGCTTCTGCTCACTGTGCAAACTAAATTATTAAAAATTGGGCTCACAGTTACGCATACTATCCGAACAAAAATATTAGGATACCATGGACATCTAGTACCTCACTTTGCTTCACTTTGGCCAATAAATGAAGAAAAGGATTCCAGTACAATGACTCCAACCGTGTATATCCTACAGTAACTCCACGAGAACGCTCCAGGACAGACATTGTGAATTTAAATCAACAATCAAATGATCAATGAGAGCCAACATTCTCAGACTGGAAGTTACAAAAACCCTGAATTCAACAGAAATTAGGAATCCAGAAAGAGTCAAAATAACTAATCATCTTCATAAGGAGCGAGTCTATTCACATGAACAACTTTCAAACGACCATTCGGAATTTTATGAATTCGAAATACAACATCATTAAGTTTGTTTTTGATAATATAAGGACCTTCCCACTCAGATTGAAGTTTTGGACACTTTCCTTTAACTCTTTTAGGGAAAAATAACCAAACCTTTTGACCGACATCAAAAGAAAGAATATTAGATTTCAAATCATACATATACTCAAGTTTTTCAGATTTAATTTGCAACTTATCCCGTACATTATCATGAACAATCTTTAATTGTTGATTAAAAACAAAATCAGTTATAGAATTATCCTCAAAAGAATTATCTGAAGGATTAATTCCTCTAAGAAGATCAATAGGCAACCTTAATTCACGACCTAACATCAATAAAGCTGGAGAATACTCAGTAGTTTCTTGTTTTGAAGAACGATAAGCCAACAAAAATAAAGAAATCCACTTATCCCAATCTTTTTGATTTTTACTAATAAATTTGGACAAATATTGAAGAATAGTCCTATGCAACCTTTCAACTAAACCATCTGATTGGGGATGAAGAGGTGTGGTTCTTGTCTTCTTAATACCAAAAAGACTCATGACCTCCTTGAAGATTTCAGATTCAAATTCTCGACCCTGATCAGAATGAATTTCAATAGGAACACCATATCTACAAAATATTTGAGTTACTAAAGCCTCAGCAATAGTAGAAGCCTGATGATTAGGCAGAGGAATCGCCTCAGGCCATCTAGTAAAATAATCTGTAACAACAAGTAAAAATTTATTTCCAGAAGAGGTTTTAGTAAGAGGACCAAGAATATCAATGGCAACCCTTTCAAAAGGAGAACCAACATTATAAATTTGAAGTTGACCACAAGACTTTCTATGGGGACCCTTTTTAGCGAAACAAACTTTGCATTTTTTACACCAAATCTCAACATCTTGCTTAAGAGTTGCCCAGAAAAATCGTTGACGAATTTTTGAAATCGTTTTATTAATACCAAAATGACCACCAGAAGGAGAATTATGAGCCTCATGAATTATTTCATTCACTTTAGCTCGAGGAATGACAACCTGATAAATAATATGAGAAGATTTGGAGCTTCCCAACGTTTAACTAAAACACCATTTTTCAATTCTAAAGAATTCCAATAAAGTAAATAAATTTTAAAAGTAGAATCCAAATGTGAAACATCATTAAACTCGGGAACTTTATTTTCCTTTTTGAATTTAATAATTAACCTCAAAATGTTATCATCATTTTGAAATTTGATCCAATCAGAATCATTATTAATTTCACAAATGACACGGAAAATATGCCTACTATCACATTTTTCATCAGAATCTATTTTCAGACATTTTTTACAATCACATGGACGCCGAGAAAGACCATCAGCATTGCCATGTTTATGACCAGGTCTATGTTGAACTTCGAAATCATATTGAAATAAGATTTCAAACCAACGAGCTATTTGATCTTGAGGATTTTTGAAAGAAAGTAACCAAGTGAGAGAGGCACGATCAGTTCTAATAGTGAACCTCTTGCCAAGAAGAAAATGACGAAAATGTTCAACAGAAATAACAACAGCTAATAATTCTTTCCTAGTAACACAATAGTTACGTTCACGATTATTTAAAGTCTTACTAAAGTAAGCAATAACTTTTTCTTCATAAACAGTCTCACCATTATTATTAACTGGAATCTTTTGAGATAACACAGCACCAATGCCAACATTTGAAGCATCAGTATCAAGAATAAAAGGATAATTTGGATCAGGATAACCTAAAATTGGAGTAGAAGTCAAAATTTGTTTCAATTTTTGAAACGTTTGAAAAGCTAAATCATCTCAAATAAAATCTTTCTTTTCCTGACTAATAAAATATAAAGGTTTTGCAATAGTAGCAAAATCTTTGACGAATTTCCTGTAATAAGAACAAAGACCTAGAAAACTTCTAAGTTCAGATTTATTCTTAGGAACAGGCCAATTAATAATAGCAGAAATTTTATCTGGAGAACTTTTCAGTCCTTCACCAGAAACTACATGTCCAAGGAAAATAACTTCTTTTTGGAAAAATATACATTTCTTAGGATTTATCTCAAGAGAAGCTTGTAAAAGTATTTCAAAAACATTTTGAAGATGAATAAAATGTTTATCAAGACTTTTACTGAAAATAATGATATCATCCAAATAAACTAAACAAATTTTACCAAGAAGACCTTTTAAAACTATATTCATAAGTTTAACGAAAGTAGCAGGAGCATTACACAAACCAAAAGGAAGAACCTTAAATTGCCAAACCTCATTCCAAATACAAAAAGCAGTTTTAGATCTATCCTCCGGAGCAACTTCAACTTGCCAGTATCCACTTTTTAAATCAACGGTAGAAAACCATTGAGCACCAAGAACCATATTCAATATGTCTTCTTGATGAGGAATTGGAGTTGAATCCTCAACTGTGACATCGTTTAATTTACGATAGTCAACACAAAATCTAATTTCATCACCTTTTTTTGGAACAAGAACAACAGGAGAAGCCCAAGGACCATTACATGGTTCTATTGCATTCTGTTGTTTCATTTCCTCCATAACTGAATCAACTTTATCTCTATAATGTAAAGGAATACGACGAGGAGCCTGTTTAATAGGAAGTGCATTTCCAACATTAATTTTATGTTGTAAAATTTTGCACTTTCCTAAATCAAAAGAATTTTTCGCACAAATATCCAAATTCTTCAATAAAAGTTCTTCAAAACGAAATTTATCATTGACATCCAAAAATTTTGAAGATCTTTCAAACAAATCTAAAACAAATTCTGAAAGTTTATTCAAAGAAGAACTAATTTTATTAATTGAAACAACTTTATTACTTTCTGAGAATTTTTTATCAAGAAGATCTTTGAAATCAGTAAATAAACCAGACTTGATTAAGAAATCTAATCTTAGAATACATTCTTCTTCAATTTGAGCAAAAACAACCTCTAAATTAACCTTAATATTGGAAATTTTTATTTCTACAGTCTCGATAAAATCAAAATCAAATTTATCACCTGAAACTGTAAAAATAGAATAAGAAATAGAAGAATTATTCGAAACAGTTACTATCCCTTTAAACAAAGAAGAATTAACAACCGTAATATCAGCAGCAGTATCAACTGTCATAATACATTTTTTGCCATTAACTTCCCCTCTAAGTAAAAGTTTCGGTTTAGAATCAGAAGAATAAGAAAAATCAATTGAATTAATTTTTAGTTTTGACGAAATTTTTTTTTGGATGAACTTTCACCAGTAGACTCATTAGAATTATGAATACTTGATAAACTACTTTTAACAGCTTGAAGAACTTGACAATTCTTCTTAGAATGTCCTTTTTCACCACAAATCCAACATTGGAATATTTGCGAAGAATTTTGATTCTGGGAATTTGACCTAAAATTTCCTTTAAACGAATTATTTTTATCATCCTTTTTAAAATTATTTCTAAAATTATTATTTTTATTGAAATTATAATCATTTTTACTCAAATTATTATTATTCTTATTATTAAATTTATTTTTATTCTGACCTCCAAAGGTCAAATCTTCAATCGATTCAAGCTCTAAAGCTCTCTGAGTTGCTAATTGAAGAGACTCAATTCTCTCTAAACAAAGAGAAAATTGTAACTTTAATTTTTTTAATCCAGAAATAAATCGCAAACCAGCAATTCTATCTCTCTCTTCAGAAGAGACCGAAGGATACGTAAATTTGACAAGCCTATCCAAATCATTTGAAAAATCAGTTAAATTTTCATTTTCAGACTGTTTTCTAGCCTGAAAACGACTAAAATAAGCTCGAGAAAATTGAGCTTCACCAAAACGATCTTCCAAAATTTTCTTCAATTTATCAAAATTCCCTAAATCTTCTAAACTCAAATTTTCTAAAATGACTTGAGCTTTGTCCTTCAAACAGGACACTAAAATCGATGCTTTAACTTCATTTGTCCACTTATGCAGACGAGCGATAGTCTCAAATTGACGGAAATAAGATTCCCACGTCTGAGAACCATCAAATTTTCCTGGTTTTGCAAAAGCTAAAGAACTATTATTAACTGAAGAAGTTGAGACCGATTCAACCAAATTATTAGAGTTATTTTCTAAATTATGAATTTCCAAATTATTATTATAATTATTATCTTGCGATTCGTCAGAGGTGTCTGGCCAGGGATCCCAGGGCTCCGACCCACCTGGGGCCTGACCAGACGGAATTATCCTGCAGGCACCTGACTCCCTCAGGTTTGAGAGTGAGCCGGGGCTGCAGCCGTTCAGTCAAAATTGTTACACTCGTCTCAGGATTCGGAGAGAACCAAGGATGACCGCTTTCTGCATACGAGCCGCGAGAATCTCAGCCTGACTACGGCAGACTGGTACTGTTTGAAGCTCTGTCAGAAAGCGGTCACTCATCCCTCCGAGGGCGCCAATCACCAGGACTATCACGTGCGCTGTGTATTCGTGATAGACATTTCTCATGACCTCCATGAGCTCTCTGTAGCGTTCCGGTTTACTCTTCTTTTCCACGTATATTTGTCTCAGCCGGGGCTGAGAACTCAATATAATATACGTGCTCGGTGGTATGGTCGAAAAGAGTAATATCCGGCTTATTGTGTTCAACACGTTGGGGCGTAGAGAGTGGGTAATTCCAAAGAATTTTTGCTCTCCCGTTCTCAACGACTGACTCAATTTCACCGGGCACATTGGGCAGCACTAGTGTCTCGTCTATTCTATAAGAGTGCCGAAGGTGGTAATACAGCACTCTTAGGGCGGTGTCATACCGGTGAATGTAGGCTGAGCGCACTGATATCGGACAAGCCGATAAAACATGAAATAGCGTCTCATCTACATCACCGTGGCAAACTCGGCATCTTGTGTCCTCGAGTTGCTCGTGCATAACATCACGCCGATAGGCGAGGGTGGAAAATACACCATCTTGGCAGGCCATAATGAATCCTTCGGTCTCAGAGAACAAGCCAGCTGACTTAAGGTATTGGAAAGTCAGCTGGTGTGACAAGTCCTGTGTGTCGAGATGACGATAAAACACACCATGTAAGGACTTTGCCACATGTTCGTCGAGCAGTTTTAACTGCTCGGTTGTTTTTATATCGACCTTTCGCTGCCCTTTGGTCAATTGCAAAAGCCTTAGACCGTCTGGGTTGCTAGGGTCGAAAACTGAGCCGAGGTTCTGCGCTGCCTGATATGCTGCTCTATATAGGAACGCATCCCTTCCCAATAGTTCAAAGCTGTTCACGAACTTGAGAAGAGGATCAGAGCTCTCATAGCTGTCATAAGCCAGGCCTATCACTAACCTGTCATGTAGACACTCCAAACTTAGTAGTCCACGCCCTCCCAGATCACGGGGAAAGTATAGGCGTTGGACAGAAGATCGCGGGTGATGACTTCGATATAATGTCATCACTTTCCTTGTGATAATGTCCAGATCTTTAAGCTCTTTTCGGAGCCATTTAAGAACTCCGAATGAGTATAGCAAGACTGGGACAGCGAGCATATTCGTGGCTTTGACTTTGTTAGGGCCTGATAATTCAGAGCCCCATATTCTCTTAAGTCGCCACTTGTACTCACTGCGGAGAGTATCTTTGATGACAGACACGTCCTGTAAAGGAGATTGTGCCTGTCCAAGATATCGGTATGACTCTCCAGCATCCAGATGTTTTATGATGCTCCCGTCTATAAGCTCGACATTATCACTCCAGTTCGGCGATCTTCCTTTTACTAAGTGGGCAACTGCGCACTTGTCCAACCCGAACTCCATGCCGATTGCACTGGTATACTCGGAAACGACCTCTAGGGCTGTTCGGAGTCTCTTAGGACTTGCCGCGTACACTTTCAAGTCATCCATATAAAATAGATGTGTGACTTTGTGTACGCGGTTGGAGACTCGTCCGGCTTTATATGCAGGCGTTCGGCGTAGAGTGACAGATAATGGCAGCAGTGAGATGCAAAATAGAAGAGGCTTCAGGGTATCTCCCTGGTATACGCCTCTTCTAAATGGCACTGCTCTGGTAGACACTTTTGTTTCACCAGATGTTACGGTGAAACGTGTCCTCCAGTGCGGCATCAGATGTTCGATGCATCTCACTATTTGTGGGGGTACTGAAAGGCATTCGAGCAAGTATAGGAGAAGCTCGTGTGATGTTGTATCAAATGCCTTTCTGTAATCCACCCAGGCCATTGACAAGTTGCGCTTGTAGTAGTATGCGTCCATTGTGACGCATCGGTCTACTAGCAAGTTCTCCTTGCAACCTGTCAAGCCACGCTTGCTGCCACGTTGTTCGTTTATCTGTTTCCATACAGGTTCTATTGCAGTCAAAATCCTCTCGTTCAAAATCTTTGTAAACAATTTGTAGAGAGTATTTAGACATGCAATAGGCCTGTAGTTTTCGGGGTTGGACAGATCACCACTTTTGGGGATCAGCACAGTACGCCCTTCAACGAGCCATCCAGGAATGGGTGTATCTCCTCCAAGATATTCTGAGAAGATACGAGCCAGATGCTGGTGGGATGAGGTCAATTTTTTCCACCAGAAGGAGGGGATTGCATCTGGCCCAGGGGCAGCCCAGTTCTTTGTGCCCCTTAGAGCATTCCTGATTTCATCCATGCTGACTCGTTGGAACTCTTCAGGAATTCGTGATAGATGTTCGTCACAGAATTCTCTGAAAAGTTGAAGGGCTGGAATGTCTCCATCTAGCGCACTAGCGCGACCATATATTTCGGTCCAGTAGGTTTCAACTCTTTCTGCACTCGGGGGCTCATAAGTGACAGGGGCTTGCGGCTTAAGAAAGCGCGAAGGGTCAGATTGGAACAATCTGTTGTCCCTTCGTCGCTTGTACCGCTTTGCTAATGACTTTTTAACGGCCATGAGCGATCTCATTTTGCCTGTGTACATCTCCTTTAGGATCAGTAACACGGCCGTATTCACAGTGTGATGTTCACGTCTGATACTCGCCACGATACGCCGAATTCTTGGCGTATAAGGCCTGTGAGTATTTAAGTGATCCATCACACTCTGAATACGAGATGCACCCTGTCGAGCTTTCTTGATCTTAATTGCAATCTGTTCGATGCGTCTTTTCAGGCTTAACTCAGGATTGACAGGTGTTCGTCTGTCCTGAGTAAACCCTTGAGCCACATCATAGACTGCATTGTTGAGTGCAAAAAGATCTACACTATCTGGTACCCGATGGTCGAGATCTTGGTTAGCGCTAGCTAGGTGTTCTGCAGAGAGCGTAATTTTCCAGAGAAATCTACCCTCTCCGCTGGTGAAGTCCCGTTGATTGGTGCCCTCAGGGGGAGGAGATGGCGGTTCTGCAGTGAGAGAAGGGTGGAATGGGAGTATGCTCCACCTCGGTGCGGCCGATCGATCTAAAAATGTGCATACATGTTTCTGACGTATTCGAGAACATGTACGCCAATTTTCGCACGTTCGTGCTGACCGGAAGTCATCCAGATAAATTTTTAAAATAAAAGGATGGGGGGAGAATTGATTATTTCGAAAGGAAGAAAATTTTTATCACATAATCACCTCAATAAATCTAAAAATGTGCATTCATATTCTTGGCATTACAAACGTGCGAAAATTGGCATACATGTTCTCAGAAAATGGCAGCAGTGAGATGCAAAATAGAAGAGGACTCACGTTCAAAATCTTTGTAAACAATTTGTAGAGGGTATTAGAACATGCAATAGGCCTGTAGTTTTTGGGGTTAGACAGATCAACACTTTTGGGGATCAGCACAGTGCGCCCTTCAACGAGCCATCCAGAAATGGGCGTATCTCCTACTAGATATTCTGAGAAGATACGAGCCAGATGCTGTCCGGAAGATAGCAACTTCTTCCACCAGAAAGTGGGGATTGCATCTGGCCCAGGGGCAGCCCAGTTCTTTGTGCCCCTTAGAGCATTCCTGATCTCATCAATGCTAACTCGTTGAAACTCTTCAGAAATTCGTGATAGATGTTCATCACAGAATTCGCTGAAAAATTGAAGGGCTGGAGTGTCTACATCTAGTGCACTAGCGCTACCATATATTTCGGTCTAGTAGGTTTCGACTCTTTCTGCACTTGGAGGCTCATAAGTGACAGGAGCTTGCGGCTTAAGAAAGCGCGAAGGGTCAGATCGGAACAATCTGTTGTCCCTTCGTCGCTTGTACCGCTTTGCTAATGACTTTTTAACGGCCATTAGCGATCTTATTTTGCCTGTGTACCTCTCCTTTAGGATCAGTAACACGGCCGTATTCAAAGTGTGATGTTCACGTCTAATACTCACCACGATACGCCGAATTTTTGGCGTATAAGGCCTATGAGTATTTAAGTGATCCATCACACTCAGAATACGAGATGCACCCTGTCGAGCTTTCTTGATCTTAATTGCAATCTGTTCGATGCGTCTTTTCAGGCTTAACTCAAGATTGACAAGTGTTCGTCTGCCCTTAGTTAACCCTCGAGCCACATTATATACTGAATTGTTCTGTGCCAAAAGGTCTACACCATCTAGTACCCAAAGGTCGAGATCTTGGGCAGCGCTAGCTAGATGTTCTGCAGAAAGTCATTCCATATTGCGATTCGTCAGAGGTGTCTGGCCAGGGATCCTAGGGCTCCGACCCACCTAGGGGCTGATAAGACAGGATTATCCTGCAGACACCTGACTCCCTTAGGTTTGAGAGTGAGCCGGGGCTGCAGCCGTTCAGTCAAAATTGTTACACTCGTCTCAGGATTCGGAGAGAACCAAGGATGACCGCTTTCTGCATACGAGCCGCGAGAATCTCAGCCTGACTACGGCAGACTGGTACTGTTTGAAGCTCTGTCAGAAAGCGGTCACTCATCCCTCCGAGGGCGCCAATCACCAGGACTATCACGTGCGCTGTGTATTCGTGATAGACATTTCTCATGACCTCCATGAGCTCTCTGTAGCGTTCCGGTTTACTCTTCTTTTCCACGTATATTTGTCTCAGCCGGGGCTGAGAACTCAATATAATATACGTGCTCGGTGGTATGGTCGAAAAGAGTAATATCCGGCTTATTGTGTTCAACACGTTGGGGCGTAGAGAGTGGGTAATTTCAAAGAATTTTTGCTCTCCCGTTCTCAACGACTGACTTAATTTCACCGGACACATTGGGCAGCACTGGTGTCTCGTCTATTTTATAAGAGTGCCGAAGGTGGTAATACAGCACTCTTAGGGCGGCGTCATACCGGTGAATGTAGGCTGAGCGCACTGATATCGGACAAGCCGATAATATATGAGCCGGCACAAGCCTGGCATATCAGGCAGCGCAGTACCTCGGCTCAGTTTTCGACCCTAGCAGCCCAGACGGTCTAAGGCTTTTACAATTGACCAGGGAGCAGCGAAAGTTCGATATAAAAACAACCGAGCAGTTAAAATTGCTCGACAAACATGTGGCAAAGTCGCTACATGGTGTGTTTTACCGTCATCCCGAAACACAGGACTTGTCACACCAGTTATGATGTAATTACTCATAGAGCTATTGTTTAAAAAAAAATATTAATTTTAGTAATTACGAAACCGTTATTTTTTATTTGAAAATTTTCAATAAATAAAAGGTATTTTATGATATAACCTAACATTTGATTATGCTTTACCGTTATTCTACCTTACCATCAAGCCCAATCATCGTATTTAGATGAAAAATAAATATTTGTTAGCTACTAATAAATTATGTTAGACAGAAAGAAATACTTCTATCAGTGTAGGTAAAGAACGCCGTTTGATTACCCGTTCGATTGTATACGATTCTATTAGGACGAATGTCATTAGATTGAATAAGAACTTATTGGTAAATAATTTTTATCTAAAAGTCAACTATTTCTCTAAGGAACTCTGAGATTGTGTTTCATATGATGCTATAAGAATTTATCAGTTAATGATGCCATTTGATTCTCGGTCTGATTCTTTACGATTCTATTGGAACTAATGTCATCAGATTGAATAAGAATTTATGAGTAAGTGCCGCCGTTTGATATCCCATCCGAATGTATAGGATTCTATAACATAAAATATTGTAAAATATTTGTATGTCGCCATGTAATGACTATTAGACTAACGACAGTTTGTTAGTTAACGACGATTGCTTGACGATTAGATCGTTTATAGCAACGAGGGGAGAGTTTGTTTATCTCCAGTTCTTGACTGAGACTTGATTTGACTGCAAAGATTCTTTCATTTTTAATTAATTGCTGTCATTCTTTAATAAACTTTTCCTTTATCAATTTATTTTTCGAAGTTGTTATTCGGTCTTATTCTACAATGTTATCAGAATGAATAAAGACTTATTGGTAAATTATTTCCATCTATACTCATAAAATTCACCAAAAGTTTCTTTACTCTCATAAATTCAAATTAATTCTTATTGAATGGTTTAGATTTAATATCGAAATAAGACCATTTTCGGTTTTCTTATAGACCCAGGTTTGTTTTACCAGGGATCATTCATTAATATAGCAATTTTTGCGTGAGTACATAACTTTATACAAACCTCTATTAAAATTAATAGGAGAATTTCATTTAAATTTCAGGAAATTCATGTTATACTAATACTTGCTATTAGAGAAAGTGACTCGAAAAATTAGTTGATTCAAGTGGTGGGTTTTTTTATATGGCTGAACCAGTATAAGCAATGATCAAAGCCGCCGATAATTATTTTTTTATCCTCTTACTTTTACTAATCGTTCCAATCACTGAGATGATATCAAAAAACAGAGACAATTGGAAAGAAGGAAAAATTTTTTATAGAAAATTAATGGCTCGACCATTATTACCAGCAGACCATATACGTGATGCTTTCACATGGTTAAAAGCAAATAGTATGAAACATCTTTTTGATGCATTTAACGAAATTATGGAGTACTTTGAAAATTATTGGTTGAGTAGAGTTAAACCTGAGAATTTTTGTGTTTATCGAGTAACACATCGTACGAATAACTTTATAGAAGCTTATCATAAAGTATTGTTGACGAAAATGGCGAAGCGTAACACTATCTATCAATTTTAAAAACTTATTAATACATTATAATTTTTACAGATCGCCTGAATTCTGTATTTTCCATTGTATATCTAATCCAGGTGATATGAGTAATGTAATTTATTCTATGCTCTTATATTGATATGTTTGTGTTTATTTGTGCAATGCTTTACAAGCTTTTAGAGATTAACAAGTGTGTCTTCTTGAAAAATATATGTTATTGATATACGAAAGTTATTTTGTTGTAAGCATTAAATGTTTTTCTTACTTAAACATTTGAAAACTATTTTTCAATTGAAAACAATTTATTTATTTATTTAATATAATAGCAATTAGATAAAATGACTCAAAAATATCGGTTGATTAGAATGATTGGTGTTTTTTTTACTCCGCTGAGCCAGTGTTAATAATAATTAAGGTCGCCGTTTGTAAAATGGACAACAGCCGGAGTGTTCAGCGTGGTATCAGGAAGCCAAGAGAGCGAACTTACACCGCTTGGGTTCGAGATGACCAAGCGGTGTCCCCCTACTCTAATGGCAATCGAAGACGTCGCCCCCTAGTAATTAGGGTGCTGAATTTTAAATGGGTCGCAGACCTTACGCACATTACAACTTACACAATTTATAAGTACATCAATAAAAATGTATGTAATAGATTTCATGCTTGAAAAGTATTTAAAATACTCTACTCGAATACTCTTAGAGTATTTACAATTGTATTTAAAATATGTTTCGATAAAAGTATATATTATTTGTATTTGAGTACAAATTTTTTTTTTATTTTATTTGATTTTGCAAATATTTTTCTAAACAATTAAATTCATTTCATCTGATTTATAAACAATTAAACTTAATAGAATTTATAATTGAGCAAAAATTTTTTAGAAAGTTATATGCAAAAAACGTTCGATATCTGTAAAAAAAACGGCGCCACGTCACTGTTGTTCGAAAATCCGATACTTTCAAATTGTTCAACATGCAAGAAATGTTTGAAATCATAAAATTGCACCAAGTTTGACTTGCCATAATCGCAAAACCATAAAAAACTGAGATAGCTTTTTTATAGAGCGGGAAAAATCCTATCCACTTCTAAAATGGCAATTGAATGATCAAAGATCGTTTAATAATACAGAGGGGCAAAGTTCAGAAAAAAGAAGAAAAAAAGACGTTCACAACAGTGTGAAAAATTTTAAAAATGATTTTTTTTCAACAATTTTATCGGGTAAACGTTCAGAAAACGATTTTGAACATTCTATAATTTTTCCAAAATTTTAAATGGATAATAAATAATTTTTTCCACTTAATAAATTAAAAAACGCCCAACGGCACATTCCGCCGAAACGCGCAAAAAGGTCAGCTTTGGTGCGCGCATGAAGAGCGCTGCACCTTTTTACCTGTAACAGGTAAGTACATGCTCTCGCGATCTTTTTTGTTAAGAATTCGATTTTCCGCAAAAAAGGTATTTACATTTTTTTTTTTAAAATAAACGGTTCTCCCTGCGTAAGCGTTGAAACGTCGAAAAATGCACTTTGCCAAATTTCCATTGTCAATAAACGATAATAAAAATCATTTCTAAACAATGGAGTTTTTCAATAAATTTTTTTAACTCGTTTAAAATTTATGCATGCCAGTATGAGGGCTTTTCATAATGCTTGTGGACTTCTAAAAATTATTTTAAACTAGAAATTCTTATTACAAAGAAATTTTTTTTTTTATAAGATCTTATATTTTTGTGTTGGTAATGCTTTTCCATTACGCACTTTTTATCATTGATTGCTTGTCTCAAAACGAAAAACGATGAAAAATTGAAAAACATTTATTTGTGAATTGAATTAGTGATTGATTGCCAGTGCAAATTCTTTCACTGGACGAATCAGTCATTGGCACTAGATATCAGTGAATATTTACTGATTTGAAGTAGTTTTCACTATTTTAATTTGAGAAAATAAGTGACTATACATGTTGAAATTTAATTCAAGTCAAAAATGAGCATTACAAAAAATTTTTTTTCATAAGATCTTATGTTACTGTTTTAGTAATGCTTCACCATCACGCACTTTTTTAATCATTGATCGCTTAAAAAAAAAATAAAAAATTGAGAATATTCTATCTTAAACTAAAACGTGAAAACTACTGAACATCAGTGAATATTTACTCATTTGCAGTAGTTTTCACTGTTTTAGTTTAAGAGAGAATATTCTCAATTTTTCATTATTTAATGATAATTGACTTTCTAATTTTCTCGTCAATTTTCTCGTCAGTAGTTTTCACTGATTCAGTTCAAGAGAGTTAATGTTGAAATTTAGTGATAATTGACTTCCTAATTTTCTCGTCAATTTTTATCTCCGTTGTTTAGCTCGTGGAAACGAGCGATCATCCTGATTCTCATTAAATCTATATTTTCATATTAATTTAAACAACGCGAGAAAATGTACTAAGTTGATGAGATGAGTTTCAAAGTACTTAGTGCTATTTTCGTTATTTTATTATTCAATATATCAATGCATCAAGAATTATCAAAATGCATCAATAGATTAGTTAATTTGTTGATTTACTTTTTTTCTAAGTGTCCCACTTTCCCCTAATTATTATATTATTCGAAAATTTATTTTCAAAAGTTATTACAGTAAATTAATAGAAATTGATAACATGTATGATCTTAGAAACTTTATTTTTTTAAATCTGAATAATTTGTATAATGCATTTGGAAGTTATATTTAGAGTTGAACAAGGATAGAATTTCTTCAAATTGTGTGTTCAAAGACTGGAAAAAATGGATACTTGCAGAAATGACGAAAAAAGGTACCCAAACATAGAATAGTATATTTAATATAAAATACCATCAATCAAAATGTTTATTAACTTTTATTATAAGGTGTATCATATTACTATTAAATTCTAATTAGCGCGCCTAGGCGGATGCCCAGCCTAATTAAAAGAAATTAGGATAGATGTCCTTCCAATTAGCCACAAGGTCTCATCATTGGTGACACTCGCTCGTTTCCGTCATAGGACACCAACGAGTACGGACACACATCTGGATCCCGCTAATTTACTCTTTTAACATTTTGATGAACTGGCCAGTTTCATCATTAATCTCTTTTTTGGACCTGGGAAGATTTTTTTTGACATCCCGGAGCACTAATATTACTCGGACATCAGCCGTCACTAAAATCACTAACAACGAGTATATTAGATCATCTGAGACACTGGTAAGACGACTCTTTACATTTAGCCGGAGGATCTACTAGGCTATAAAGGAAAGAAAAGCTTCTAATTTATTTGCATTTTTTATATTGACGAATTTCTTCGCGTAGAAATATTTTTCCTTTACCTCAAATATGTATTTAAATTTTTTATCTTGCTCAAATCTTAAAATTTGTATATGATTTGTATGAAGTGTGCAGTGAGTGTGCTAATATCGCTATTTCCCGTAACTCTTACCAAATTGTAGTCACTCTTTCCAGTATTTTATTTGTACAAAAAGTTTTCTGATCATGTTTGTGGTTATCCTTAATAAATAATCATGTTATTACATAATATATCATTAACTATTCGCGCTTATCACTCCTGTATACTATATTATAGTTGGTAAATTTTCTGTAGTAATTGTTCTAGAACATTTATAAACTTATTGTAAACACCTCCCTTATGAAACAATCTGATTGATTCCAACTAAAAAAAATTGAATAGGAATGAATCGGATCTTTGCATCACAAATTTTTTTTTCAATCATATTCAAGGGGAAATTTCTGATTAAAAAAGAGATGATTCAACAAGAATCAATGGAAAAATAATTTTTGTATTCTGTGAAGCAGATTCAATTGGATTCAATCGGAAATTTCCTATTGAATAAGCTATGGTTTAATAGGAATCCATGGGAAAGTGATGGTTTTTGCTTCAGAAATTTCTAATGATACCTATATTTTTCCAAGAATAAGTTTAAAATTCATAATATAAAACGCTCTTGTATTTAATTTAATCATATTCATCTTTTTTATTATCACTAATATAATAATCGTTGTTATTGTTAATGTTATTTTGATCAGTATTAATGATATCTCTGTTGAAATCATTATCATCACTATTACCATCAGTTTCACTTGGACTATGAGTATGTTCATTATTATCTTGATCAATATCGCTTCTGAAATCATTATAATCATCTTCACCAGTACTAACATCATCTTCTACACTATTATTATCATTATTCTCTACACCAACATCAACATTATCGTTTCCACTAACATTAACATCATCTTCTCCATTAGCATTAATATCTTCTTCAACAGGGTTGATATCATTTCCACCAGTTTCAATATCATTTTCATCAGTATGAATGTGATCCGCACTAACATTATTATTGTAATAATCTTGATCTTCTGAGTATGTTGGTGTTGCATTATTGTTTTAGTTCCATTCTTGTTGAGCAACAGTGTCTAAAAAAATGTAGAGGATAATAAGTATATAGAAACATAGATTGAATAAAAATTACCCTATTACGCAGGGTAATTGTAGTACATTGCATAAAAAAAATAATAAGTATCCTGCAGAATAATAGAACTTACTCTGCAAAATAGATAAATTTCTCAAAGAAAATTTTACTATTTACTTCAACCTACTACAGTAATCTTGTATAACAAGGTATTTTCTGACGACGATGTGGCATTTATTGAAAATAATAACAAAAGAATTTTTACTGAAGATAGTATCAATGCATATGATGAGTTTATATATAGAGAAATTGTTTTTAATAGCACTAATTATACTAAAGCCATATAGACAGATAACACTTATGTGTTACTAGAGGATGGTTCAATAGCTCAAATTTTGAATTTCCTAGGTATTCAATCTCAGACACTGGTAAAAGTAATTGAACTTAAAACAACTCCGTTAAAAATCAATCCTTCACTCACACATATTGTACATGTCGTAGAATACGAAAAAACTCCTGTAACAGTAGAAATAAGTAAAATATGCAGTAAAGTTGTCGCAGCCCAGCTGAAAAATGAAAATTTTGACATCTAAAATGTTCATTTTCGTATCATGCCAAATATATTCGGAATACAATAATTCACAATTTACATATTAAACTCTCCATAATAACTGTAAATATGAAAAATAAATGTGTTAATATAACATTAATAAAGTGTAGAACGAGTATGTAACTTATTTACCGATTCAGCCTATAAGAAAGATCAAGTTTTAATTGATGACTTCCTATACATTTTAAATTTCCGATTGAATCCTATTGAAAAAAATAGAAATAATTTCACCTTTTATTTTCCCATTCATTCCCATTGGATTGAGATTTTTTTAATCGGATATTTCCTATACATTCCGATTGAATTTTTGAAAATATGATCGAGTATTTTCCCATTTAATCCCATTACACTTTCTTGAGTCCAATGGGAAATTTCGAATTGAATCATTCAAATTTAAAAAAATTCATTGGGAATTGAATCGGAATTAATTGGTATTAAGACGAATGTTTCATGAG
This sequence comes from Chelonus insularis, assembly GCF_013357705.1. NCBI lineage: Eukaryota > Metazoa > Arthropoda > Insecta > Hymenoptera > Braconidae > Chelonus > Chelonus insularis. Next base: position 287,400 of record NW_023276524.1, read on the forward strand.
GGGGCTATCTATTTAAATTAATTGAAATTTGTTATAACTATGTTCACTAAAAAAACATTTTCAATCAAATTTTCTTTCTAGACATCAGTTCACAATTATTAATTATTGGTTATTAGTAATAATATAGTAGGAAATAAAATTTTTAATTAAATAGTATATAACGACCCAAGGCGAAAAAGTTTAATTTCCTGGCATGTGTCGTATACTTTTTTTCTTGATCCCGCTGAAAGTACGTTCAGTAAATACTTGATCATAAGCAAAACGATTGTATGGGAGATTCCCGCCCGACTTATACAGAGCCGAGGCAAAGCCGCGGTTTGTGCTGGTCGGAGGGGGGGAGGCATCAGAAAAAAATCAAAATCAGGAATTAAAATTATTATATATATATTTGCCGAGTCATTTCCTTTACTGGAATAACACAAATCAAAATTGAAAGTACAATTGTTGAATGTACAATTTTCGAATTTTGAATAACGTTTATGTAATTTAGCCCTTATGTCACTGTCATATTTGTTTTCGATTTTTCGTTAATTTTGCTTTTTTTGGCTGCAGATCGCTGATCAGTTGATAGATGCTCGAAATTTAATTTTATTTCCGGTTTATTGGAAAACAATGTTTTTTTTTCTTGAATCTAGTGTATCTTCTTGATTTATAACTGGTATGAGAATTTGTTTTTTACTTGCTGTTTCAAAACTTTTTTTTATAACTTCATCTGAAAAAAAGTTGATTATGAATAAAATGTGGTGAATTAGTTACTGTAGTGATAACATAAATAATTGTCTTTGCTTACTTTGAATTAGATCAACGTTGGTAATATCAAAATCTTCAGAGAAGTCAAACAAATCTAAATTGTCATTACATTCAACATTTTCATTGTCGATAGTTGGCGTCACACTAGTCGATGGTTTCGAATGAGTATCTGTTCTGACTTGGTGTAAGGCACTCTATCGACGGCCTAACATTTTTCTCCCCACCGAATAATTAGATGGCTCGAGGTCTCTCCTGCCACCTCATTTTCGCCAATTAGACAACTCTAATTAATTCCCAGACGTATATATCCCTTCTCGAAGGGCCTAGAAGCTTCGAGAACGCAGAGCTTTCGAGAAACACGGACCGTAGTCTTCAGTATTCGCCGGTTACGGCGAGTATTCGTACGTAGCTCGTACTCGGACGACTCTTGGGCATCATCGGACGATGCCAACCCATAGACAACTCGTTGTAACAGTCAACTCGGTACGTGCGTACTAGCAGAGAGCTCACGCAGTCGAACTCTCTAGTGAAAACCCAGACAACTCCTCAGACATGGATTAACTCACCAGTTAATCATCTATAGTGATGATTATGAACTCATCAGGCAGTTTACCTCTTAGAAGACATCCTCAGGAAGCTCATGTTGGTCCGCATCAGCACCTTCTTACAAAAGGCGCGGATGATGTCGGCTTCGACGCCTCGCGGCCTCATGGACAGACACACACACAAGATCCATACACGAACAACTCGCTTGTGTCTGTGTGGCTGACGCCAACACAATGAAACTCAGACTACTCAAAAAAAATCAGGCTACTCCTGGTGCAGAGACCAGTACAGGAAAACTTACAACTTTCCTGTGATCCTCTACTCATCAGTCAACTCATCAGTGAACTCTGTGTGAAATTTCCGTGAACACAAGACTGTACAGACAATTCAAAGACTCTTCTATTGTTATTTTTCTGTTACTGTGATTTTAGTGTTTAATAAATCGTTAACTGTTACTGTTAAATAGTGTCAGCCAACTCATTTACACCGTTCAAAAGTCCCGACTGTTCTAGCATCCAAACATTCTAAAAAAAATACAGTCCACAAAGTCCCGACTTCTCACTCAGCCGACTCAAATTCAGAACAGTATCCGTTGTAGCTTCTTCAACAATGCCATTATACATGAATTGCCTGTTGTACATAGAGTTTTCTTATATCTCTGATCAATAATATCGAAACGCCATCTCCCTAGTTGCTTAATCATCTGCATGTTTGCACCAGAATCGGATAAAAGCGTGGTCAGTATATTTCTTAGGATTTGGTAGTTTAAGGTGCAAAGCAATGTTTTTGGGTACTTCACCTATTTTGTGTCTACTGATAGGTTGACGAAAACATTTACCTTCTCGATAAGTGATGAGAAATCTGTCACTGAATTGATTAGGTTGTCTCACTGAAAGATATTTCTTCACTTTATCATAAAAAAGTTTTCCAATAATAAATTGTCTAGCGTCGTTATTTTTGTTATTGTTAATTGATACCAGATATTTGTCGTTTAAATCTTCTACATCTTTAGTTTTCATATGTGTTAATTCATCACAACGTAGACAACCACAGATTTCAAACGCAAGTACTACCAATGAATATTTAAACAAATGGAATTAGACAGAACATAACGAGTATAGTATTATCTAAGAAGCAAATACGTAAATGATTATTACCTTCATCGCTAAATACGTTGAATCCGGAGCTTCATTCATAAATTTCATTATCTGTGGCAATCTAAAAACAAAAGCTTTTTTTGGTATATAACCTTTTGCATTTGTTTTTATCATGCTTTTCAAATTCAGAAAACTACTGATATTGATATTTTCTTCTACACTTAACGGTTTTCGAAGCATACTCCATACACTCCATAGGGTAGGCGGTTTAAGTTTTTTTTTTTTGTTTCATTATAGTATAAGGCATATAACTTCTCTCTCGCATATAACTCTTTCTAAAAAATTGTAAAAGTTTTAGGACCACATCCCTACCATGTACCCCGCAAAAAATTTACAATATTTAACGACTTTAGACACATACTTTAAAGTTGATTTATATGAGGACTAAATGTCGCTGACGTGATCTTTCTCCTCAGTTGATCTGCAAATCTCAAAGAGTGAACTTGTCACTCCTTGTGAGGTATATGAATTTATTATAATTAATAAAACCCTCAAAACTATCTGTCAGTCTTTTTCTTTACTACTCCCTATGCTCTACCTCCTCTACACCCACATGACTGAGGCGCAGTTTGTATAACCCGTGCAGTCATTCCTACATTTCTACACGCTACGTTTCTGAGTTTGTTGTTCTGAAGCGCAGTTTTGTATAACGCGTGCAAACAACATTCCAGAGCGGAGACGTTCCTTTTTCCCCATTTTTCTAGACTCGATTTGTTTAAATTTATTTACTTCACAAGCGCGCGAATTTTTACCTTTCGACGTTTCTCTAGAATAGTTCGAGCGAACGCTATTTGTAGTTGGATCTCAAGTGAACCCTCAGTTTGGATATTTTTGGATTACTGTTGTGGAATTTTAAGTTAAAGTGAACTGTGAGAACCATGTGTGCATGCCCTCATGGGTAAATCAAAAAGGCGAGGCATCAGAGCAGGCTGGAGGGTGCAGATGAGGAGGATCATCAAGGACCTCCACAGGGGACGCGCTCAGCTATCCTCGATTTTCCAGGAGGAGCTACCGAAGCCCACTTTACCCACCGGCAGAGGAATCACCATCCTGAGTGACGAGGTTTTGCTGGATTTTAAAGTGATTTTGGTGATCCCTAAAAACTTCCAATAACTACCCAGCCATTTATCCCCATTGACATTTTTGCGGGGTGGACTGACTAATTTAGTGGACCTTTTCCTTTTGGAGTTTTTTTTTTGTTGTTTGTGTGTGTATCATTTTCTCAATCATGAGCAATCCAGCAGCTCCAACGGTGAGTATTTAATTTCTTTTCCTTTTCTTTTCGTTTTTTTTTTCCTTTTTTTTTTATTTTGTTTATTATATTTTCCCTTCGTTTATCTATTCATCTAATATTCCACACGTCGGGAAAATTTTTCGGTTTCCCCTATTTAAATTTACGCGGTTCCCAACGCGTTCAGGTGAGAGCGCTGTATTATCGGCAGCTTCACAACCGTTAAGTGTGTTTACATGGGAATTAATTTGATAAACTGACTCCCTGTTTACTTATCGTTTGTAAAAGCTCCCTAAACTTGGAAATGTCATGTAATTTCAGGATAATTAGTCAGGACGTAACAATGGGATTAGTAGTTTTTTAATTACTCCGTAATTTATGCTGTCTATTCCTGGTGCGGATTGAGAAGCTCTGGCTCTCAGGGCTATATTAAATTCCACAAAATCAAAAGGTTTATAAAAAAATTTATTACTTGAACTGTGGAGCATATAACTATGGTCACTAAGAACTGAGGGGGGGGGCACAATTTGTCCAGAGCTTCTAAAACTTTTTTTTCATTTTGTAAGTCTTTTGTGGTGATGGTATTGTAGTTTTTAACACATTTGTTTTTTAATATTTTTGCCGTGTTCCATGCACATATCATATCATTACAAAGTTTATATTGAAGGCAAATTCTTTGAAACAATTTTTCTTTTTTTTCCTAAAAAATCTTCCACCTTGAGCAATTAGTTTTTTGTAAGCTATTAAATCATTCATGTCTTTCATAATATTCCCCTTATTATGAGCTAATTGACGATTATTTTTCATTTCATTACATTATGTCAACGAAAAATTTATATTTTCTTTCTGGTGCTGCAGAATTGTAATCTAGAGATCAGAATAGTTCGCAATCTGATTCTAGAAACTTATCTACTTTGGTTCAATGAGTTTTTAAACTATCGACTTTAAGTCTTTTTACGGTATATGTTATTTTCAATATTCAAATTTATACTGATAGGATAGTGATCAGAGCCTAGGGTTTCATTCTTTAGAGTCACGTGAATTTTTTCAAACAAACTTCGAGTGCTAATAACGAGATCTATATTAGATTTTTTTTGTCTATGAACATCGATATGAGAAGACGAGTCCATATTATGTATAAGTCCTTTATCTTCAATGACTTGAAGAAGACGCTTACCATTTCTATCAGTGTTTTCACAGTTCCAACAAACATGGTGAACGTTAACATCTCCCATAATTATAACATTTTCATTACTATTTACTTTGCTAAACATAGCATTCCATAGTGACTGATTAAGAACAGAACCCGGGATTCTATATATTAACAGAAGCTGAAACGATGGGTCCATATTATTGAAATGTAAACCGCATACTTCTACAGAGTCGTTTGAAGCTCTTAGATTACTTATTCCACCGAAAGCTAATTGTTTTCTAACTAAGATTAAAAAGCCGCCTTCTGGAGCTTGAATACGATCCTTTTTAAACGTTACAAATCCAGGAAATTGAATATTTTTATCTGGATTTAAACAAGATTCAACACATGCAAAAATATCTACATTGATAAGAACATGTTTAAGCTCACTAAGATGTTTATAAATGCTTCTAGCATTCTAAAATAAAATTCGAAGACGGCTTAGTGAATACTGGTCCTACGATGAAAGCATTATTCGATTTGATGGGTCCATGACTGACTTATTAGTTAAAAAAGCAAATATTCAAGTGTGTGTGAATTAACTTTCCACAGTATCTTCCGCAGAACTGAAGTCCGAGGTACTGGAAATTGTAGACAAAGGTCACCCAGATAAGTTGGTAGGATCTATGCTTTTGATCATCTTTGTGGCTCTGATTTTCATTCCACGAGAAGATAGGAAGGGATATAGCTGTCTGAGACTAGGTGCAAATGTAATGGTATCATCTGTGATTTTCTTGGCTAGTATTTGTATGTCCTTGGACCCACATGAACTTCCTACAAATGCTTTAAATTTGGAGTAGTCAAACTTATAGGTGTCAGCATTTACATTAATTTCATCTTTTAACGGTTCAAGTTCTATGTCCACAATATCTTTAGTTGATAGAGAGGTTTTAGCCTTCTTTAACTGGCGTGCAGGCGCACTAATATTTTCTGGAGTTTTAAAGCTATGTAGTAATGATGAATCAGTTGCTTTATCTTCACTTAATGACGTGTTCAGCGAAAAGGTATCGACTCGTGATCGTTTATTATGTATTTTGTCTGTATTTGTGAGTTCAATGGCCTGTGAAATTTCAACTGTCTTTGGTTGTGTTTCTACGGGTATCAATAAAAAAAATTTACTGGACGAGTTGTTGACATTTCGAAGTTTGTTTACATCTTTGGTGTGGTCAGTAATAACTTGAGACTCAGTGAGGTTTGTAGGCTGTGAAGAGAGAGGAGTGGAACTGAATGCTTGCTCACAATATTTGGCCATGTGACCTTCCTCTGCACAAAAAGCATGTCATAGAGTCTTCAGAAAAATAAATCTAATGAGATGTCCCATCATTGTGTATTTGAATTGAAGCAGGCAACTTTTGTTCATTCTCAGGCTTGATAAATACTTGCCGTCGAATACGATAGGCATGACTATAATCATTATCTCCAAGACTACCTTTTGAAAAGGAGATCCGAGAAACCGGAATAATATTGCAGTTGCTTAAAACTTGTTCGATTTAATTTTGAGGAATACATGGATGTACGTTGGATATTACGATTCGTTTGTTTTTAGAAATTAAAGGTCTTATTTGAAACTTTCTATCCTTAATGAACACATATTTGTGTACAGTGACAAGTTCTTCGGCCAAACCTTTGGAAGAATACACACTCTATGATTTGATATTTTAGAGATGTATCTCACGGCTGAAGGTCCGATTTTTGCTCCTATGGTACGGGCATACTCTACAATTGGTACACAAAAAAAACAATAGCTTGTTCCTTGGTGAGAAAAACCTCAGTTTGAATAACTTTGGAATAGCTAATCTGTGGTGAAGCCATCTTTATAATGTGGTCAAAGGATTTCTCTGTACTCAGAGTAAATCCTGAGAACTTAAACAGTGTGATTGGAAAGTACAAAAAAAAACTGAGCGTTTGTCAGCACCAAAACTTGAACTGATGATCATTATTATGAAATTATAAATTCACATAAACTAAACACGATGAAATTTTCTGATTTTTCTATTCAATAGGTCTTCATAATTATTTATATACACAATCAATTTTCACACGAACTTTGTTATACTACAATTATCTATCGTTTTGGTATGAAAAAACATTAAATTTCACCCCTGGTATCTTTGATACATCTTTTAAGTATTTTATTATAAAATAAAAACATATTTGTAGAGAATTTTTCGATTTTCAAGTGTCACCAGATCACCAAATCTTCTTGGTAATGTTTTACTTCGCACAATAATTTCGGCTTTTTCGTCAAAATTTCTGAATATCTCTTCCTCCTCTGCGGAACCTTCAGATGAGAAGTTATCAATTTGAAAAAATTTTTTTTTTCTCTTATCCACGAAAATTACAAAAAATTTTTCTATCTAAATTGTATTACTATTCAATTATTAGAAATAGAATCACAAACTGAATTAACAACACAAAATATATTTTGAACGTAGAAAAAAACATTTATTCCAAAATCACTATGAAGGTTGTCTTTACTCTCAGGGATCTGTCAGAAAACTAACTAAAAATGGTTCACTAAATTTTATTTTGAATAACCATCTTATTGGAGAAAAACTGCCTGGTATGCAGATGTTTAAAGAATAGAATGCATCCTTTGTCCTTCATTTCTTTTTTATATTTTATTACTTTGTAAATATTTTTATCTGGTGAGGATAAACATAATATTCATGTGAAAAACGCCTCAAGCGATTCATTATCTCCTTAATAGAGTGGTTTATGTTTCCGAGCCACAACAATCCTTCAGTTAATCGAAGCGCGCGAAGACTAACAGTTTTTCTTTCTAACGACAGAACGGTTGTACGAATTTAAAAAATCGTATTTTTCATTTTTATCATTATTAAATTGATCCATAGCTAATATAGTGACGCTCGTTCAGGTACGGAGTGAGAGACAGTAGTCGCTCACCGCGCTGCGGTTTGGTCTCTCACGTCGAAGGCGCATAACATAAAAGAAGTCGAGTTGAAACAGTTAAAAAGCGAAAACAATTGAAAATCAAAAATAGTTAAACAGCACATAAATGTACACTACGTAATATAAATAGTGTTGCATTTTAATATAGAAAACAAGAAATTTCCGCCATCATTTGTCTCACGTAATTAACGAATAAGAATGAGAGAGCAAAGATTTACTGGAATTTCCCATATCACACTCCTCAACGTATCGAACACAATAAGCTTATAATATATATGTATATATATTTCACTTTTCGACCATAATACCAAGTATGAATATTATATTGAATTTTCAGCTTCGGCTGAAACTAATATACGTGCGGAAGAAAAAAGTAAACACGAACGGTACAGAGAGCTCAGGAAGGGCAAGCAAAATGTCTGTTTCAAGCATCGAGCGCCCAAGACAGTTTTGGTGATTGGCTTCTCAGGAAGGATGAGAGACTACTAATATTTACATTAGCGTAACATAAACACGAGTCGATGTCATCGACTGAATGACTCTTATGTGGTAAATCGTCCAAAATATGTTTTTTATAGTTATATGTATTCTTTTAGTTACGTGTAACTCAAAACTACAGAAATGTTGTGCTCACTTCAATCCTAGTAATAATAATAATTTTTTTACTACGTTTATTAAATACAACCAAGTCGCTAATAATTATATCTAGCAAGAGTAAGATTAAAATTCAAAAAAAAGAGTGTTTGAATTTTAAAGTATTGTATTCATTTCAATGAATGTTTCGATATTCAAAGTAAAAAAGTGTTAATGGAAACATTAGTTTCACTTACAACATAAAATATGTGTTACATAGTAAGACTTTAATATAATATATTTGTTTTACTATATAACGCATATTTTTGAGAACGATATGTGTGTATAAACACATTGCAAAGTCCCTGGTTGATCCCGCCAGTAGTGATATGCTTGTCTCAAAGATTAAGCCATGCATGTTTAAGTACATACCGAATTACGGTGAAACCGCGAACGGCTCATTAAATCAGTTATGGTTACTCAGCTCGTGCCCACATTTACTTGAATAACTGTGGTAATTCTAGAACTCATACATGCAAACTAGAGTTCCAACCAGAGATAAAAGGAACGTTTTTATTAGATCAAAACCAATCGGTGGTCTCGGCCATCGTTTACTTTGGTGACTCTGAATAACTTTTAGCTGATCTTATGGTCTCGTACCGACGACAAATCTTTCAAATATCTGCCTTATCAAGTGTTGATGATAAGTTCTGCGCCTACCGTGGTTGAAACGGATAGCGGGGAATCAGGGTTCGATTCCGAAGAGGGAGCCTGAGAAACGGCTACCCCATCCAAGGAAGGCAGCAGGCGCGCAAACTACCCACTTCCGGCACGAGGAGGTAGTGACGAAAAATAATGATACGAGACGCATCCGAGGCCTCGTAATCGGAATGAGTACACTTTAAATCCTTTAACGAGGAACAATGGGAGGACAAGTCTGGTGCCAGCAGCTGCGGTAATTCTAGCTCCACTAGCGTATATTAAATTGTTGCGGTTAAAAAGCTCGTAGTTGAATCTGTGTGCCACACTGTTGGTTCACCGCTCGCGGTGTAAACTGGCATGCTTGTGGGACGTCCTACCGGTGGATTTAGCTTTGGTGTAATAACTAAAGTGGTCTAATAATCCTGGTGCTCTTAATTGAGTGTCGAGATGGGCCGGTACGTTTACTTGAGGAATTGACGGAAGGGGACCATCAGGAGTAGAGCCTGCGGCTTAATTTGACTCAATACGGGAAAACTCACCAGGCCCGGACTCCGGAAGGATTGACAGATTGATAGCTCTTTCTTGACTCGGTGGGTGGTGGTGCATGGCCGTTCTTAGTTGGTGGAGCGATTTGTCTAGTTAATTTCGATAACGAACGAGACTCTAGCCTGCTGAATACACGTACTTTCGGTATCTTGAAAGTCTATAATTTTCGGATTATAGATTTTTCCTACCAACATACTAAAACTCTTCTTAGAGGGACAGGCAGCTTTTAGTTGCACGAGATTGAGCAGTAACAGGTCTGTGATGCCTTTAGATGTTCTTGGCCGCACGCGCGCTACACTGAAGGAATCAACGTGTCTTCCCTGGCCGAATAGCTCGGGTAACCCGCTGAACCTCCTTCGTGCTAGGGATCTCGGTACGAGACCATAAGATCAGCTAAAAGTTATTCAGAGTCACCAAAGTAAACGATGGCCGAGACCATCGATTGGTTTTGATCTAACAAAAACGTTCCTTTCATCTCTGGTTGGAACTCTAGTTTGCATGTATGAGTTCTAGAATTACCACAGTTATTCAAGTAAATGTGGGCACGAGCTGAGTAACCATAACTGATTTAATGAGCCGTTCGCGGTTTCACCGTAATTCGGTATGTACTTAAACATGCATGGCTTAATCTTTGAATCAACGTGTCTTCCCTGGCCGAATGGCCCGGGTAACCCGCTGAACCTCCTTCGTGCTAGGGATTGGGGCTTGCAATTATTCCCCATGAACGACAAATTCCCAGTAAGCGCGAGTCATAAGCTCGCGTTGATTACGCCCCTGCCCTTCGTACACAACACCCGTCGCTACTACTGATTGAATGATTTAGTGAGGTCTTCGGACTGATACACGGCAATGTTTCGGCATTGCCGGTGTTATTGGAAAGATGACCAAACTTGATCATTTAGAGGAAGTTAAAGTCGTAGCAAGGTTTTCGTAGGTGAATCTGCGGAAGGATCATTAACGTATTAATAAATTTCATATGATTTGTATAATAATATAACAACAACAATAAATGTGTTGACACACAAACAATTACACTCAATATATAAGCCACAACTATTACTAGGTTATAGTAAAAATGCATATTTATCACATTAGTGATTTATGTGAATGTAATATGTATAGATTAAATTGACATTTTAATAATATAAAATCAAAAATGAACATTATTATTCTAAACGATGGATCACTTGGCTCGTAGATCGATGAAGAACGCAGCTAATTGCGCGTCAACTTGTGAACTGCGGGACACATGAACATCGACATTTCGAACGCATATCGCGGTCTAAGGATACAATTCCTAGACCACGCTTGCCTGAGGGTCGTATTCATATACAAAACTGCATATTATACGTATGCGAATTGATTATAATGAATGTTCGTCTGAATTTAAGCATATTATTAAGTGAAGGCAAAGTAACTAACAAGGATTTTCTTAGTAGCGGTGAGCGAACAGGAAAAAGCCGAGCACTAAATTTCCTAGTCAATACTACTGAAAGATGTAGTGTTTAGGAGGAATCAATTAACCTGTAGCACCATTTTATGTCCAAGTCCATCTTGAATGGGGCCATTAACCCATAGAGGGTGCCAGGCCCGGAGTGACTGAAATGTGTTTTAGGTGATTCTTTCCTTAGAGTCGGGTTGCTTGAGCGTGCAGCTCTAAGTGGGTAGTAAACTCCATCTAAGGCTAAATATTGTTACGAGACCGATAGCGAACAAGTACCGTGAGGAAAAGTTGAAAAGAACTTTGAAGAGAGAGTTAAAGAGTACGTGAAATCGTTTAGAAGTAAACCTGAGAAACCCAAAAGATCGAATGAGGAGATTCACCGTCAAAATATTTGGTATTAATGCTAGTTATGATATAGTAAATAATCCTTGTGGTTAGCATACCGTACGTTCTAGTATTATTTTTACCTTATATGTCGGCGTGCACTTCTCCTCTAGTAGAACATCGTGACCCGTTAAATGTTGATTTATAGCCCGATTGATTGTCTCTTTCTGTTTGCCAGTTGGAGGTCATTGGTGTTTCTTAATCAACTGTTTGACGGTATTCATATGGTATTAAGTCGCTATTTTTTAGCGTTAAATTTATCACAAGTGCGGTTAGTTTCTGACAGTACGAATATAATGCCGTCGTTAAAACTAACCAACGGTTAGTTGATGATATTCTTTAACTGACTTTAATACCGGTCAGCGATGCTACCGCTTTGAGTACTTTCAGGACCCGTCTTGAAACACGGACCAAGGAGTCTAACATGTACGCAAGGCATTGGGATTTTTAAAACAAACCTAAAGGCATAATAAAAGTAAAGATTGTCTTTAAACAATTAAAGGAAGATAAGGTATATCACGATATAATCTCGCATTCCCGGGGTATCTTATTCTAAATGAGAAAAGGTCCACCTCGAGCGTACACGTTGGGACCCGAAAGATGGTGAACTATGCCTGGTCAGAATGAAGTCAGAGTAAACCTTGATGGAAGTTTGTATAGGGGCGAAAGACTAATCGAACCATCTAGTAGCTGATTCCTTCTGAAATTTTCCTCAGGGTAGCTGGCATTCATACTATAAGTCTCATCTGGTAAAGCGAATGATTAGAGGCCTTGGGGTCAAAAAGACTTTAACCTATTCCCGAACCTTTAAATGGGTGAGATCTCTGGCTTACTTAAATTATGAAGCTATAAGATTGTCGGATAAAATTGTCAAGTGGGCCATTTTTGGTAAGCAGAACTGGCGCTGTGGGATGAACCAAACGCTGAGTTAAGGCGCCTAAATGGACGCTTATGGGACACCATGAAAGGCGTTGGTTGCTTAAGACAGCAGGACGGTGGCCATGGAAGTCGGAATCCGCTAAGAAGTGTATAACGCCTCACCTGCCGAAGCAACTAGCCCTGAAAATGGATGGCGCTAAAGCGTTCTGACTCGTACACGAGTCAGTCGATCGTAAGCCCGAAGGTAATTCTGATGTTAATAGGGTGTTATAAAGTTACAATATTATAATACACCCATTCGGCGAAAGGGAATCTGGTTTCTATTCCGGAACCGGGCAGCGGAACTGTTTAAATTCGGACATTTGCAAAAATGTTGGTCGGGCCAACCCAAATTGGCCTGGAGACGCCGTTAGGAAATTTGGAAAGAGTTTTCTTTTCTGTATAAGCATTCACATTTCCTGGAAACTTTTAACAAGGAGATAGGGTTAAGAATGCGAAGAGCACCGCAGTTGCGGTGGTATCCAGATCTTCCTAATAGACCTTGAAAATCTAGGTGAAGGACACGTGGAGTTGTCGCGCCGGTTCGTACCCGTATCCGCAGCAGGTATCCAAGGTTAAGAGCCTCTAGTCAATAGAATAATTTAGGTAAAGGAATTCGACAAAATGGATTCGTAACTTCGAAATAAGGTTTGGCTCTGAGGAATGAGGTGTGTCGGGCTTGATCAGTAAGTTTGGTTGACGTGCCGGGCCTGGGCTAAATGAATGTTGAGTAACACCTCCAGGATTTGAGCTCAGTCCCGTGCCTTAGCTTCTTATAAATCGTTCTTGCTGTGTGATGAATTAAATTCGTTCAATCAATCACTATGACCACCATTAATTATTTAACTCAGAACTGGCACGGACCAGAGAAATCCGACTGTCTAATTAAAACAAAGCATTGTGATGGATCTCGCGGGTGTTGATACAATGTGATTCCTGCCCATCGATAGCAGGAGTAACTATGACTTTTTTAAGATGGCGACGTTAAGGTCGTTTTGTGAAGTGTTCCATAAAAATCAGTGATTTTGAACATATACGACTTAAATTAAATCAAATGTCGGTGTAATGAGTGTTTTGTGACATTAAATGTCCTTGTAATTGCCTGTTATGTGAAATTATGGTGACACAAAGATTATAGCCGTTTGTCATATGCTTATACACAGTGGCACTTAATTCCTTTGTTTACTTGAAAATTCAATTATTCTATACAAAATAACTGTTCAGTTTATTTATGCCACTTCTAACAATAACATTTATGCAGTTTGCTTTATTTATTTCTGTAAATTTATTATATTTTTTCATTATCAACGCTTCGAAGTGCAACTTATATGGTAAATGTCATTACAGTTTTTACTCTCAGTTGCAGGCACTTCTTTTTTCCAAAAATTATTAGTAACTCATTATAGTGGCTTACAGATGAAATTGACATTTTGTCAGTGCTTTTTTTAATCTGGTGATACATTTCAATGCTTTTTTACCGCACATAACATTTGACATTATAGTAACTTTCTGGTGATTTTTATTTCATGATCTATATAATGTAGATGTGACATTCAAAAAATCTTCCCGACATCAAGAATTGATCACTGGCACCCGTGGAAATTCATGGAAGTAAACTACCTTTATCTAGTGACACTTTACGTTAGATCTTTTCGCGTTGATAATGCCTAGAGCGTCATCTGGATGTGAAACAGTATACTAAAGAACAGCAATATTACCGACATTGGAATTTAATTACCTACTAAATTTACTATTAATCTTTTGTCGTCTTATGATCATTTCATGTTGTCTGACACATTTTAATTTACTTTTGTGAATTGTTAATGAATTCTACCTGTATTTTTTTTCTTTTAATTAATTGTTTATATTCATCTGTCTACATATCTGATCGATTTATCACTTTTATAGAGGCAAAAACTTTGAAAATTCTATCAATCTATAATAACCATGGCGGTAACAGGCAAACGTATAAAAAAATTATCCACTGTTAAAGATGTAGAGGGCGCCTTGGTATCCGACGAAATTTTAGAGGAACTGAGGAACTTGTGGGACTCTTATATATATAGTGTGAAGTCTTTTATACCAGCACTGCATAATGAAGCTAAAGACAGAGAATCGGTTAGAGAAAGAGAGGGCGCTAAGAACGCGATGAGTGGAGTAGAAGCTTGCTTTGAGAAGATGATTCTATTTTATACGAATCTGCGTAAGGAGTATCAATCGGATGGACATACCACGGAGGATGTTTTATCTAAAATTTCTGTTATGAATAAGGAGATAGATAGTAAATTGAATCTCATCAAATCGGAACTGGGGTCTTTAAAATCTATGGTTGCATCTATAACTTCTGGTCGTGCTAAAATTATTGAGGATATCCGAAGTATCATACAGGATGAACTACAATCAATCTAATCAAAGACAGGTAGAACTCAAGTAGCGGGGCAATCTATCAATGGACCTGCTGCTTAAATATTGCGAAAGCCGTTCGCAGCCAAAAATCGTCAGGAGATGTGGTGAAGTTGGCCAATGGCGTCAGTTTACCGGTCTTGGGTAAAGTAGAATTCTCTATTGTCCCTTAAGCAAGTTCAGATTCTTAGTTCAAGATAAGTGAGCTGGTAGAAAAGGCTATAAAAGATGCTGTGGAGCCTTCGGAATATAGAATGCATGTAGCATAGATTATTAGATCACGGACTACGGCTGTACGAATTTCAGTAGACAAGGTGGACCTAGAAAAGCCTAAATTATGTGATGCCTTACAAAAACTTGGCCTTGAAGTAAAGATTCCTAACAAACTGTTTCCACGTTTAATTGTAATGGAAGTCCCGATTAGTCTTGAAAAACGGGAGAATCCAGGTAAACTGATATCAGATAATAACCTCAACTACACGAGCGACCAAGTCCAAGTTGTGCACTCCATCATTTCAAAGAAAAATCAACAGCAATGTAATGTCATAATCGAGGTTCCCCCTATGCTTCGTACTGAGCTTCTTTCACTGGGTACAATATTCATTGGTTGGAATTCATGACGCATTGAGGATCACATATTAGTCCGGCAGTGTTTCAAGTGCTTAAAGATTGGCTATTTGTCAAATAATTGCCCGAACTCTGTTGAGTGCTGTGCAAAGCGCACTGGTCCGCACGATTCTAGATCCTGTCAAGTTCCTATGGAAGAGTTTAAGTGTGTGAACTGCCTTGCAAACAAAACTGCTGATCATAAACATTGCGCAACAAATTTCAAGGCTTGTTCATTTTTATTGAGTCGAATAAAGCGCAAAATTCAGAACACTTCTTTTTAGTTACTGCCGTCTGTTTCTTTTTAGGTCTTACATTTAATCTACACAAAGTTTAATGAGTCAGCAGCCTGATAAGAGCCTGACTCATATTAATAGTCGTCACACACATACGCGCACGGCTAAATCTAGAGATGACACCCCTTGTCGTGTACCCACCATCACAAACTGTCGTTCTCGTTCTTCTTCTTCTTCAGCTAGTGCTATGCGAAATAATGAAAATACTACTAGTGCAATGGAAGTGTCCTCTAACCTTGCCCAGGATAACACGGCATCCTCTATATCTTTTAATGTATCTTCTGCTACTTCAGTGCGTATAGGTACCACCATCAACACTACTGCAATCGCAAGGGCATCCAGTAAAGTTCAATGGGCGGATGACGAACTACGGATCAATGACTACATACGGGGTGCAGTAAACTTCAGTTCACCTAGAGGCATCGAGGCTATTAAGAGAGTGAGGCGAAGGGACGAATATCGTAGAATAATAGCTAAGCTACGGTCAGAGGGCGTTCCTGCTTCAGAGGGTACATCTGAACCTCGCACTACAGACATTAATATCAATATAAATGACTTACTACGTGGTTTTACCCAAGTACAGAGAGGTCCATCGTTAGCACCTGAAACACCAATAGTTTCTGCTTCTCCAGACTCAGCAGCATTACAGTTCAATGTCAACTCGCCCGTTACACCTATTGCTAACTCACCAGTAGTCGTACAGGTCAATACGTTTAGTTGTTACATGTGTAAACAAAGTTTTCCGACCTTGAGGAGCCTAAGTCAACATAATAGGCATACCCACCCAGCAAACAACCTCGGGACGACGTCGAGGTTGATCCTTGGGCTGCTGCTACCATTATAGATATTATGCTGCTCTGGGGGCATGTTCCGGCTGTGTGGCGTAACTAAAGAACTATCCTGATTCCAAAGAAGGAGGAAGCGCGGGATCCAGCTCTGTTGAGGCTTACCTCCATTTCCTCTGTGGTTTTACGAGATCTTCACAGAATTTTTGCAGATCGGATCATTACACGAGATCTGTTTGATAAGAGGCAGCGTAGATTCATTCATTCGGACGGAACAGTAGAAAATGTAGTGGTGCTTACAGCGATTTTAGATAAGGCACGTGTGGACAAGAGAGACATTCACATTGTCTCAATTGACGCCCAGAAAGCGTTCGACACAGTGAACCGTAGCTCTATTACTTCAGAAGCGAGGTTTTTCACCAAGTATTAGGAAGTATTTTGAAAATCTCTACAAAGAATTCAATACTCACCTGGAAGTTGGAGGAAGGTTTTCATCGTGTTTATATCCAGCGCGAGGAGTACGGCAAGGCGATCCTTTTTCATCAGTTGCATTTAATCTAGTCATGGATGAGGTGCTTGGAGTGGTCGGTCGATTCTGATCTTGGCTTTAACCTTGATGGAGTTTTGGTGAACCCCCTCTCATTCGCCGACGACCTGTGTCTCATCTCTTCAACAAGAAAATGGCATGCAAAGTGTACTTGATCGAATAAATACAGCGATGAAAGCACACGGACTTACCGCAGCTTCTAATAAGTGTTACGTAGTTTCTATGCTTCTCGCAGGCAAAGTTAGCAAAATGAAGGTCATTAACGAGTCACTCTTCAGAATTTGTGGGCGTAAGATTAAGCAAATTGTAGTAGAAAAATCTTCGAGGCTGTTGTGACTTGGAGGGGCCCAAGTCAGTGAGTCGGGAAATATTCAAAAATTGTTGATGCCGGACTTGTCCACCGGCGCGTCAGTCAACTCACTGGACCAATCATCGGGAAGTATTTCCCTCATGGCCCAGAAGGCAACTCTACGGCCCTAGTGACGCCAACAAGCACGCGGTCGAGCACTTGTGACGTCAGTTAGCTCCAGGCAAATCACGCGGTCAACTCTGTAGAAAATTACGTAGTCAATTCGCAGTTTTGCAGTCAGCTCACCTTTTTTTTGAGAACAAAGAATCTCAATCATACACAGTCAACTCTCGTGAACATTATTGAACCATCAAAATTACTCTCATCAGTACCAGTGGTCCAATATAGTCAGATGTAGTGTCTTTGGGCGCGAAGCTGAACTGGCGTCGACGCCATAGAGCCTCACGGATATTCATATATACATCGCACACCCGAACAACTCTAGTGTATACCGTAAATGTTGCTATTCACTGTTTTGAGACGGTTTTTTGGTGAAACATTAACCAGCAAACAATCTTCAAGTGAAAAAAATAGTTGAATTACGGACAACTCAATGAACCTTAGTGATTAGTTCTCTCTCTTGTACGAGTAATTGTTAATAAAAGTGAAAAAACCATACAGTTTTGGTGTTCATAAACTATTTTTTAAGCAACCTTCTAGCATCCAACCTGTTTCGTCATTCTGCTCTTAATTATTACAGTCCACTAGGTTTTAGGTTGCTCGTCCGGCCGACTCGAAGTCAGAACAGAGGCACTTAGGAGTAGGTTTTACGATCAAGGGTCCAGCATCACCAAAGATAGAGCTGACACAGTTCCTTGACAGAATTACCAAGGCCCCGCTCAAGCCACAGCAACGTTTGGTTTCACTTCGATTTCATCTTCTTCCACGTTTCATGCATGCGCTAGTACTGGGCAAGGTTTCTTTTGGACTGCTCCAACGACTCGATCGCACCGTTTGCCACTATGTTAGAAAATGAACCAAGCTTCCCCAAGATGTCACATGTGCATTCTTCTATGCGCCAGTTACTGAGGGAAATCTGAGTATTCTATCATTCTCTTCGAGAATCCCTGAGTTAATTCTACAAATATTATCAGCACTTAAGTCTTCAAACTTTGACTGTGTACAGATGGCATGCTCTAGCAATAGGGCTTATGGGCATGAGAAGTGGACCAAAGGGCAGAAATTTGCTCCTAAAGAGTAGAGCAACAAGCTACATCAATTAGTAAACGGTTTTAAACTCAGAGAGTGCAAGAAGAGCCTCTTTTCCTCAGACTGGTGCCAAACGTACTTCGATCGTGGACATCACCTTCGCCACAGATCGAATGGCGGCAAGCTAGCAAGGTGGGAGGTTCTCGACGAGGTCACACTGAGCGACCACAAATATATCTCAGTGTACTTCAGAGAGGCCAACCATCGAGAAGAGGCGGAGAAGAAGCCATCTCGTCCAGGTTGGAACCGGAGGAAGCTGAATACGAAGAAGCTCAAGGCGTTTCTCAACAATATCGCCAAAAATGACATCCCACAGGGAGACGACAGTATGGGTCCTGATATTAACACCCTTCAGGCCGCACTGTCATAAGCCTGTGATGCATCGATGCCACGCGCAGGACGCGGAATGTAGGGGAAACGCCCCAAATATTGGCGGACAGAGGAGATTTCCAACCTGAGACATCTGTGCCTAAAATCTAGGAGAATGGCACAGAGATCTAGGGGCAGGGCCGACCGAGAATTGCTTCTGGACGTCGACAAGGTAAGGAAAAAAGCTCTCGTTACAGCCATCAAGGAGAGCAAGGCGGGGTGCCGGAAACGTTTAATCTAGGAGGTAGATGAAGACCCATGGGGTACGGCCTACAAGTTAGTCATGGAAAGATTTAGGAGGCCCCTAGATACCCGGATTGAGGGAAGAATCCGTTGCTGAGGAAATAATTCGGGTCCTTTTCCCCGAAGACCCTCAACAACAACAGTGGAGGACAACCACAAGTGAGGATGGGGAACCCCTGCCTTTCGACGTCCAGGAGCTCGATGTGGCACTGAAAGGACTCAGGACCAATAAAGCAACAGGCCCTGATGGCATCCTTAACGAGATCTTGCGGGTGGTGTCATCAGCATGTCAAACCAATCTGTTTATTGGATACCTTGGGAAAACTCTTGGAAAGGCTGATTGCGCAGCGTTTGGAAGATCCACCATCCACGCAATCTAGACCGTGGTAGACCTCGCCCGGCTGGATCTGCACAAAAGGAAAGATGCCGTAAAGTTCTGCGCAATAGTGACGCTGGACATACAAAACTTCAACCGCGCAAAATGGCCAGCAATCATCGAAGCACTAGAGAGGAAGAGGACACCGTCGTACCGTCTCAGAATAATCGAAAACTACTTCAGTAGCAGGGCATCGAAATATACCACTGAAAAGAGGACGCTGAAGCATGAGATGTCGTAAGGTGTTCCACAGGGCTCAGTCTTAGGCCCTCTACTGTGGAACATCATGTATGACGACCTCCTGGACATCCATCTTCCTGCGGGCGCCCACATTGTCGGCTTTGCAGAGGACATTGTGGTGATGGTGAGAAGCTGAAATACGCCGCAGGTCCAGAAGGAAACAAATGAAGCTCTGTCTCGTGTATACTGGTGGATTGGAGGGAGAGGGCTGACAGTAGCGGCACACAAGACCGAAGCGGTACTAGTTACTAACGCCCACAAGTTTGAAGAGCCAATAGTCAGCGTTCTCAATGAGGAGGTGCAGTGGCAATACTCGCTGAGGTACCTGGGAGTACAATTGGACCGGCGGATGAGATGGCAGCAGCATGTGGCGTTGAGTGTGGGGCGAGTCGAGAAGACCATGGCCAGGCTCGGCAGAATAATGCCCGACGTGGGAGGCCCTAGGTCACTGAGACGAAAATTCCTGTGCTCAGTGGCTCCTCTATGGCGCGGAAATCTAGGCATCCGCAACCAAGAGAAAAAATGTAAGAGGGAAGCTTAACGCCTTCCAGCGGAAGTGTTGCCTGCGCATAACAAACGCTTACAGGACGGTGTCCGGAGTTGCCGCTCAAGTGCTAAGCAGCGTGCCCCCGTTGGACCTGTTGGCAAACGAGAGGAGGGAGGTCTTCACTCAGACCCAAGAAGGAGTGGAGATAGAGGAGGCCAAGAGGAGGGCCAAAGCGACCGTCATGGAGAAATGGCAGGCCCGGTGGGATCAGGAGAGGGTTGGGCGATGGATCCACCACCTGATCCCCGATCTCAACATCTGGACCTCACGCAGGCACGGTGAGGTAAACTATTACCTCACTCAGTGCCTAACCGGGAACGGCAGCTTTGCATCGTACCTCGTAGGAATCAAAAGGCGGCAGATGGATGTCTGTCAGCTGTGCCGTCAGGAGGGAGATACGGTGGAGCACGCTGTCTTCGAGTGTTCAGCTGTAGAGAAGGAAAAGAAAGCAGCAGAGGCAATCATCGGCGTTGCCCTCAACCCGGAGAACATCATCAAGACGATGGTCAAGTGCACCAGAAACTGGAACGCAATAGCGGGGTTCCTGGAGTCGACAATGAGGCGTCGCGAGAAAGCCAAGCGGAAAAAAACAACGAAGGATCCACGACGATCCGAAGAAGAGGAAGCAGCCCCTGAACCCCTTATCTCAGCAATGAGGACGGGGGATTAAGAAAATGGTGGGGCTTGCCCCACCTACACCAAAAAAAAAAAAAATCTGTGGCGCAGTCTACATACACTGCACTTCAGGCGGGACAGATGGTTATTCTACCAAGGATTCGCTTTCATGGTGCTTTACGGCGCGGCATGGACTTTTCGCAAAGATTCGTTAACTCATTCACGAGAGTGTCAGCGAATTCGTCAATGTTCATCGGAGAGTCCGGCAATGGTCCAGCGGAAAGTTTGCTCTTTAGCTCGGGCATCAACTTACCGAAGGATTCCCAATCGGCTGCTTTGACATTAAACTGTCGAGTTGCCTCTGTGTAAGTTTCACCCTGCACTCCACTTTGACCAAGCTGGATTCCGATGGCCAAATGGTCTGAACCCTGAACCCACTCTCTTTCAACCGACAATTTGCCAAGCCACTGTGACAGTCCCTGAGTAGCTACGGTCACGTCAATGTACGATTCTCCTTTTGAGGAGCTGTATGTGGGGCCTTCTTCGATTCTGTTGAAAACTTCCAGGCCAAATTCGCCTTGCAACCTGTCAAGCCGCGCTGTTCGTTTATCTGTGTACATACAGGTTCTAGTGCAGTCAAGATCCTCTCGTTTAAGATCTTAGTGAACATTTTATAGAGAGTATTTAGACATGCAATAGGCCTGTAGTTTTTAGGGTTAGACAGATCACTACTTTTAAGGATCAGCACAGTGCACCCTTCAACGAGCCATCCAGGAATGGGTGTATCTTCTTCTAGATATTCTGAGAAAATACGAGCCAGATGCTGTTGGGATGATGTTAACTTCTTCCACCAGAAAGTGGGGATTGCATCTGGCCCAAGGGCAGCCCAGTTCTTTGTGCCCCTTAGAGCATTCCTGATCCCATCAATGCTAACTCGTTGAAACTCTTCAGAAATTCGTGATAGATGTTCATCACAGAATTCTCTGAAAAGTTGAAGGGCTGGAGTGTCTACATCTAGTGCACTAGCGCCACCATATATTTCGCCCCAGTAAGTTTCGCATTTTTCTGCACTTGGAGGCTCATAAGTGACCGGAGCTTGCAGCTTAAGGAAGCGCGAAGGGTCAGATTGGAACAATCTGTTGTCCCTTCACCGCTTGTACCGCTTTGTTAATGACTTTTTAATGGCCATGAGCGATCTCATTTTGCCTGTGTACATCTCCTTTAGCATCAGTAACACGGCCGTATTCAAAGTGTGATGGATCACTTACATACTCACAGGCCTTATACTTAAAAAATTCGGCGTATCGTGGTGAGTATTAGACGTGGACATCAATCCGAAGACAATTACCCTCTCTGCTAGTGAAGTCCTGTTGGGAGGAGATGGGGATTTTGCCGTGAGAGAAAGGCGGAACAGGAGTATGCTTCACCTCGGTGCGGCTGTCTCGGGTGTCAGTGAAACTTCGTCCTCAGTCTCTGAAGCGTCTGATATTGAAGAGTCAGAGTCTGACTTCTCTTGTATCCGCTGTCGAGACTGAGTATACCGCACCTGTGATGCACGCGCCGCCTGCGTTAGATGTTGTAACTCTGGGTGCATTTCGCACCACAGAGTATGCAGGCGCCTGGCATAGCCTGAGGTCTGTGGCTCGCATCTCTCCCAACACTGCACTAAATCCCGTCTCAGCTCCTCCGTCCACCTGAGACGCTGTAGGGGTGGTCCATGGAGTTTTATCAAACGTAAAATGTCAAATTTGTGAAAAAATGGTCATATTGCTAAAACGTGTCGATTAATTAATAATTCGAATAAAAGTAATAAAAGTAAATCTTGTAAATTTTTTAAAATATCTGGTCACGACATTTCCACTCATTTCCGTCTTAAAGCTAAAAAAAACGACGAACAGGAAAACTCGAATGTGTCTCGCCAGATGCGCGCGAGGTCAGAGGCACTTCAAAAGCGTCCAGTGACATTGACTTTCGAGGAGGAAACCGAAAACGAGTACTAATCGTGATCGTGAAATTAGAAAATTTAGACGATATACAGTATATTATTGTATGCGAAACCAATAAATATGAAAATGTTATTATGACGATAATTTTCAGGAGCTTCGTCGAACTTACATAAATTTAGCTATGTAAATGATCCCACGACAATTGATAAAAGTAACATGGTTAAATTGCACGGTATTGCAAATGTACCAATAAAGACACTCGGAAGTGTAAAAGTTAAATTTTTTAATAAAGAGACTGTATGGCATGTGATTCCTGATACTTTAGGTATTCCGCATGCAGGTCTCGTAGGATCTCAATTTTCCGCAACTCATGGGGTAAAAATTTATTATAAAAATAAAGTAATGAAAATAGATAATGTTAAATACCCATTTAAAAAAGCTAATAGAGTCGAGGATGGAGTGATGTATATTCTCCCTCGTAGTGAGTCAACCTTTTTCGTAAAAGTTTAAAATAAAAATATTGTCGAAGGTTATGTCCTAAGATTAAAAGCGTGTAAAGGCGTATTCTTGGGAAACTGTTTAGTATGTGTTAATGATAGTCGTGCTTATATGCAGGTTTTTAAAACGACTGAAAATGAAGTGGGATTAAAAATTCCTGGTTTAACTGGACATTATAGAAGATTTATTAAAAATTTCTCAAAGATTGCATTTATAATTACAACAGATACTTCAGGCATTGCTGTTGGTGCTGTTTCACCTCAAGGGGAAATAGGTAAAGATAAACCTATTGCTTATTCGAGAACGTTAAGAGGCTATTGTCCAAGCTGTTAAAAATTTTAGGCTTTACATTTATGGGCATCAATTCACATTAGTTACTGATCATAAACCATTGATCTGGTTTCAATCTGCAAAAGAAGCAAACGCGAGAGTTCTTAAATTGCGTTTAAAATTAGCAGAATATGATTATGATGTTGTATATAAACCGGGGAAAATTAATTTAAACAAGGATGCATTGTCGCAAAGTCCGGTAGATGTTGTAAATGTTACTCCTCGTGCTCAAGCAAAAGTAAGAAATGAAAAGAAAGATTGCTTCTGACTCCGAGTCTGAAGTCGAGTCGGCAATGAATCGGATGATTCATTGGAGGATGTAGCTGTTGATGAACAAAAATTTAAGAAAATTAGGTCGAATATTATTTTATCGAAAGAATTATTTCAGTATAGAAAGGATAATTTTGTTTATTTTGTTGATGAGAGTGGACATCCTTGTGATGAGGACTCTAAGAAATTGAAAGACCTTAATAAAATGCCTTTAATTAAAGCTCCTAGGGTAGGAAGTATTTATTCGTTTAAGGTTAATCGAAAAGTTTATTTTGCATGTATAATTCGTGAATCGAAAGGAGAATCTATAATTCGAGTAAAAAGTCATTTAGGACGATGTTTGGTCAATTTAAAAGCCATGTTAAAAGAAAAGAATATTGAAACAGTTTCAGTTGCTCATTCGAAGAATATAGAAAATATTCCTTGGGATGATGTTTTATCAATGATTAAAAAAATTTTTGAGAATGAAAATATAAAGGTAATTATTTGTCTAGGAACTATTAGGCACGTTCCTCCGGATGAACGTGATGAAATTTTTGCTGAAGCACACTCTTCACCCATTGGTGGTCATAAAGGTGTGTCTAAAACATATAATAGATTGAAACATAATTATTATTGGGAAGATTTAAAAGGCGACGTGCAACGTCTGATACAACGATGTTCAGATTGTCAATTAAAAAAATTAACTCGTGTTAAAAATAGGCAACCGATGATTATTACGGATACTCCAGGTACAATGTTTGAGAAAATTGCAATGGACATAGTAGGTCCATTACCAATTACATCACGAGGAAAATAATATATTTTAACAATTCAGGATCAATTATCAAAGTATAGTGTCGCGATTCCACTTGAAAATATGACCGCGATTTCGGTTGCGGATGCATTTATTAAAAGATTTATTTGTGTGTTTAGAGCACTGAAGGTGTTATTGACTGATCAAGGTCGTAATTTTATTAGTGCTTTTATGCAAAGAATACTGAAAAGATTTAAAATAAAAAAGTTGCAGACAACCGCGTTTAGGCCACAATCAAATGGTTCTCATATAATACGAGTGTTCATGAAGGTACGAAATTTACACCTTATGAACTTGTTTTTGGAAAATATCGCGCGCTCCGACAAATGAACCTTTGTATAACTTAGATCATCTGCCAACGTATGAAAATTATATAACAGATTTAGTAGAAAGATTAATGAACATACGTAAATTAGCTTATGAAAATCTAGTAGATTCGAAAGAAACGTCAAAAAAATATTATGACAGGAAGATGAAACCTATCGAGTTACATATAGGGGATAATGTTATCTCAGAAAAAGGTCTAAAGCCAAATAAATTAGGTGATCATTATGATGGACCATGTGAAGTTTTAGAGATATATCCTAATGGAAATGTCAAAGTACTAATTAAAAATAAAACAAAAATAGTTCATTCTGATAGACTAAAAAAGTCGAAAATAACGATGTTCGAAGCTAAAGAACAATTGAAGAAGTCGAAAAAGCGAATAACCAAGGAGAAGCATCTAGATTATCGAAATTAATTTTTGTTGTTTATTTTTTTTTTTTTTTTCAGTAACAATGCAGGAATCCTAAATTTTGTTATTGTCGATTGTAGTTGGAGCAGTTCAAGCCATTATTGGGTATGATTGCGGTTCTGAGTCGTTGAATATGACAACGATATCTCTATTAGACATTGAGGAATGCAATGTCGAAGACGAACATGTACTAATAGCAAATGTGAACCTTTTCTTACTGCAAATTGATGAATATGATTATGTTGAAATAAAACAATGTAAAGTTGAAATAAGTAGAACTGTGCATTATTGTAGAATGCATTCCCATGTTTCGGTTGTTGATAACGCGTACATGGATTATGTCCATTCCATGTCAAGGGAAGTATGCCAGATAGCGCACGATCATGGCACTATTTACTTTTAAATACAACTACAATTAGAAGCATCACCCTAGCAGGCTCATAAACTCAGAATGGAGCTTATTCAGGTGCGCTGATTAGCTCAAAAATTGGAAACTACAAAGGAAACGATTTACACAGTTTAGTCGGAAGATACTACATTTTCATTATTTGTAATTGGAGCTGAAGACTCATGTGGTCTCAAATTATTAAAGACTGAGCATCCAAAACTTTTCATAGCTATTGGAACCTCACTCGGTCAAGTGGAAGCAACTAAAACAGTCAACACGACAACCGATAATATGGACATGTTTCTTCATATTAATACTAAATTTATTTATGTTGAAAGACACATTAGACGTCAGCTCCGAACATTATATCATGATGTAATGATGCATAGGTGTAAGCTGGAGAAGGAGATTCTACAGAACAGCCTAGCTATAGCATCAACCTAGCCCGACGGATTCGCCTATAGATTCATGAATGGACCTGGATTCATGGCAATTTTGGCTGTAGAAGTTATTCATATTGTACTATTGAAGTTTTTGTTATCACTACAAACTCATATAATCACAAATCATGCAGCACAAATTCCTTGTAATTCGCCACTATTACAATTTTATAGAATTGGACAGACATGTTATGAGTTCAAGCCAAAACAGTCGAAACAGTACCACCGATGAGTCTAAAACCAGACTCAAAAATTACTTGGGAATACAAAAAATCCCGTTTATGTGGCGAGTAGCGGAATTTATACGTCCGAAGATTTGGAAACCATGAGGAATCGAATAATGTTCACCATGGAACAGGCAGCAGTATTCGAGACAGTTGCGGGAAAGGCAACCAGAGGATCAATATCAAATAAGCCATCAATTTATAATATGCTGGATGTGAAATCGTTGGAAAAAATAGCCAAAAATGCCTGGGAGGAGACCTGGAGAAGATTTGTCAAATTTGGGACTATCAGCGCTGGGTTCATTGGCGTGTTTATGGTCCTGAAAATATGTAAACTAATAATAGATACCATTGTACATGGTTACACACTTCATAGCGTGTACGGATGGTCATTGAAATTAATAGAAGCCCTCTGGGACTCAATTACATAGTTATTGGTTCATTTGGCAAAAGATAATTCAAATAAATATTCTTCGCGAAATGTAAAGATGTCGAATATAAACGTTGAACGTGGAGAAGATGTTACAGCATCTGAAACTAGTTCTCCATTATATCCAGATATAGATAATCAAAGAACAGAAATGACAATTCGAGTATTTGTCAAATGAATAACTTTCCGCAAAATTGGCCTACTCAGTTTCAATTAACTTGCAGAAGGATGACAAAGGAGCCATCAGTAAGCTGCCAAAAGGTCTTCGAAAGGGTTCTAAAATAGTTATAAAATAGTTTATCATTGTCAACCAACAGATAGAAAGAAATTTCAAATAACTAACCATGTATGAATTAAGTGTTACTAATCTTATTGTAAGAGTTTGAATTTAACAAAAGAAAAACGTCGTACTCGAATTTTGTCACTCGCACTTCCGTCTAACACGGGGGGTGTAATGTCTGAATGTATTTTAATTATTTCACATAATTATTTGAAACATATTTTAAGAAAAGCTAAAAATGAATAGCAATAAACTTAAGGATTGAGGTTAACGATTATTACTCAAGTTATTTTCTGAGTTTTCCCAAGATTTCGTTAAAATAGAAAGGATTTCGAAGAATAGTTGAGGAAGTCATTTTTTAGATATTTTATTGCTTGTGGAAAACCCACGTGGCGAAAAGCAATAAAACTTTAAAAAAAGAGTACATGACGTAAGAAGAGCGTTAGCTTTTCCGAAAAGGGAAAGACGCAAGGGAAGCAAGGGACTTCTAATTATGTCACATTCGACTAAATAAATACGTAAGGTTTGATGCATCAGTCAGTTGTCGAAAAAGTAAGATCGAGATCAGATCGTCGTGGAACATCTCTTGAAATCAAAGTTTATTTGATCGTCAAATTATTTCTAAATTGATATTTAAATTAATTCGCGAGTAAAAGTGAATAATTGCGCTGACTGGAGCATCGACTAAGGACCGATTAATTGTAATTCATCTGGACCAGAGTAAAAGAAATCATCTGTTGGTAACGTTTAAATTGTTTTTATAATTTTTCAATAATTTTCATTCAATAAATTTTGTTATTGTTTTTATATAAATCACACATTTTTACTTTCTCTATCGAAGATGCCCTCATCCCTGTCTATTGGTCGAAAGGCTAGGACTAAAAAGAGGAACTTAAAGTCTCTAAGGTTAAACATATGGTTTACATATTAACACTTTTAAAGAGCAAAATGACATAACAATGCTTTCGTTTAGGCCACGATGTGCTTACACCGGTGGTCGCCATGAGAATAGTCTAAGGTAAAATGAATTTTTTCTATTTCAAATTTAATGTAATCTTAGCATTTATGTCCCAATTACCGGAGACAACAATGTAATATTTATAATATTTTTTTCTCAATGCAAGATCAGATTCCATTGCATAAGAAAATATTTTTACAGTTTAGATATTCAAATAGATATGAAAAAATAAAGAAAGTATCCATGATTTACTCTAGAAAGAAGTAATTCTATCGACCTGTCAACTGCCTGGTCTGATAACGAGACAAGGTAGTGGGGGTGACTTTATAGAATAGTAGCACTATCTGCAAAAAGACAAAGAACACATTCTAGTGAGCGGGCTGTCCAAAGTAAAGTTAATTTGAGTCTTGTGAATATTTAAAAATTTGCATACTTATAGAATGATTCTATCCTTTTATGAAAAGTTATAAATAAATTAATATAAAATTTCATGATGTCAAAAAAATCTACAAACGGTCCATATTTTAATAACTATACTTATAACATATTTTCTTAAACTTACAAATAAACGTTTTAGTGAAATAATGTTTATCTAAAAAAAAAATTAAATTGAACATGATGTGTAGATTAACAATTGCATAGAAATTTTTAATCAATGTTGAACGCGAAATTTTTTTATTGCTATAAAATTTTTGTACTCTTTTATTCGCAAATATCTTTGCTGCAACAAAAGTTCGCAGAAACAAAAGTGTTCAGCGACAGCAAAGATAGATAGACATAAAGTTTTTTCATTGATTCGTAATCATAATCATGCACCAAATTATCAAACAGAAGAAGTTGACGTTTTTAAAAGATCTCTGTATGAAGCAACAATTCGACAACTGTGATCACTGAAACATATATATAACGATCTTAAAATATTGTAAGTATTTTTTACGTACGATTGAAATATGTTTGTATTACAGTTTTGCATACTATACCCCTCCCCTCTTTATCAAACTTTGAATTTTTCTGGACGCTTAGCTTTAGTTTTTTCCACTATCCATGGTTAAGCATGCAAGTATATTTTTACATCATGATGTTGTTTTATGTTAACAATGAATTTTTTTTTTAGCCAATTCTCAAATCGTCTGAGACAATAATAAGTTTTATATCTTTTTTCAAATTTATAATTATGAATAATAAATATTGATGCATAAAAATATTAAAAAAAAACTTTATTAGCTTATGATACAATTCTCATATTTGAATTGAGAATTAATGACAATAATTGTAATTTACAGACATCCTGAAGCTGCTGAAATTCTTCCTTTTAAAAGACGACCGATGTTGACATGGAGGGAAAATATGAAGTTTCCGCCAATAACCAGTTATAAAGATTTCATAAAAATTTTATCGACCGAGGAGTGGGAGTTTTTAAAATTTTACGGAAAATGTTTGTCGGAACCTCGATAATTAAAAATAGAGTACAGTACTCTCTCTCAATAGGGCCGGGTACGGGATCGTAGGGGAGTATGTTTCTCAGAAAAGTAGGCCCCTCACTCTCGCTTAATGTTTTACTTCTCAAAATGAATAGCGGACTCTCCGAATAGTTCCGCTATTCTTTAACATGTTTTTACAAATAATATGCATGATTTATATATTTTTTTAAAGTACTTTATATGCTTATTGTTTTTAATAGGAAATTTCTAAGTAAAAAATTCAAATAATTAACTTTCGATATTTTTAGATTCATGTAAAGTATTTTTTAAATGTTATCTTAATAAATTTATTTTTTTAATAAATGCATACAAAAGAACACGTAAACACGAGTTCAAACATTTCTTTTACTGATAAAATTGAGGTGTTTATTTGTAGGAATAAAATAAGAGCACATTGAGTTGTATCGTAGCATATAAGAACATAAAACGAGCGCATGTTTTGAAAAATTTTTTCGGAAAAAAAGCCGGTGGTAGATTTTTATTAGCTATACTACATTTGCTATTTGAGACCAATTTTATTATTTCATAATTAGACGTAAAGTGATCGTTCTGATGCACAGATCGCAGATTTAGTGTTATGATATTCCTTTATCATTCAATTAACTTTTGTAGTGAAATTCTATAGTATTATATTCGTTTCTTTATTTATAAAATATAAGTGAAATATGAAAAGATGTCAGAAAAACGTAAAATAAAAAATAGTGCAACAGAAACATCGATTTCGATGGATAACAAGGATCAAAAGAGTGAAAATGAATGTACCAAAACTAAAAGATGCCGGTTTACTTATCAAGAAAAAGCAGAAATATTGAAAGATTTACAGAATGAATCCATTCAATCAGTATCAAAAAAACAAGGAATTAATGAACGGACACTGAGAAAATCGAAAAAAAATAAAAATACAACTGTCAGTACATCAAAAAATACACATCAAGGAACCTCCAAGAAAATCAGTCAAAATTCAGACCTTGATGAAGCAATTTATGTTTGGTTGCTTGACGCTCAAGCGAAAGGTGCTCCAGTGATAGGTCTAATTTTGCGACAAAAAGCTTTATGTTTAAATGAAGCTTTAGGTGGATCGAAAGATTTTATAACTAGCGAAGGGTGGCTTGATAAATAGAAGAAGAGAAAAGATGTTCGTACTTTAACAATTACAGGTAAAGTTTTAAGATTTTCGTTTATAGGTTCAATCCAATATATTGTCGTTTACTTAAATTTTAACACCCACATTCCTGTAGGAGAAAAGTTATCAGCAAATTAAGACGCTGCAGAGATATATGAAAATAATTCTAAGAAAATGTTGACAACGAAACAATTATCAAGGTCCCAAATTTTTAACTTTGATGAGACAAGTTTACAGTATAAAGTTGTACCTAAAGAAACTTTAGCCCCAAAAAATGTTAGTCAAGTATCGAGAACTAAGGAACAGTTTAAACGTGTTACTATTGCAGCCTGCTGCATCGCGGATGGGTCTTTGAAGTTACCTTTGCTTTTCGTTGGAAAATCAAAAAATCCACGATGTCTAACGGAACATAATAAAAAACAGCTACCGGTATGTTATCGCCATCAAAAAAATGCATGGGTCGATAAGACAATTTTTGGAGAATGGTTTGCTGAACAATTTGTTCCTAGTGTTGAAAATTTTTTAAAATCGAAAAAGCTTCCGCTAACAGCAGTGTTGTTAAAAAACAATTGCAAAGCTCATAAATATATTAAAATGAGAAATATAGAGGTGGCTTTTTTTTCACCAAATGTGACTTCAATTATTCAGCCTTTAGATCAAGGCATTCTGCAAACATTAAAATTAAATTATCAATATTATTTATCGAAATATATTTTGAACGCACAAGAAAATAAAATCACACTAATTGATCATCTAACAATGATAAAGAAGAAGCAGATCATTTTTTTGGTTGCTGATGCTTGGAAGGATATGAAACCTTCTACAATTTTCAAATGTTGGAAAAAACTATGGCCTATTGAAAAACGTGAAATTGCAACACAGACTGACGAACTACCAGTTGATACGTCACTTCTAGATGGATCAGTTAATACAGAGTCAATAAATAATTTACAAATCGAACGTAGCTGTTTGACTAATTTGTTAACAATTATTCAAAGCATAAAGGATTATGAAACAGTTAATGAAGAAACTCTATATAAATGGCTGAAAATAACAGCAAAAGGTAGCAGCTTGTCTTTAAAAATTTTTCTATTAAGGAAAAGAAATTTTAGTAATGAAATATACACAAAATTCAATAATGCTAATTAAATTTTTTGCATTTTCAGAAATTTTATTCGATGAAGATATTGTTCAACAAATTAAAGGAAATAATGAGCGTGATAATTTCAACGATTCGAATAAAAATGACGGAAACAGCGCCAATGTTTTAAATGAAAATGACTCGAATATTTTATCGGAATCATTTCATATTTTATATAAATTAGATAACTGGTTTTCATAATTCATTGTAATTTCATAATTTATAATAAAGTATATTCTGACTTGACCAAATAATAAAACTTTTATAGTAATCATTAGAATAAGTCAATTAATTTTTTATTTTAATGATAAAATTAGGAGTTCTATGAGCGGAACTATTGAGAGAGTCTACCCGTAATTTTTAATTCATAGAAATAGCGTGCCGTAGTGGGGACACGATCCGAGCATACAATCCGGGCGCGGAAATATTGGGAGAGATCCTATTGAGAGAGAGTACTGTATTTGATAGTTTTTGATGATCCTGATGTTTATGAATATTTAAAGACAAATAATGTGTCTGATATTGTTATCTGCTGATAACATTGCATCGATTTTTTAAAAATTGCTAACACAAATTCGTCAACCAATACAGATATGATTTTTGAATGTTTAACTTCCCATTAGGAAATTATTGAAATTGGGTCGATTGGTAAAATTTGAATTTTCATCATATCTCCACGTTTCATGGTATTTGCAAGCATACTGACCAATTTTCAGAATGATTGGTGTGTGTACGTACGTTACGCAATGCGTTTTTTATGTTTCACGAACATTCAAATTTACATATTTGATTTTATAATAGGTCAATTGCTAGCTATTATGACAGTTTCTAGTAAAGATTTTGAAAGGTCGAATAATGAAGTTCAGATATCTTCAACACCAATTCTCAGTTTTAATAGATAAAGATCTTATGTCCCATTTGTGGAACTGATGGGGTTTAGAGGATATTGATAAACTTTAGTTTTTAGATAGAATAGTGGCAATAGCAGACAGTACTCTAAATGATTTAATTTTTGATAGGCATGTTTTACCACGAGAATTCATACATATAGTATCTCCTTCTATAGAAGATAATCGTGAATGAATAACAGCTTAAGAAAAAGTCATTCATAGTAATATTAGATCATTCTGTTGTTCAATATTTTCTATAGTTGATGACTTTTTATGTACAGTCCCGGCTTTAGAATAAGTTGACGGTATGCTATATCTGGAAAATTATGAAGAAGAATCACGTAAATATACTTCTTATTTTATCGAACAATTATTTACGCCCTGGATGAAAATTTATTACAGATTTATTGGTCCAATTTTTAATTATTGATGGGAAATAATATAGAAACAAAAATAAAACGAGCCTTAGAAGACGAGTTATCTGTTCTTAATGGAGGTAAATTTTAAATATGTATTATCGACCTGGTAAACAAATTTCAATATGATTAATTGCAGCAAAAGAAATATTCGATTCCGAATGTCAATATTGTCAAAAAGACTATATTTCTTATTTATTTTAGCCATGTTTTGATTCCATTTTATGCAAAAAATGTGCCGGATCTTCTGAAGCAGATGACTCAAATAAAAATTGTCCAATATGTCACACACAGCTGCTGGACACTTATCACATATTTTTACCCACAAATTATACTAATGGTATGTTTAAAAATATATAAATGCCTACGATACTGTAAAATATATGTGTGTCTATCTATAGATGAATTGACTAACGACAGTTTGTTAGTTGATGACGATTAGATTGTTTACAGCAACGAGAGGAGAGTTTATTTATCTCCAGTTTAGGACTGAGATTAGCTAACTTTTGACGTCTTGTCTTCGATTCTATATTTGAATCTGTCACTTTTAACAAACTAACTTTTAATATTAGTTGTTCTCATTCTATTATTTTACAATACATTCAATTCATAGATAGAGGTATACTAATTTTAATAATTCATGTTAAGTAGATGGAGAATACTACGATTCAAATTGCCATATATGCAATATGTTACCGATTACTAAAATCTGGAAGCCGTGTTATCACGCGCAAACTTATGGTCGATGTTGTGCAGGCGTTATAGCAGCAGCAGAAGGAGGGCATCTCCAATGGCCAATGAAGTTGGAGCCAGACGAAGACTCTTCAGCCAAAAATTCTGGATGAAAGGAAGGATGGAACTAATATCTTACAATCACTGTTTCTACGATAATCTCTATAGCTCTGAATCCATTGTTCCAATTAATATTGATGAAATAATCGTCGTGATAAATAAAAGAACGTGGTCTAAAGTACTTTAGAGTGAACGAAAAAATCTGGTAAATCCTTTAATGACTATGCTTCTGATGCTGTAAGAAATATTTATTTTCTTTTCGAAATTGTAAAAACAAGTAACAAATACTGTCTAAAAAATAAGATCGATTGAACGGAATTCACGGATATTTTGTTCTGGATAAAAATGTATATTGTTTCTACTGGAAATTCAGGATTATGGTTGAGGAACATTAATTAAATAGAACTTGAATTTTTTTTTGTTATATCAAAAGTATGGATACTTAATTTGAATATAATGGATTGTGCTGAGAAGTGCATCTGTATCTTTCAGAGATTTTCAAAATCAATGGGTCCATTGACTAACCCAAGTACTTGGGGTCATATATTAGAAAAGTAATAAAATAAAATAAGAATGGTTTGGAGTCCTTACAGATGTCTATTAAGAATACACATATTTATATTTACTGTAAATAAGAATAAATTCAGATTTGTTTTTGTTCAGAAAATTTGACCGTGTTTATAATTACTCATCAATTCATTCACCCTTTATCTGTCAGAAATGACATGCAAAAAATAACGAATTACCATCTACAAGAATTAAATCAACATATGGTAATATATTGGTATGATGTAATTTTCGATTTCAAGATTTAAATTTGCAAATATGCTCAATATAAAAATAACAACTTGATAAAAGTCAAATAATTCAATAAAAGACAAGATGTAAGAAACATTTTTATTGATATATATTAAATGTAAATTCAAATTCAATAAATAATGTTAATCCATTGCTTTAATCCTTTTTTTATAATATGATCTCAAATGATCTTTTTTAAGACTGAATGCATTATTCTAAAAAAAACTCCAGAGAATGCTTTGAGTGATAAGGTAAATAAATGGTTGAAGAAAAGAAAATAATTCTCTTGCTTGTAATAAGTCATTCCTGGTTAATAGACTCTAAAAATTTTTAAATTAATACAATATTAAATTATTGGAAAGTATTAGGAGGAAAACTTATGATGCTGTTTGTATAACTGCGGCTGTTTATTTTTATTGCATAAATGTTTCATCCTTTACAAGAACGATTAATTTTTCTCAGATCTGATCAAATGATAAAATTTTTTCAGGTTCAAGACTCAGACTGAAAAACTTTTTTCTACATATGATTATATCTGATTTTTTACTCAGTAAAAATATAAAAAACATTTTTCTAAATATAATCCAATCTAATTATCCTAACATATTTTAGTCCTTTTAACGCGTAATTTTTTCCTTCGCTGAAAAAATGTTACTCATCGTGTTACATAAATTGAACACATACTCCTTTTGTATATAACAATTGAATTGGTTGTAAACAATAGAAAACAAAATTTATTTGATCTATTTGATAAAACATCAAATTTAAACTGAAATGATATGCAATTAGTACTTAAACGTATATATTATATTAGCAGGCATTTTCAGAACGACTAAATCGAAATTGATTGAAGAGAATACCTTCAAGTATAGATTAAAAATTATCAGTGCAAATGGATGTGTAAAAATTGTACATAAAAGTAATTAACGATGGCCAAGAACTCTCTGACTAGAATTTAACATTAATTTCGTGAAAGTCTAACAAATCACTATTTTAATAAATAATTTGGCGATAAAACCGAGTGTACATGACAGTATAAATAGAGATGTTAAAACAAAATTTATTTGATCTATTTGATAAAACATCAAATTTAAACTGAAATGATATGCAATTAGTACTTAAACGTATATATTATATTAGCAGGCATTTTCAGAACGACTAAATCGAGATTGATTGAAGAGAATACCTTCAAGTATAGATTAAAAATTATCAGTGCAAATGGATGTGCCAAAAGAAGATTTGGTGCCTTGAAAATGAAATTAAATTACTTACAATAAATTATTTCATTAAAACGTAATTTTTATTTGTCATGACATTGATAATAATTATGATTAGAATATACACATTAGTATTTTGTCATTACAATGTATTATACATATTTTAACAAAAATAAAACTGCTGCTAATAATATGTTGGAAGGATACAATAAAATTAACGTCAAAATTCTTAAATTATATGAAATAAACTAATTAAACGGACGTAAAATAGAGGTTGGGTAACATGTGCACATAGGACATCGTGGAAGTGCATTTAAATCATTAGATGATCTTTTATTTTTGTTCTTTCTTGATCTATCATAACATCCAACGCATGCACACAGATGTAAACATGGCAGAAAAATCACTCTTGCACTATAAGTGGTACATATTTGACATATTGTCGGATTGCTGACTTGTGAAAAAATGGAAGGTTAATTTTGAATAATAAATAAACAAAAAAACCATCACTACTCACTCACATTTTACGAATCACTATCATTGATAGGTGCTGGTTGTGGTACTTGATGCTGGGCTGGTAAAATTTTCACAAAATGCGTAAAATATTCAGAGGTTTGAAATGGAAAGGTAAAAATAAAATGAATTGTAACAAGAGGATTAAATTTTAATTGTAGTGCTCCTATTTGAAAACTGATAATTTTATCATTTGATATTATTATACCTTGATATTGTACAACGAGATCTTGTATAATACACAAATGATATAATACGGCAAATGGGGCTCATGCGATGATAAGTTGACCATGTAACTTATCATCTAGTATAATCACTTTGTATAGAGCCTTTTGACTCACGAAACTCTTAGAGATATCGTTGCCAACATTGACTAGACGCGATACGGCCTTAGAGGCGTTCAAGCATAATCCCACGGATGGTAGCATCGCACCACTGGCCGCTCGACCAAGTGCCTGAACCAATTGTCCGAACCTGCGGTTCCTCTCGTATTGAGCAGGATTATTATCGCAACGACATGTCATCAGTAGGGTAAAACTAACCTGTCGCTTGGCGAATGATAGGAAGAGCCGACATCGAAGGATCAAGAAGCGACGTTGCTATGAACGCTGGGCCGCCACAAGCCAGTTATTCCTGTGGTAACTTTTCTGACACCTCTTACTGAAAACTCTTCAAGCCAAAAGGATCGATAGGCCGTGCTTTCGCAGTCTCTGTGTGTACTGAACATCGAGATCAAGTGAGCTTTTGCTCTACGCGAGGTTTCTGTCCTCGCTGAGCTGGCCTTAAGACACCTGCGTTATTATTTGACAGATGTACCACCCCAGTCAAACTCCCCGCCTGGCAGTGTCTTCGAAACAGATCACGCGAGAGTATAAATTAATGTTTTGACAGTTTTATCGGTTAAAACATCACTCTAACACGTACGATTCTAGAGCACCGTAACTTTTGAGATTTTTGGTTCACAAAAGTACTTGTTCCGTATAATCGAGTAAGTAAAGAAACGATGAAAGTAGTGGTATTTCAATGTCGATATTAATATCTCCCACTTATGCTACACCTCTTATGTCTCTTTACAGTACCAGACTAGAGTCAAGCTCAACAGGGTCTTCTTTCCCCGCTAATTTTTCCGAGCCCGTTCTCTTGGCAGTGGTTTCGCTAGAACGAAGATAGGGACAATAGAAATCTCATTAACCTATTTATGCACGTTGCTAATTAGACGACAAGGCATTTGGCTATTCAATTGGTTTGAGAGTTTGTACAATATTAACATTTGTACATATTAATAACAGGACGTAAAGGATCACAAAATATTTGTACCATCGTGTTAATTCCTGGACGAAGCATTCTATTAAGTGTAAAATTATTGTATATGTATGTATATAAATATGGTGAGTATCACAATTTGTGAATAGTAAAATAGTTAATAAATCTAAGTTCATATCAATCTTAATTGCATAGGAGCTATTGTAAAAATTGTACATAAAAGTAATTAACGATGGCCAAGAACTCTCTGACTAGAATTTAACATTAATTTCGTGAAAGTCTAACAAATCACTATTTTAATAAATAATTTGGCGATAAAACCGAGTGTACATGACAGTATAAATAGAGATGTTAATACAAAAATAGCTGAATTGATTCAAAATATAATAATGTCTAACAAAGCATAGTGTACATGATTAAGCATTATCTGCTTGGTCTAAACGGCCAAGTACCGTGGGCTGCAATGGTCGACATCGAGTTAAACCTGATGGTGTTCAAGTAGGATCACAGCAAGACTCGCGTTGTTATACCTCTGAGCTTTCCTTTAGTAAGCCCGAGCCCCAGAAGGAAGGCAGCTGAGGAACTGGCCCATATACCACGTCAAGAGACAGTAAGAGTAGATGTTTTAACCCCGGAACGCAGCAGATCAGTCAAATCTGCAACAGAGCTTACAAGATCATTGTTGGTGGCATAATAATCGCGCTTTTACGCATGCTTTACTTGTAGGTCACTACTTCCCGAGACGATTTGTGCGTCATTAATGTAGGCTATCCCATCACGTTCGGCCACTAGATCAGGCTTGCGGAGACCCACCAAAGTCATAAAATAAGGCTCAATCCAGACTTTAAACATCCTCTCTCTTAGTAAGCCAGCTAGATAGTGAACGATTGCGTTGTGTCACCATATTCTTCAACCGTGTGTTGTGTGACACTGCTGGATTATATGTGCTGTGGTTTCGGAGGCCAAACAAAAAGCGCGATAACTTCGGTCCATTGTTACCGCTCTATCCCCTCGCGTGGTGCGGACTCGTAAAGACAGGGCGTTAATTCTGACCTTCAAATACCCAAGCCAATCCCGGGCTGGAATCCCCATAAAGTTGGGGTATAAAGGTGGACCCCTCCTCGTGGGTATACCTGATAACTCTGCCCTTATCATAACGGGACAGAGGCTAAGAGCCACCATCACCACTACCTCCTTATATGTCCACAATCAAGGCTCCGCCTTAATGTGGAGTCCTTTACAGGTGTGTGTGTGTGTGGGAGAAAATGTATTTTAAGAGCGAATGTAATATGGAAGAATGGCAATGCAATTGCAAATATATTTTTAAGTATCATGGCAGAAACGGCAGAAATAGAAAGGCAAATATAAGTA
This sequence comes from Chelonus insularis, assembly GCF_013357705.1. NCBI lineage: Eukaryota > Metazoa > Arthropoda > Insecta > Hymenoptera > Braconidae > Chelonus > Chelonus insularis. The sequence continues at coordinate 326,642 of NW_023276524.1, forward strand.
AATAATTAAATCATTAAATTAAATGAATGAGTATACATAATGAATGTAAACTTTTGGCACAATTCCCATATATCCCATATACATGAACAAATAAATAAGTAAACAAATCGATCCAAACCATGTTCACGATCGCAGGCTGTCACCTCAGGAGGTCAGCTGGTCCCTGCCATAATACTAGACCAATCAAGTGAGACAAAAACAAATATCAAAACATGCAGAGACTGAAAGCTGAAGCAGGGTAGTAATGTTGTCTCGGGGCACGGACGATCTAGCGTGCCCCTACCCCCGGAGAGTTCCAAGCTGCCTCGTTGTCATGTGCAGGTCTCTTAAGAAGACATGTTGATATTGAGTTCTTAATAACCCAAGCGACAGTCGTCGGCCAGTGCGGGGTGTGATGATCTATTATCGGCGCGGAAAGTATTGGCCCCTCACTTTAGAGGAGCATAAAAAAAATACTAATACCCATGGAAAATTGAACCAAGATTAAAAATATAGGTTGAGCAATTCTACGTTACCTGCTCAAATTTGACTTTAATCGGTTGATAAGTTCGCCCGCTACCTAACTTTGAAAGTCGAAAAAGGGCGTTTTTAATGTAGAAAATTTTTTAGGGCAAATATAAACGACCATAATGATGTCAAAATTTGTTCAATCGAGTTGAAAATTTTTTGGTAGTTGCCCGGAACGTTTCTTTCGAAGATCGCGGTGAGAAAAATTAATTATCTCAATTGCCAATTTAATTATTCAAAGAAACATCCATGAACGCTATCTCAACAACAGAACAAGATAATAAAATGATTCAAACGCAAATATAAAGAAAAAAAAAAACACATTATAATCCGCAATTGTAAAAATAAGAACAAAAAGAATTCGCAAAAATATAAGACTTTTTAAAAATGGTACAGGTGTTTATGACACCGATTAACGTTAAGGCTTACCAGTTGTAAACCCATTCTGTGCGTATATGTACACAGAAGAGGATTAAAAGATAAAAAAAAATTTTACGTGCGTGCGACCAGAAAACATGTGCAGATGGAAAAGCGTAGGACGTAAGAAATTTTCAGAGGGGCAACGAAAAAACTAAAAGTACCAATAAAGAATAATTCCAAGATCGAAACACTCGAGCGTCACAAGTTCAAAAATTAATATCACCTTTTTTTATAATAATTAAGGAATAAAAATTGATCTCCATATAAATTATAGTTAAATAAATAATATAGAGCCATTTTTATTCGTTGAAAATTATTTTTAAACCCGTAGGGCAATTCTTGAGAGCATCAACTTGCCCCTTAAGGTCCCAGAGCATGATCTCTGGGACTTTGAAAATTCATAACACCTTTATTTATAAAAATTAAGAAATAAAAATTGATCTCTATATAAATTATAGTTGAATAAATTATATAGAGCTATTTTTATTCTTTAAAAATTATATTCAAACCCGTAGGGCAATTCTTGAGAGCATCAACTTGCTCCTTGAGGTCCCAGAGCATGATTTCTGGGACTTTGAAAATTCATAACACCTTTATTTACAATAATTAAGGAATAAAAATTGATCTCCATATCAATTATAGTTGAATAAATAATATGGAGCCATTTTTATTCGTTGAAAATTATTTTTAAACCCGTAGGGCAATTCTTGAGAGCATCAACTTGCTCTTTGAGGTCCCAGAGCATGATTTCTGGGACTTTGAAAATTCATAACACCTTTATTTATAAAAATTAAGAAATAAAAATTGATCTCTATATGAATTATAGTTAAATAAATAATATAGAGCTATTTTTATTCTTTAAAAATTATATTCAAACCCGTAGGACAATTCTTGAGAGCATCAACTTGCTCCTTGAGGTCCCAGAGCATGATTTCTGGGACTTTGAAAATTCATAACACAGTTATTTATAATAATTAAGGAATGAAAATTGATCTCTATATAAATTATAGTTAAATAAATTATATAGAGCTATTTTTATTCTTTAAAAATTATATTCAAACCCGTAGGGCAATTCTTGAGAGCATCAACTTGCTCATTGAGGTCCCAGAGCATTATTTCTGGGACTTTGAAAATTCATAACACCTTTATTTACAATAATTAAGGAATAAAAATTGATCTCCATATCAATTATAGTTGAATGAATAATATAGAGCCATTTTCATTCGTTGAAAATTATTTTTAAACCCGTAGGGCAATTCTTGAGAGCATCAACTTGCCCCTTAAGGTCCCAGAGCATGATCTCTGGGACTTTGAAAATTCATAACACCTTTATTTATAAAAATTAAGAAATAAAAATTGATCTCTATATGAATTATAGTTGAATAAATTATATGGAGCCATTTTTATTCTTTAAAAATCATATTCAAACCCGTAGGGCAATTCTTGAGAGCATCAACTTGCTCCTTGAGGTCCCAGAGCATGATTTCTGGGACTTTGAAAATTCATAACACCTTTATTTATAAAAATTAAGAAATAAAAATTGATCTCTATATGAATTATAGTTGAATAAATTATATAGAGCCATTTTTATTCTTTAAAAATCATATTCAAACCCGTAGGACAATTCTTGAGAGCATCAACTTGCTCCTTGAGGTCCCAGAGCATGATTTCTGGGACTTTGAAAATTCATAACACCTTTATTTATAATAATTAAGGAATAAAAATTGATCTCTATATGAATTATAGTTGAATAAATTATATAGAGCTATTTTTATTCTTTAAAAATTATATTCAAACCCGTAGGGCAATTCTTGAGAGCATCAACTTGCTCCTTGAGGTCCCAGAGCATGATTTCTGGGACTTTGAAAATTCATAACACCTTTATTTATAATAATTAAGGAATAAAAATTGATCTCTATATGAATTATAGTTAAATAAATTATATAGAGCTATTTTTATTCTTTAAAAATTATATTCAAACCCGTAGGGCAATTCTTGAGAGCATCAACTTGCCCCTTAAGGTCCCAGAGCATGATCTCTGGGACTTTGAAAATTCATAACACCTTTATTTATAAAAATTAAGAAATAAAAATTGATCTCTATATGAATTATAGTTGAATAAATTATATAGAGCTATTTTTATTCTTTAAAAATTATATTCAAACCCGTAGGGCAATTCTTGAGAGCATCAACTTGCTCCTTGAGGTCCCAGAGCATGATTTCTGGGACTTTGAAAATTCATAACACAGTTATTTATAATAATTAAGGAATGAAAATTGGTCTCTATATGAATTATAGTTGAATAAATTATATAGAGCTATTTTTATTCTTTAGAAATTATATTTTAATCCGGAGGGCAATTCTTGAGAGCATCAACTTGCTCGTTGAGGTCCCAGAGCATGATTTCTGGGACTTTGAAAATTCATAACACAGTTATTTATAATAATTAAGGAATGAAAATTGATCTCTATATGAATTATAGTTAAATAAATTATATAGAGCTATTTTTATTCTTTAAAAATTATATTCAAACCCGTAGGGCAATTCTTGAGAGCATCAACTTGCTCCTTGAGGACCCAGAGCAAGATTTCTGGGACTTTGAAAATTCATAACACCTTTATTTACAATAATTAAGGAATAAAAATTGATCTCCATATCAATTATAGTTGAATGAATAATATAGAGCCATTTTTATTCGTTGAAAATTATTTTTAAACCCGTAGGGCAATTCTTGAGAGCATCAACTTGCCCCTTAAGGTCCCAGAGCATGATCTCTGGGACTTTGAAAATTCATAACACCTTTATTTATAAAAATTAAGAAATAAAAATTGATCTCTATATGAATTATAGTTGGATAAATTATATAGAGCTATTTTTATTCTTTGAAAATTATATTCAAACCCGTAGGGCAATTCTTGAGAGCATCAACTTGCTCCTTGAGGTCCCAGAGCATGATTTCTGGGACTTTGAAAATTCATAACACCTTTATTTACAATAATTAAGGAATAAAAATTGATCTCCATATAAATTATAGTTAAATAAATGATATAGAGCTATTTTTATTCTTTAGAAATTATATTTTAATCCGTAGGGCAATTCTTGAGAGCATCAACTTGCTCCTTGAGGTCCCAGAGCATGATTTCTGGGACTTTGAAAATTCATAACACAGTTATTTATAATAATTAAGGAATGAAAATTGATCTCTATATGAATTATAGTTAAATAAATAATATGGAGCCATTTTTATTCTTTAAAAATCATATTCAAACCCGTAGGGCAATTCTTGAGAGCATCAACTTGCTCCTTGAGGTCCCAGAGCATGATTTCTGGGACTTTGAAAATTCATAACACAGTTATTTATAATAATTAAGGAATAAAAATTGATCTCCATATATATTATAGTTAAATAAATAATATGGAGCCATTTTTATTCTTTAAAAATCATATTCAAACCCGTAGGACAATTCTTGAGAGCATCAACTTGCTCCTTGAGGTCCCAGAGCATGATTTCTGGGACTTTGAAAATTCATAACACAGTTATTTATAATAATTAAGGAATGAAAATTGATCTCTATATGAATTATAGTTAAATAAATAATATGGAGCCATTTTTATTCTTTAAAAATCATATTCAAACCCGTAGGACAATTCTTGAGAGCATCAACTTGCTCCTTGAGGTCCCAGAGCATGATTTTTAGGACTTTGAAAATTCATAACACCTTTATTTATAAAAATTAAGAAATAAAAATTGATCTCTATATGAATCATAGTTGAATAAATAATATGGAGCCATTTTTATTCTTCAAAAATCATATTCAAACCCGTAGGACAATTCTTGAGAGCATCAACTTGCTCCTTGAGGTCCCAGAGCATGATTTCTGGGACTTTGAAAATTCATAACACAGTTATTTATAATAATTAAGGAATAAAAATTGATCTCTATATGAATTATAGTTAAATAAATTATATAGAGCTATTTTTATTCTTTAAAAATTATATTCAAACCCGTAGGGCAATTCTTGAGAGCATCAACTTGCTCCTTGAGGTCCCATAGCATGATCTCTGGGACTTTGAAAATTCATAACACCTTTATTTATAATAATTAAGGAATAAAAATTGATCTCTATATGAATTATAGTTGAATAAATTATATAGAGCTATTTTTATTCTTTAAAAATTATATTCAAACCCGTAGGGCAATTCTTGAGAGCATCAACTTGCTCCTTGAGGTCCCAGAGCATGATCTCTGGGACTTTGAAAATTCATAACACAGTTATTTATAATAATTAAGGAATGAAAATTGATCTCTATATGAATTATAGTTAAATAAATTATATAGAGCTATTTTTATTCTTTAAAAATTATATTCAAACCCGTAGGGCAATTCTTGAGAGCATCAACTTGCTCCTTGAGGTCCCAGAGCATGATTTCTGGGACTTTGAAAATTCATAACACAGTTATTTATAATAATTAAGGAATGAAAATTGATCTCTATATGAATTATAGTTAAATAAATAATATGGAGCCATTTTTATTCTTTAAAAATCATATTCAAACCCGTAGGACAATTCTTGAGAGCATCAACTTGCTCCTTGAGGACCCAGAGCAAGATTTCTGGGACTTTGAAAATTCATAACACCTTTATTTACAATAATTAAGGAATAAAAATTGATCTCCATATCAATTATAGTTGAATGAATAATATAGAGCCATTTTATTCGTTGAAAATTATTTTTAAACCCGTAGGGCAATTCTTGAGAGCATCAACTTGCCCCTTAAGGTCCCAGAGCATGATCTCTGGGACTTTGAAAATTCATAACACCTTTATTTATAAAAATTAAGAAATAAAAATTGATCTCTATATGAATTATAGTTGAATAAATTATATAGAGCTATTTTTATTCTTTGAAAATTATATTCAAACCCGTAGGGCAATTCTTGAGAGCATCAACTTGCTCCTTGAGGTCCCAGAGCCTGATTTCTGGGACTTTGAAAATTCATAACACCTTTATTTACAATAATTAAGGAATAAAAATTGATCTCCATATAAATTATAGTTAAATAAATGATATAGAGCTATTTTTATTCTTTAGAAATTATATTTTAATCCGTAGGGCAATTCTTGAGAGCATCAACTTGCTCCTTGAGGTCCCAGAGCATGATTTTTAGGACTTTGAAAATTCATAACACCTTTATTTATAAAAATTAAGAAATAAAAATTGATCTCTATATGAATTATAGTTGAATAAATAATATGGAGCCATTTTTATTCTTCAAAAATCATATTCAAACCCGTAGGACAATTCTTGAGAGCATCAACTTGCTCCTTGAGGTCCCAGAGCATGATTTCTGGGACTTTGAAAATTCATAACACAGTTATTTATAATAATTAAGGAATAAAAATTGATCTCTATATGAATTATAGTTAAATAAATTATATAGAGCTATTTTTATTCTTTAAAAATTATATTCAAACCCGTAGGGCAATTCTTGAGAGCATCAACTTGCCCCTTAAGGTCCCAGAGCATGATCTCTGGGACTTTGAAAATTCATAACACCTTTATTTATAAAAATTAAGAAATAAAAATTGATCTCTATATGAATTATAGTTGAATAAATTATATAGAGCTATTTTTATTCTTTAAAAATTATATTCAAACCCGTAGGGCAATTCTTGAGAGCATCAACTTGCTCCTTGAGGTCCCAGAGCATGATTTCTGGGACTTTGAAAATTCATAACACAGTTATTTATAATAATTAAGGAATGAAAATTGATCTCTATATGAATTATAGTTAAATAAATAATATGGAGCCATTTTTATTCTTTAAAAATCATATTCAAACCCGTAGGACAATTCTTGAGAGCATCAACTTGCTCCTTGAGGTCCCAGAGCATGATTTCTGGGACTTTGAAAATTCATAACACAGTTATTTATAATAATTAAGGAATGAAAATTGATCTCTATATGAATTATAGTTAAATAAATTATATAGAGCTATTTTTATTCTTTAAAAATTATATTCAAACCCGTAGGGCAATTCTTGAGAGCATCAACTTGCTCCTTGAGGTCCCAGAGCATGATTTCTGGGACTTTGAAAATTCATAACACCTTTATTTATAAAAATTAAGAAATAAAAATTGATCTCTATATGAATTATAGTTGAATAAATTATATAGAGCCATTTTTATTCTTTAAAAATCATATTCAAACCCGTAGGACAATTCTTGAGAGCATCAACTTGCTCCTTGAGGTCCCAGAGCATGATTTCTGGGACTTTGAAAATTCATAACACCTTTATTTATAATAATTAAGGAATAAAAATTGATCTCTATATGAATTATAGTTGAATAAATTATATAGAGCTATTTTTATTTTTTAAAATTATATTCAAACCCGTAGGGCAATTCTTGAGAGCATCAACTTGCTCCTTGAGGTCCCAGAGCATGATTTCTGGGACTTTGAAAATTCATAACACAGTTATTTATAATAATTAAGGAATGAAAATTGATCTCCATATATATTATAGTTAAATAAATAATATGGAGCCATTTTTATTCTTTAAAAATCATATTCAAACCCGTAGGACAATTCTTGAGAGCATCAACTTGCTCCTTGAGGTCCCAGAGCATGATTTCTGGGACTTTGAAAATTCATAACACAGTTATTTATAATAATTAAGGAATAAAAATTGATCTCCATATCAATTATAGTTGAATGAATAATATAGAGCCATTTTTATTCGTTGAAAATTATTTTTAAACCCGTAGGGCAATTCTTGAGAGCATCAACTTGCCCCTTAAGGTCCCAGAGCATGATCTCTGGGACTTTGAAAATTCATAACACCTTTATTTATAAAAATTAAGAAATAAAAATTGATCTCTATATGAATTATAGTTGAATAAATTATATAGAGCTATTTTTATTCTTTGAAAATTATATTCAAACCCGTAGGGCAATTCTTGAGAGCATCAACTTGCTCCTTGAGGTCCCAGAGCCTGATTTCTGGGACTTTGAAAATTCATAACACCTTTATTTACAATAATTAAGGAATAAAAATTGATCTCCATATAAATTATAGTTAAATAAATGATATAGAGCTATTTTTATTCTTTAGAAATTATATTTTAATCCGTAGGGCAATTCTTGAGAGCATCAACTTGCTCCTTGAGGTCCCAGAGCATGATTTCTGGGACTTTGAAAATTCATAACACAGTTATTTATAATAATTAAGGAATGAAAATTGATCTCTATATGAATTATAGTTAAATAAATAATATGGAGCCATTTTTATTCTTTAAAAATCATATTCAAACCCGTAGGACAATTCTTGAGAGCATCAACTTGCTCCTTGAGGTCCCAGAGCATGATTTCTGGGACTTTGAAAATTCATAACACAGTTATTTATAATAATTAAGGAATAAAAATTGATCTCCATATATATTATAGTTAAATAAATAATATGGAGCCATTTTTATTCTTTAAAAATCATATTCAAACCCGTAGGACAATTCTTGAGAGCATCAACTTGCTCCTTGAGGTCCCAGAGCATGATTTCTGGGACTTTGAAAATTCATAACACAGTTATTTATAATAATTAAGGAATGAAAATTGATCTCTATATGAATTATAGTTAAATAAATAATATGGAGCCATTTTTATTCTTTAAAAATCATATTCAAACCCGTAGGACAATTCTTGAGAGCATCAACTTGCTCCTTGAGGTCCCAGAGCATGATTTTTAGGACTTTGAAAATTCATAACACCTTTATTTATAAAAATTAAGAAATAAAAATTGATCTCTATATGAATTATAGTTGAATAAATAATATGGAGCCATTTTTATTCTTCAAAAATCATATTCAAACCCGTAGGACAATTCTTGAGAGCATCAACTTGCTCCTTGAGGTCCCAGAGCATGATTTCTGGGACTTTGAAAATTCATAACACAGTTATTTATAATAATTAAGGAATAAAAATTGATCTCTATATGAATTATAGTTAAATAAATTATATAGAGCTATTTTTATTCTTTAAAAATTATATTCAAACCCGTAGGGCAATTCTTGAGAGCATCAACTTGCTCCTTGAGGTCCCAGAGCCTGATTTCTGGGACTTTGAAAATTCATAACACCTTTATTTATAAAAATTAAGGAATAAAAATTGATCTCTATATGAATTATAGTTGAATAAATTATATAGAGCTATTTTTATTCTTTAAAAATTATATTCAAACCCGTAGGGCAATTCTTGAGAGCATCAACTTGCTCCTTGAGGTCCCAGAGCATGATTTCTGGGACTTTGAAAATTCATAACACAGTTATTTATAATAATTAAGGAATGAAAATTGATCTCTATATGAATTATAGTTAAATAAATTATATAGAGCTATTTTTATTCTTTAAAAATTATATTCAAACCCGTAGGGCAATTCTTGAGAGCATCAACTTGCTCCTTGAGGTCCCAGAGCATGATTTCTGGGACTTTGAAAATTCATAACACCTTTATTTACAATAATTAAGGAATAAAAATTGATCTCCATATCAATTATAGTTGAATAAATGATATAGAGCTATTTTTATTCTTTAAAAATTATATTCAAACCCGTAGGGCAATTCTTGAGAGCATCAACTTGCTCCTTGAGGTCCCAGAGCATGATTTCTGGGACTTTGAAAATTCATAACACCTTTATTTATAAAAATTAAGAAATAAAAATTGATCTCTATATGAATTATAGTTAAATAAATTATATAGAGCTATTTTTATTCTTTAAAAATTATATTCAAACCCGTAGGGCAATTCTTGAGAGCATCAACTTGCTCCTTGAGGTCCCAGAGCATGATTTCTGGGACTTTGAAAATTCATAACACCTTTATTTACAATAATTAAGGAATAAAAATTGATCTCCATATCAATTATAGTTGAATAAATGATATAGAGCTATTTTTATTCTTTAAAAATTATATTCAAACCCGTAGGGCAATTCTTGAGAGCATCAACTTGCTCCTTGAGGTCCCAGAGCATGATTTCTGGGACTTTGAAAATTCATAACACCTTTATTTATAAAAATTAAGAAATAAAAATTGATCTCTATATGAATTATAGTTAAATAAATTATATAGAGCTATTTTTATTCTTTAAAAATTATATTCAAACCCGTAGGGCAATTCTTGAGAGCATCAACTTGCTCCTTGAGGTCCCAGAGCATGATTTCTGGGACTTTGAAAATTCATAACACCTTTATTTACAATAATTAAGGAATAAAAATTAATCTCCATATCAAGTATAGTTGAATAAATAATATAGAGCCATTTTTATTCGTTGAAAATCATATTCAAACCCGTAGGACAATTCTTGAGAGCATCAACTTGCTCCTTGAGGTCCCAGAGCATGATTTCTGGGACTTTGAAAATTCATAACACCTTTATTTATAAAAATTAAGAAATAAAAATTGATCTCTATATGAATTATAGTTGAATAAATTATATAGAGCTATTTTTATTCTTTAAAAATTATATTCAAACCCGTAGGGCAATTCTTGAGAGCATCAACTTGCTCCTTGAGGTCCCAGAGCATGATTTCTGGGACTTTGAAAATTCATAACACCTTTATTTACAATAATTAAGGAATAAAAATTGATCTCCATATCAAGTATAGTTGAATAAATGATATAGAGCTATTTTTATTCTTTAAAAATTATATTCAAACCCGTAGGGCAATTCTTGAGAGCATCAACTTGCTCCTTGAGGTCCCAGAGCATGATTTCTGGGACTTTGAAAATTCATAACACCTTTATTTATAAAAATTAAGAAATAAAAATTGATCTCTATATGAATTATAGTTGAATAAATGATATAGAGCTATTTTTATTCTTTAAAAATTATATTCAAACCCGTAGGGCAATTCTTGAGAGCATCAACTTGCTCCTTGAGGTCCCAGAGCATGATTTCTGGGACTTTGAAAATTCATAACACCTTTATTTATAAAAATTAAGAAATAAAAATTGATCTCTATATGAATTATAGTTAAATAAATTATATAGAGCTATTTTTATTCTTTAAAAATTATATTCAAACCCGTAGGGCAATTCTTGAGAGCATCAACTTGCTCCTTGAGGTCCCAGAGCATGATTTCTGGGACTTTGAAAATTCATAACACCTTTATTTACAATAATTAAGGAATAAAAATTGATCTCCATATCAATTATAGTTGAATAAATGATATAGAGCTATTTTTATTCTTTAAAAATTATATTCAAACCCGTAGGGCAATTCTTGAGAGCATCAACTTGCTCCTTGAGGTCCCAGAGCATGATTTCTGGGACTTTGAAAATTCATAACACAGTTATTTATAATAATTAAGGAATGAAAATTGATCTCTATATGAATTATAGTTAAATAAATTATATAGAGCTATTTTTATTCTTTAAAAATCATATTCAAACCCGTAGGACAATTCTTGAGAGCATCAACTTGCTCCTTGAGGTCCCAGAGCATGATTTCTGGGACTTTGAAAATTCATAACACAGTTATTTATAATAATTAAGGAATGAAAATTGATCTCTATATGAATTATAGTTAAATAAATTATATAGAGCTATTTTTATTCTTTAAAAATCATATTCAAACCCGTAGGACAATTCTTGAGAGCATCAACTTGCTCCTTGAGGTCCCAGAGCATGATTTCTGGGACTTTGAAAATTCATAACACAGTTATTTATAATAATTAAGGAATGAAAATTGATCTCTATATGAATTATAGTTAAATAAATTATATAGAGCTATTTTTATTCTTTAAAAATTATATTCAAACCCGTAGGGCAATTCTTGAGAGCATCAACTTGCTCCTTGAGGTCCCAGAGCATGATTTCTGGGACTTTGAAAATTCATAACACCTTTATTTACAATAATTAAGGAATAAAAATTGATCTCCATATCAATTATAGTTGAATAAATGATATAGAGCTATTTTTATTCTTTAAAAATTATATTCAAACCCGTAGGGCAATTCTTGAGAGCATCAACTTGCTCCTTGAGGTCCCAGAGCATGATTTCTGGGACTTTGAAAATTCATAACACCTTTATTTATAAAAATTAAGAAATAAAAATTGATCTCTATATGAATTATAGTTAAATAAATTATATAGAGCTATTTTTATTCTTTAAAAATTATATTCAAACCCGTAGGGCAATTCTTGAGAGCATCAACTTGCTCCTTGAGGTCCCAGAGCATGATTTCTGGGACTTTGAAAATTCATAACACCTTTATTTACAATAATTAAGGAATAAAAATTGATCTCCATATCAAGTATAGTTGAATAAATAATATAGAGCCATTTTTATTCGTTGAAAATCATATTCAAACCCGTAGGACAATTCTTGAGAGCATCAACTTGCTCCTTGAGGTCCCAGAGCATGATTTCTGGGACTTTGAAAATTCATAACACAGTTATTTATAATAATTAAGGAATGAAAATTGATCTCTATATGAATTATAGTTAAATAAATTATATAGAGCTATTTTTATTCTTTAAAAATTATATTCAAACCCGTAGGGCAATTCTTGAGAGCATCAACTTGCTCCTTGAGGTCCCAGAGCATGATTTCTGGGACTTTAAAAATTCATAACACAGTTATTTATAATAATTAAGGAATGAAAATTGATCTCTATATGAATTATAGTTAAATAAATTATATAGAGCTATTTTTATTCTTTAAAAATTATATTCAAACCCGTAGGGCAATTCTTGAGAGCATCAACTTGCTCCTTGAGGTCCCAGAGCATGATTTCTGGGACTTTGAAAATTCATAACACCTTTATTTACAATAATTAAGGAATAAAAATTGATCTCCATATTAATTATAGTTAAATGAATAATATAGAGCCATTTTTATTCGTTGAAAATTATTTTTAAACCCGTAGGGCAATTCTTGAGAGCATCAACTTGCCCCTTAAGGTCCCAGAGCATGATCTCTGGGACTTTGAAAATTCATAACACCTTTATTTATAAAAATTAAGAAATAAAAATTGATCTCTATATGAATTATAGTTGAATAAATTATATACAGCTATTTTTATTCTTTAAAAATTATATTCAAACCCGTAGGGCAATTCTTGAGAGCATCAACTTGCTCCTTGAGGTCCCAGAGCATGATTTCTGGGACTTTGAAAATTCATAACACCTTTATTTATAAAAATTAAGAAATAAAAATTGATTTCTATATGAATTATAGTTGAATAAATTATATAGAGCCATTTTTATTCTTAAAAATCATATTCAAACCCGTAGGACAATTCTTGAGAGCATCAACTTGCTCCTTGAGGTCCCAGAGCATGATTTCTGGGACTTTGAAAATTCATAACACCTTTATTTATAATAATTAAGGAATAAAAATTGATCTCCATATATATTATAGTTAAATAAATAATATGGAGCCATTTTTATTCTTAAAAATCATATTCAAACCCGTAGGACAATTCTTGAGAGCATCAACTTGCTCCTTGAGGTCCCAGAGCATGATTTCTGGGACTTTGAAAATTCATAACACCTTTATTTATAATAATTAAGGAATAAAAATTGATCTCCATATATATTATAGTTAAATAAATAATATAGAGCCATTTTTATTCTTTAAAAATTATATTCAAACCCGTAGGACAATTCTTGAGAGCATCAACTTGCTCCTTGAGGTCCCAGAGCATGATTTCTGGGACTTTGAAAATTCATAACACAGTTATTTATAATAATTAAGGAATGAAAATTGATCTCTATATGAATTATAGTTAAATAAATAATATGGAGCCATTTTTATTCTTTAAAAATCATATTCAAACCCGTAGGACAATTCTTGAGAGCATCAACTTGCTCCTTGAGGTCCCAGAGCATGATTTTTAGGACTTTGAAAATTCATAACACCTTTATTTATAAAAATTAAGAAATAAAAATTGATCTCTATATGAATTATAGTTGAATAAATAATATGGAGCCATTTTTATTCTTCAAAAATCATATTCAAACCCGTAGGACAATTCTTGAGAGCATCAACTTGCTCCTTGAGGTCCCAGAGCATGATTTCTGGGACTTTGAAAATTCATAACACAGTTCTTTATAATAATTAAGGAATAAAAATTGATCTCCATATAAATTATAGTTAAATAAATTATATAGAGCTATTTTTATTCTTTAGAAATTATATTTTAATCCGTAGGGCAATTCTTGAGAGCATCAACTTGCTCCTTGAGGTCCCAGAGCATGATTTCTGGGACTTTGAAAATTCATAACACCTTTATTTATAAAAATTAAGAAATAAAAATTGATCTCTATATGAATTATAGTTAAATAAATAATATGGAGCCATTTTTATTCTTTAAAAATCATATTCAAACCCGTAGGACAATTCTTGAGAGCATCAACTTGCTCCTTGAGGTCCCAGAGCATGATTTCTGGGACTTTGAAAATTCATAACACAGTTATTTATAATAATTAAGGAATGAAAATTGATCTCTATATGAATTATAGTTAAATAAATAATATGGAGCCATTTTTATTCTTTAAAAATCATATTCAAACCCGTAGGGCAATTCTTGAGAGCATCAACTTGCTCCTTGAGGTCCCAGAGCATGATTTCTGGGACTTTGAAAATTCATAACACAGTTATTTATAATAATTAAGGAATGAAAATTGATCTCTATATGAATTATAGTTAAATAAATAATATGGAGCCATTTTTATTCTTTAAAAATCATATTCAAACCCGTAGGGCAATTCTTGAGAGCATCAACTTGCTCCTTGAGGTCCCAGAGCATGATTTCTGGGACTTTGAAAATTCATAACACCTTTATTATAAAAATTAAGAAATAAAAATTGATCTCTATATGAATTATAGTTGAATAAATTATATAGAGCCATTTTTATTCTTAAAAAATCATATTCAAACCCGTAGGACAATTCTTGAGAGCATCAACTTGCTCCTTGAGGTCCCAGAGCATGATTTCTGGGACTTTGAAAATTCATAACACCTTTATTTATAATAATTAAGGAATAAAAATTGATCTCCATATATATTATAGTTAAATAAATAATATAGAGCCATTTTTATTCTTTAAAAATTATATTCAAACCCGTAGGACAATTCTTGAGAGCATCAACTTGCTCCTTGAGGTCCCAGAGCCTGATTTCTGGGACTTTGAAAATTCATAACACCTTTATTTACAATAATTAAGGAATAAAAATTGATCTCCATATAAATTATAGTTAAATAAATGATATAGAGCTATTTTTATTCTTTAGAAATTATATTTTAATCCGTAGGGCAATTCTTGAGAGCATCAACTTGCTCCTTGAGGTCCCAGAGCATGATTTTTAGGACTTTGAAAATTCATAACACCTTTATTTATAAAAATTAAGAAATAAAAATTGATCTCTATATGAATTATAGTTGAATAAATAATATGGAGCCATTTTTATTCTTCAAAAATCATATTCAAACCCGTAGGACAATTCTTGAGAGCATCAACTTGCTCCTTGAGGTCCCAGAGCATGATTTCTGGGACTTTGAAAATTCATAACACCTTTATTTATAAAAATTAAGAAATAAAAATTGATCTCTATATGAATTATAGTTGAATAAATTATATAGAGCCATTTTTATTCTTAAAAAATCATATTCAAACCCGTAGGACAATTCTTGAGAGCATCAACTTGCTCCTTGAGGTCCCAGAGCATGATTTCTGGGACTTTGAAAATTCATAACACCTTTATTTATAATAATTAAGGAATAAAAATTGATCTCCATATATATTATAGTTAAATAAATAATATGGAGCCATTTTTATTCTTAAAAAATCATATTCAAACCCGTAGGACAATTCTTGAGAGCATCAACTTGCTCCTTGAGGTCCCAGAGCATGATTTCTGGGACTTTGAAAATTCATAACACCTTTATTTATAATAATTAAGGAATAAAAATTGATCTCCATATATATTATAGTTAAATAAATAATATAGAGCCATTTTTATTCTTTAAAAATCATATTCAAACCCGTAGGACAATTCTTGAGAGCATCAACTTGCTCCTTGAGGTCCCAGAGCATGATTTCTGGGACTTTGAAAATTCATAACACAGTTATTTATAATAATTAAGGAATGAAAATTGATCTCTATATGAATTATAGTTAAATAAATAATATGGAGCCATTTTTATTCTTTAAAAATCATATTCAAACCCGTAGGACAATTCTTGAGAGCATCAACTTGCTCCTTGAGGTCCCAGAGCATGATTTTTAGGACTTTGAAAATTCATAACACCTTTATTTATAAAAATTAAGAAATAAAAATTGATCTCTATATGAATTATAGTTGAATAAATTATATAGAGCTATTTTTATTCTTTAAAAATTATATTCAAACCCGTAGGGCAATTCTTGAGAGCATCAACTTGCTCCTTGAGGTCCCAGAGCATGATTTCTGGGACTTTGAAAATTCATAACACCTTTATTTATAATAGTTAAGGAATAAAAATTGATCTCCATATAAATTATAGTTAAATAAATGATATAGAGCTATTTTTATTCTTTAGAAATTATATTTTAATCCGTAGGGCAATTCTTGAGAGCATCAACTTGCTCCTTGAGGTCCCAGAGCATGATTTCTGGGACTTTGAAAAATCATAACACCTTTATTTATAAAAATTAAGAAATAAAAATTGATCTCTATATGAATTATAGTTAAATAAATTATATAGAGCTATTTTTATTCTTTAAAAATTATATTCAAACCCGTAGGGCAATTCTTGAGAGCATCAACTTGCTCCTTGAGGTCCCAGAGCATGATTTCTGGGACTTTGAAAATTCATAACACCTTTATTTACAATAATTAAGGAATAAAAATTGATCTCCATATCAATTATAGTTGAATAAATAATATAGAGCCATTTTTATTCGTTGAAAATTATTTTTAAACCCGTAGGGCAATTCTTGAGAGCATCAACTTGCTCCTTGAGGTCCCAGAGCATGATTTCTGGGATTTTGAAAATTCATAACACCTTTATCTATAAAAATTAAGAAATATAAATTGATCTCTATATGAATTATAGTTAAATAAATTATATAGAGCTATTTTTATTCTTTAAAAATTATATTCAAACCCGTAGGGCAATTCTTGAGAGCATCAACTTGCTCCTTGAGGTCCCAGAGCATGATTTCTGGGACTTTGAAAATTCATAACACCTTTATTTATAATAATTAAGGAATAAAAATTGATCTCCATATAAATTATAGTTAAATAAATGATATAGAGCTATTTTTATTCTTTAGAAATTATATTTTAATCCGTAGGGCAATTCTTGAGAGCATCAACTTGCTCCTTGAGGTCCCAGAGCATGATTTTTAGGACTTTGAAAAATCATAACACCTTTATTTATAAAAATTAAGAAATAAAAATTGATCTCTATATGAATTATAGTTAAATAAATTATATAGAGCTATTTTTATTCTTGAAAAATTATATTCAAACCCGTAGGACAATTCTTGAGAGCATCAACTTGCTCCTTGAGGTCCCAGAGCAAGGTTTCTGGGACTTTAAAAATTCATAACACCTTTATTTACAATAATTAAGGAATAAAAATTGATCTCCATATCAATTATAGTTGAATAAATAATATAGAGCCATTTTTATTCGTTGAAAATTATTTTTAAACCCGTAGGGCAATTCTTGAGAGCATCAACTTGCCCCTTAAGGTCCCAGAGCATGATCTCTGGGACTTTGAAAATTCATAACACCTTTATTTATAAAAATTAAGAAATAAAAATTGATCTCTATATGAATTATAGTTGAATAAATTATATAGAGCTATTTTTATTCTTTAAAAATTATATTCAAACCCGTAGGGCAATTCTTGAGAGCATCAACTTGCTCCTTGAGGTCCCAGAGCATGATTTCTGGGACTTTGAAAATTCATAACACCTTTATTTACAATAATTAAGGAATAAAAATTGATCTCCATATCAATTATAGTTGAATAAATAATATAGAGCCATTTTTATTCGTTGAAAATTATTTTTAAACCCGTAGGGCAATTCTTGAGAGCATCAACTTGCTCCTTGAGGTCCCAGAGCATGATTTCTGGGACTTTGAAAATTCATAACACCTTTATCTATAAAAATTAAGAAATATAAATTGATCTCTATATGAATTATAGTTAAATAAATTATATAGAGCTATTTTTATTCTTTAAAAATTATATTCAAACCCGTAGGGCAATTCTTGAGAGCATCAACTTGCTCCTTGAGGTCCCAGAGCATGATTTCTGGGACTTTGAAAATTCATAACACCTTTATTTATAATAATTAAGGAATAAAAATTGATCTCCATATAAATTATAGTTGAATAAATAATATAGAGCCATTTTTATTCGTTGAAAATTATTTTTAAACCCGTAGGGCAATTCTTGAGAGCATCAACTTGCCCCTTAAGGTCCCAGAGCATGATCTCTGGGACTTTGAAAATTCATAACACCTTTATTTATAAAAATTAAGAAATAAAAATTGATCTCTATATGAATTATAGTTGAATAAATTATATAGAGCTATTTTTATTCTTTAAAAATTATATTCAAACCCGTAGGGCAATTCTTGAGAGCATCAACTTGCTCCTTGAGGTCCCAGAGCATGATTTCTGGGACTTTGAAAATTCATAACACCTTTATTTATAAAAATTAAGAAATAAAAATTGATCTCTATATGAATTATAGTTGAATAAATTATATAGAGCCATTTTTATTCTTAAAAAATCATATTCAAACCCGTAGGACAATTCTTGAGAGCATCAACTTGCTCCTTGAGGTCCCAGAGCATGATTTCTGGGACTTTGAAAATTCATAACACCTTTATTTATAATAATTAAGGAATAAAAATTGATCTCCATATATATTATAGTTAAATAAATAATATGGAGCTATTTTTATTCTTTAAAAATTATATTCAAACCCGTAGGGCAATTCTTGAGAGCATCAACTTGCTCCTTGAGGTCCCAGAGCATGATTTCTGGGACTTTGAAAATTCATAACACCTTTATTTATAATAGTTAAGGAATAAAAATTGATCTCCATATAAATTATAGTTAAATAAATGATATAGAGCTATTTTTATTCTTTAGAAATTATATTTTAATCCGTAGGGCAATTCTTGAGAGCATCAACTTGCTCCTTGAGGTCCCAGAGCATGATTTCTGGGACTTTGAAAATCATAACACCTTTATTTATAAAAATTAAGAAATAAAAATTGATCTCTATATGAATTATAGTTAAATAAATTATATAGAGCTATTTTTATTCTTTAAAAATTATATTCAAACCCGTAGGGCAATTCTTGAGAGCATCAACTTGCTCCTTGAGGTCCCAGAGCATGATTTCTGGGACTTTGAAAATTCATAACACCTTTATTTACAATAATTAAGGAATAAAAATTGATCTCCATATCAATTATAGTTGAATAAATAATATAGAGCCATTTTTATTCGTTGAAAATTATTTTTAAACCCGTAGGGCAATTCTTGAGAGCATCAACTTGCTCCTTGAGGTCCCAGAGCATGATTTCTGGGACTTTGAAAATTCATAACACCTTTATCTATAAAAATTAAGAAATATAAATTGATCTCTATATGAATTATAGTTAAATAAATTATATAGAGCTATTTTTATTCTTTAAAAATTATATTCAAACCCGTAGGGCAATTCTTGAGAGCATCAACTTGCTCCTTGAGGTCCCAGAGCATGATTTCTGGGACTTTGAAAATTCATAACACCTTTATTTATAATAATTAAGGAATAAAAATTGATCTCCATATAAATTATAGTTAAATAAATGATATAGAGCTATTTTATTCTTTAGAAATTATATTTAATCCGTAGGGCAATTCTTGAGAGCATCAACTTGCTCCTTGAGGTCCCAGAGCATGATTTTTAGGACTTTGAAAAATCATAACACCTTTATTTATAAAATTGAGAAATAAAAATTGATCTCTATATGAATTATAGTTAAATAAATTATATAGAGCTATTTTTATTCTTGAAAAATTATATTCAAACCCGTAGGGCAATTCTTGAGAGCATCAACTTGCTCCTTGAGGTCCCAGAGCAAGGTTTCTGGGACTTTGAAAATTCATAACACCTTTATTTACAATAATTAAGGAATAAAAATTGATCTCCATATCAATTATAGTTGAATAAATAATATAGAGCCATTTTTATTCGTTGAAAATTATTTTTAAACCCGTAGGGCAATTCTTGAGAGCATCAACTTGCCCCTTAAGGTCCCAGAGCATGATCTCTGGGACTTTGAAAATTCATAACACCTTTATTTATAAAAATTAAGAAATAAAAATTGATCTCTATATGAATTATAGTTGAATAAATTATATAGAGCTATTTTTATTCTTTAAAAATTATATTCAAACCCGTAGGGCAATTCTTGAGAGCATCAACTTGCTCCTTGAGGTCCCAGAGCATGATTTCTGGGACTTTGAAAATTCATAACACCTTTATTTATAAAAATTAAGAAATAAAAATTGATCTCTATATGAATTATAGTTGAATAAATTATATAGAGCCATTTTTATTCTTAAAAAATCATATTCAAACCCGTAGGACAATTCTTGAGAGCATCAACTTGCTCCTTGAGGTCCCAGAGCATGATTTCTGGGACTTTGAAAATTCATAACACCTTTATTTATAATAATTAAGGAATAAAAATTGATCTCCATATATATTATAGTTAAATAAATAATATGGAGCTATTTTTATTCTTTAAAAATTATATTCAAACCCGTAGGGCAATTCTTGAGAGCATCAACTTGCTCCTTGAGGTCCCAGAGCATGATTTCTGGGACTTTGAAAATTCATAACACCTTTATTTATAATAATTAAGGAATAAAAATTGATCTCCATATAAATTATAGTTAAATAAATGATATAGAGCTATTTTTATTCTTTAGAAATTATATTTTAATCCGTAGGGCAATTCTTGAGAGCATCAACTTGCTCCTTGGGGTCCCAGAGCATGATTTTTAGGACTTTGAAAAATCATAACACCTTTATTTATAAAAATTAAGAAATAAAAATTGATCTCTATATGAATTATAGTTAAATAAATTATATAGAGCTATTTTTATTCTTTAAAAATTATATTCAAACCCGTAGGGCAATTCTTGAGAGCATCAACTTGCTCCTTAAGGTCCCAGAGCAAGATTTCTGGGACTTTGAAAATTCATAACACCTTTATTTACAATAATTAAGGAATAAAAATTGATCTCCATATCAATTATAGTTGAATAAATAATATAGAGCCATTTTTATTCGTTGAAAATTATTTTTAAACCCGTAGGGCAATTCTTGAGAGCATCAACTTGCCCCTTAAGGTCCCAGAGCATGATCTCTGGGACTTTGAAAATTCATAACACCTTTATTTATAAAAATTAAGAAATAAAAATTGATCTCTATATGAATTATAGTTAAATAAATAATATAGAGCTATTTTTATTCTTTAAAAATTATTTTTAAACCCGTAGGGCAATTCTTGAGAGCATCAACTTGCTCCTTGAGGTCCCAGAGCATGATTTTTAGGACTTTGAAAATTCATAACACAGTTATTTATAATAATTAAGGAATGAAAATTGATCTCCATATAAATTATAGTTTAATAAATAATATTGAGCCATTTTTATTTTTTAGAAATTATATTTTAATCCGGAGGGCAATTCTTAGCACTTTATGATGTAACTATCTAGAGATCAATATCTAAAATTCGGTACGGATGTTTTTGCCTACTCTTGGCCAACAATGAATTGTTGCTCGACGAAAACCACGTGAAGGTGGTAGGCGTTTTTCGTCAGGAGGGGAAAGGATGTGGGATAGGAGATAGGTTTGGGCTTTTGATTGTGTTGATTCTTATCTGTTGTCATTTGTGGTATTTTGTGATTTTTATTTTCTTCCGTGTTGTTTTGTGATTGTTGTTTGGTGTTAATCAAATTTTTTGCTCATTTTTCTTACTGTTCCTTTTGTACCTGAAAAAGAAATTGTCTCTTCGGTTGCTGCGGATTTATTGTCATACGGTTATTACATTGCTCATCTTTAGCTATCACTGTTACTCTCTTCGTCAGTTTCATCATCTTCACTATCATTTTCTGCGTTCTCCACTATCGATTCCATTCTTTCTGAAATGGTTTTCGCCAGTTTACGAGCTTTTTCTTTTTTTTTCGCGTGCTGTATGCACCGCGGCCATAGCGTTGGAGGAATGGATGTCATCGCCTCTATACACAGCTGATGTACATCGTTTACCTTAAAGGTTTTGTTACGTTTTGCTACGTAATTTTTCACGTATGCCCATACGAGTTCAATTGGATTATACTCACAGTGTGCTACTGGCAGCCATAAAATTTTTACTTCGTCTCCACGCATTTCTTTGGCAATTTTATTTAACATGTAATGTCTTGGATAGTGGTATGGCTTTGCTAAGTTTAAAAGTTCATTTCTGTACATGTCTTCAAAATTTTCTGCATACGTTGGTACTTTTACCTCTCGCTTTATTAACCATTGGATTATCTGCTCTTTTCGCCATTGTGTGGTGGGATTACGGAATTCGGGATCAAGCGTTGTATGATAAGGTGCTTGATCTAGGACTATTACCGATTTACTGGGCAGCACGCGTAGTACGTCTTCCATCCATTCCTGATAGTGTTGAGCGTTCATTTCATCGTGGTAGTCGCTCGATCCCTTTACGCCTACAAAACATTTCATTGCGTCTGGTAAAAATCCATCTTCACTTCCAATATGCAGCAGGATCACCCGTTTTCCAGCTCCAGAAGGTGTAATAAAACCACCTCGTTGTCCGTAAACGTCTTGGACTCTCTCACGATATAAATCGTAACCGTCAAACGCGTTCATATCGGTGCTCTCTGTCCATCCATACTTTCGACTATGATTTGCTCCACACCACGATTCGTCAGTATAAAATATTTTGTAACCCTTGTTACGGTATCCTTCAATTTCGCGCAAATATTTATCACGCTGCCCAGCGATTTTCACGCTTTCCATCCAAACGGGTTTCTTAGCTAGTTTTTTATAAGAAAAATTCAAATTTTTCATCCATTTCCTGAGGGTTGTAAGTTTAAATTCCGGTAGGTCCGGTACTTCTTGTTTTAATATTTCATACAGCGCTAACGTAGTTGGAAATTCTTTCCTTGCATAAAACTCGTGAATTTTTCGTCGTATCAACCCTTGCAAATTCTCATCGCACGGAACGGATGGTCTTCCACTTTTTTCGGTTTTTTTTATTTCACCGTTTTTTCGCCATTCGCTTGTGACACGCTCCACGGTCCTCTCCGAGATTTGAAGGCATTCTGCAGTCCTCCTTATCACCTGCATCACATCATTCGGTCCATTCATTTTTTCTTCATCGAAATACTTACGTGCATTAATGACCATTATTTTTTCACCTTCTGTTAAATGTTTCAGTGATTCCGCGTTTTTCTTGTTTTTTTCTTTTTTCAGCAGTTTTGGTTCTTCAGCATGTGATCGGTTTAAATCTGATGATGACGATTCTTCATCACTGATATGCAATGGTGAGTTTGCATTTCTCTTACAAGTGTTATCTTCTATCGAATTTACACTTTCTCTGTGGACCGTTGTATCAACCTTAACTGCTTCTACTTCCATGACATCATCGTCATTTGTCCTTGTTAAAATTTGAAAATGTCCATCTCTGTGATGTTCACTATGCTGCCCAGTAAATAATAAATGTATGTCTTCACTAGCATTCATATTGCGGAATTCTAACATATAGTGAGACTTGTCTGCATTTTGCCGGACGACGATCAAATTGACACCGAAAAATTGCGCTGCTGCCCGGAATTCTAGAAGAGACGCAAATACCCCTTGTTTTCCCATCATGGACTTATATTGTGAAGCACTCGTAGTTTGAAAATAACCATTAGCATCGTCACAATAATCGGTCCAATGATCTACAACATAAGACACGATCTTTTGGCGCACTTTGAATGATCCACGAATATTGAATAATTTACTAAGGCAATTGAAAAAACAATCACCGTTACCGCCGGCATCGATGATACGAAAATTAGAATGATTTATTAGAATACACCCGTCCATTATGATTAAAAAAAAAATTAACAATACAAAATTAAGCGACGAAAATCGTTAAGATTATGAAATAAAATACAAAATTTCAACAAAGCGTCTCTACAGACTTGCCGTGAAAAAAATTATTCTTTGATAAAAAAAGAAATTAATATCGAATAATCTTAAATTCTTACCCCTGTTGAGAAGAATGAGACGTCTCGTAAATCCAAATAGAAACAGTATAACTGTCACCAAATGATTTTTCACTCACCAAAAATGACACAATCACAAAACGTAATATAGTTGCAAAAAAATCCACAGTACTTCAAATGATAACGTTGATTAAATCAAACACGAATAAAAAAACAGGTGAATCTAAGAATATAGCGTAAGAAAGTCAAGAAAAATATTCAGAACGATAAGCACACAAGTAGTACTTTACCAGACAAACGATACTTCAAGACTGACCGAGAAATATGAAGGAAAAGGTATGGCAGAAATTGTCAAGAAAGATAATAATGTAGGGAAAGTCCAGAAATTAGAACAAACTATACAAACAAGTATGAGGAAAAATCAGGAAAGACATGACCATGGAATAAGTGAAAAAGGCCATCCATCACAAACGAGCAAATGAAATAGTAACCATTACAGAACAAGAAAAGGAAAACAGTAGCTACTGCAAATTAGGAAGCGAACAATAGCTAACAGATACCCAAAAACAATGTTCTGTAGATAGACTAAAGGTGTTCCCACAGTCATCAATAGATAGTAGAAATAATGGTACAGGTCAACCCAAATAAGGGAGCGTATACCTGAAGCCAATGACACAGAAAATCGACGAATGACAAAAGTATTCAAGTATCAGAGCATTAAAACGCACTTGGACAAATAAATGACCTTTCGATATTTTACAGAAAAAAAGATTCATCTAGAATTATGAGATCCAGAAATTATGCTCTGGGACCTTAAGGGGCAAGTTGATGCTCTCAATATAATTTCTAAAGAATAAAAATGGCTCTATATTATTTATTACACTAAAATTTATATGGAGATCAATTTTTATTCCTTAATTATTATAAAGAAAGGTGATATGAATTTTCAAAGTCCTAAAAATCATGCTCTGGGACCTCAAGGAGCAAGTTGATGCTCTCAAGAATTGCCCTCCGGATTAAAATATAATTTCTAAAGAATAAAAATGGCTCAATATTATTTATTAAACTATAATTTATATGGAGATCAATTTTTATTCCTTAATTATTATAAATAAAGGTGTTATGAATTTTCAAAGTCCCAGAAATCATGCTCTGGGACCTCAAGGAGCAAGTTAATGCTCTCAAGAATTGCCCTACGGGTTTGAATATAATTTTTAAAGAATAAAAATGGCTCCATATTATTTATTTAATTATAATTGATATGGAGATCAATTTTTATTCCTTAATTTTTATAAATAAAGGTGTTATGAATTTTCAAATTCCTAAAAATCATGCTCTGGGACCTCAAGGAGCAAGTTGATGCTCTCAAGAATTGCCCTACGGGTTTAAAAATAATTTCTAAAGAATAAAAATGGCTCAATATTATTTATTAAACTATAATTCATATAGAGATCAATTTTTATTCCTTAATTTTTATAAATAAAGGTGTTATGAATTTTCAAAGTCCCAGAAATCATGCTCTGGGACCTCAATGAGCAAGTTGATGCTCTCAAGAATTGCCCTACGGGTTTAAAAATAATTTTCAACGAATAAAAATGGCTCTATATTATTTATTTAACTATAATTTATATGGAGATCAATTTTTATTCCTTAATTATTATAAAAAAAGGTGATATTAATTTTTGAACTTGTGACGCTCGAGTGTTTCGATCTTGGAATTATTCTTCATTGGTACTTTTAGTTTTTTCGTTGCCCCTCTGAAAATTTCTTACGTCCTACGCTTTTCCATCTGCACATGTTTTCTGGTCGCACGCACGTAAAATTTTTTTTTATCTTTCAATCGTCTTCTGTGTACATATACGCACAGAATCGGTTTACAACTGGTAAGCCTTAACGTTAATCGGTGTCATAAACACCTGTACCATTTTTAAAAAGTCTTATATTTTTGCGAATTCTTTTTGTTCTTATTTTTACAATTGCGGATTATAATGTGATTTTTTTTTTCTTTATATTTGCGTTTGAATCATTTTATTATCTTGTTCTGTTGTTGAGATAGCGTTCATGGATGTTTCTTTGAATAATTAAATTGGCAATTGAGATAATTAATTTTTCTCACCGCGATCTTCGAAAGAAACGTTCCGGGCAACTACCAAAAAATTTTCAACTCGATTGAACAAATTTTGACATCATTATGGTCGTTTATATTTGCCCTAAAAAATTTTCTACATTAAAAACGCCCTTTTTCGACTTTCAAAGTTAGGTAGCGGGCGAACTTATCAACCGATTAAAGTCAAATTTGAGCAGGTAACGTAGAATTGCTCAACCTATATTTTTAATCTTGGTTCAATTTTCCATGGGTATTAGTATTTTTTTTATGCTCCTCTAAAGTGAGGGGCCAATACTTTCCGCGCCGATAATAGTTCACGAGGGTGGTTAGAGAGTCGCACGCAGACCGCTTTCCGGGAGTCCGTCCTTCTCCCGAAAATATTGTAAGACGATACTGCGAAGGTTATTCCATCTTTCATATTTGATTGGTCGTGAACGAGGTTTCACCCTTTGGTTTACTAGTTTACAAAGGTGTTTCTCGAGGCCCTGACCGGCCCCTCTACTGTGGCTCCTGTGATGTGGGCAAGGGAATGTGCTGAGCTTGCCTAACGCGTTCCCTGCTTTTCTTTTTTTTTTTCTAAAAAGCGATTCGTGCCTATAAAAGTACGCCGTGGTACTTGTCCAAAATTTTCTGTTTTTTTACTTTACTATGTCTACTATATCTATATTGTCATAAATGTGTCATTTCCACATAAGAATGCACATACGCTAACCGCCGTAGTTACCTTATGTTTTTCAGAACCAATACGTATCTCTATACAGCACGTTTCTCGATACTACAACACATATCACAGGGACTAACGCCCTTAAGGTAATAGCAAATATTGAATCAAGCGTAATTAAAGAAATATCAGCAAGTAAAACCGGCCCTACTCGGAGTTTGCGGCGGGGTCATGACTTACGCGTGAGGTCAGAAAGGCTGCAAGAGTCAACTGGAATCCACACCAACAACCAGAATGGATCAAGAAGACGACCCTGGAACTTGGACACCTCAGCACCCGCAGAGGTCCGAAATGTTCGACAGGGTGTCCGGTTGGCCTCGCGCGCGCTGCCTTCTGGCGCTCTCGCAAACAGCTGGTCTCCGAACCTGGCCACGTGCACGCGATCGGTCTGTTCCTTGCGAGCTTGCGCAGTCAAAAGGATGCCTTATGCTCTTAAATCGACTGGATGCTTGAGTAGACACAATAGGCAAGGTACTTCGAATCCGTAACTGCTCAGTGAGCCTCACCAGACTAAAACTGCGCAGCCCCCCCCCCGGGCCCTGCATTTTTAGCATAGAACAAGTATCTTTTTACCTCTCGCAATGGAGGGCTGCTATCAAGGCTCGACAGCGGGTTTCCGCAGAGGCAACTGATACCAATAATAATAATAATTATATTACTAATAATGATAATAATTGGGATGCTGCCTATGATCATGGTCATGATTATTGTAGTAATCATAATAATTATGACTATAACATTACGGCATGCAAACTCCGAGACTGCCAAGACGGTGTTAGTTCCGTCCCGACTCCAGGTGGTCAGGCGCCACCCAGGGGTACCACAAAAAATGCCGTCACCAGAAGAACGGACGAGCTCCGACTTCTACAACTAGATCTACATCTGAACATTAAATCCACGAAAGAAGCGTTTGCACTTGTGAAAGAAAAGCAGCTGGATGTACTGTTATTACAGGAGCCCGACTCCATGAATGCCGGTTCACAAGGCTACGCCGTGAGAGGATTTGGCGAAGCCCTAGTCGCTGCAAAAACCTTTAAACGGGAAAAACCCGCATCGGCTATTGTCGTAGTCAACCCTCTTCTCAAGATGCCTAATCGAAGTTAATATCGAACACTTACGAAAGGTCCTGACGACCCTTAGAGGCAAGCAAGTTCTTATCTGTATAGATGCAAACGCCCGATATCCTCTGTGGTCACCAGACTTCGACACTAGAGGGGAAAAGCTTGCAAACTTCTTCACCGAATTCGGCCTGGAAGTTCTCAACAGAATCGAAAAAGGCCCCACATACAGCTTCTCAAGAGGAGAATTGTACATTGACGTGACCGTAGCTACTCAGGGACTGTCACAGTGGCTTGGCAAATTGTCGGTCGAAAGAGAGTGGATTCAGGGTTCAGACCATTTGGCCTGAATACGTATAGCGATCAATGATCTTAATGCGCGATATACACTTCGTACCGACGAAGTAGTAACGTACAACGGCACTAGAATCTCCCTAAACGACAACACGTCAGGGGAGACGTCAACGCCGATAATGAGCCTCAGATCGCAAACGATGAAAATATGGCAGGCAGAATGGGAGGCATCTGAGACGGGCCGCAAAACATATCACTTCTTCCCGAACACAGCAAACGGGCTCGACAATAAATGAATACGCCTGAAAAACATAATGACGCCAATATTCACAGGACATGGTATATTCCGTGCACATCGTGCACAATATGCCACCGAAACAGATCCAACCTGCCCTAATTGCCATAAGGGAGATAAGGACACAGCGGAGCACTTCTTGCTGCACTGTCCCGCATATAGAGACAGACGACGAAGGGAAATGGTTCGAGGGAGTTAGAAGAATCCACGAGGCGGTAAGAGAAAAAAGGAGGGTAGCGCGAACGGGAGCGACATTACCCAGCACACAGAGCACACAGAATCCTCCACCCCGCAGAAGTAGCAGGTCATTACCAGCGCCGTAAGAAAACATAGCTCATGAACTTCATTGATCCACACCTGGGTGTTGTCGGAGCACCTAGGCACAGTTTGCAGGCCTGCAATCTTCGCAGAACACCTGAAACCTGTAGATCAAACGGATGGGGATTTCTCACTTAACGATCCTTAACAAAACAATAATAAACTTTTATATATTTCAGGAAACATCTAACACGAACCATTTTCTTTTTTTCAGCTGATGACAATATAACGGTGCTCCCCTCACACCATAAACAACTGAGGCCGCCGACCAAAGCGGATAAAACTGGTACTACGGGAGACTGAAATCCAAGCCCGCATCCGGAGCTGCAAAATCGAAAAACGATATGCAGAGAGCCGGGTGCTTTCGGTCAATTGAGGTTGGACTCGTAGTGGTGTGTAGCAAGACCTTAGGCTAGATGCGTGCATCCTCGTGCCTTTCTGAAGGCGCAAAAATATTGCGTCCCAAGTAACGCCGTTACTAGAAGTAGAGTCGTCTCCAGAGTAATGCTCTAAAAGGCGAGGTACTCAAACAAAATGTCTTTCTCAGGACTGGGAAACAAGGATTTTAGTCCTAGCCTTTCAACCAATAGAGATAAATTACAATTAATTAGTCCTTAGTCGATGCTCCAGTCAGCGCAATTATTCACTTTTACTCGTGAATTAATTTAAATATCAATTAAAAAATAATTTGACGATCAAACAACTGACTGATGCATCAAACCTTACGTATTTATTTAGTCGAATGTGACATCATTAGAAGTCCCTTGCTTCAGGCGCGCACAAGTCCCTTCGCATGGTCTTTCCTTTTTTGGAAAGCTAACGCTCTTCTTGCGTCACGTACTCTTTTTTTTAAATTTTATTGCTTTTCGCCACGTGGGTTTTCAAAAGGAATGAAATATCTAAATCCTGGCGGAACCAGTTTAACGGAGTATGCAACGATTTTATAGAATATTTACTGTTGGTACACTATCAATACATACGAGTTTCACTTGATCTATGCGAGAATTTTTTGTACCCGGTATACACTAGAATAATACAAAAATTTCTATGTATATATCAGACACATAATACTGAACTTGAAATTGATATAAAGTTTATTTAATATGTATATAAATAGTTTTCTTTAGAATTATACGGTACTCATTTTATTTTTATACGTACTTTACCGGCTTTTTACACTATTTTTGTAAACGTTTACTTCCAAATTACTATTATTTTTACTGTATATCTGTACAAGGTTTACTATGTAATTACCTAAAATATATAGAAAATTTATTTAGAGCTTACAAAATACTTATAAAATGTATATGAGCGATTGATCAAGTGCTTATACTTGGTTTGAAAAATTTTTATGTCCGCAAAATCCAAGTTACATCTGGCAATATGACCCTTTTATCTGTACGACTACTACGTTGCATTTATTAGTATATACATATATGTAAGCATAAATCGCTCCACTAAAATGATTATTCTTGTTTATAATTTAGGAACAGAAAGAAAAGGCATTTTTAACAGTTTTAGAAAAATGATTTTAAATCTTTGAATCAATTTTTATTTGAATATGCACTATACACCCAATTTAAATGAACACAATAATACATAACGGTGAGGAATACATGAAAGAATACAAACAATTTAATTCTGACAGTAATTATGATTAGTATAAGAAAAAAATTTGAATTTCAACAGCCATTATCAAATTGTAGCGTTTGAAATCTGACGATAACAATCTTGGAATATCGACAATATTAATAAAAATATGAAGAACTTAAATGATAATAAATGATCTAAAATATCTGCAATATCAATATTAAACTCAGTCAAACATTAAACATTTGGTATTCACTCGAAACGCTTTAGGAGAATTATTAATTATAGTTATCATTAGATAATACTAAAAATTTTGGCAATGAGCATCACTTAATAACCTAAAAAACCTCATTATAACAGACTTAGTACATCAACAATAGTACTATCGAATTATACGAAATTATTAATACTGAAGTAAACCTTAGTATGAGTATCAAAAATAAGTAAGCATCGTAATAATGATTACTGGGCTAGAACAGCTACAGTATAAATATTAAATTCAGTAATGAATGAACTAAACACTATGCGTATGAACACTGATATACACGTAAAATAACTAAAAAAATTCTCGGTGCCAGTTATTATTGTAAATCACTTAAATTTTTGACATTCAATATTGCTCAACATACCAACGAACCTTACATGAACTGTAATGAGCGAATATAAAATCGGAAATTGACCACATATAAAGTAAAAGTGGAGCATACTGGCATTTAAAATACACACAGAATGAGATCATCATTTAAAGTATTCAATCTTTTTTCTCACTAAATACAAACTTTTTTAAATTATTTTTAATAAAGTCGCTGATCCACAATCTCAAGTTCAGCTCAGGATCATCGTGCTCAGTGATAGGTAGCCTTCTCTTATCTTGGAGCTCCATACAACTTCCTGACCAAAAAATATTAAAGGTTAGTTTCGTAACTATAACGATTTGTAATTTTATGTGTAGACCGATGAAAAATTGAGACAAATATTCGTTTAACAGCAGTTTGCAAAACACATATGAATGAACTAATGAAAAATCTTACTTAATATTAAAGCGTATTCTTTTTCTGTGATGATGTGAAGACCAGGTCGTTTTTTATTTTTTACTACTCCTAGATTTCTAATTTCTCGGGGGGTCCATACAGCTCTAATGATATGATTGATGCGTTTTCTCAGTGTAGGTGCATTTGCTGCCTTTGTATATTGTTCAAGCGTCATTCTTAACCCACTTTTTAGTGTTACCTTTGAAAAAAGCGATAAACATTAATCAAACAATCAAATCATCATCTTTAATTTATATTTTGTTTATAATTTAATTTATAATTGATTAAACAATGAATAAACAGAATCAAAAATATTAGGAAAGACACAAAGTTCGTATTGCCCACGTATTTTCATTATAATTAGTTTCAGTATTAACCAAATAGAATGAGCAAATATCTCTTAAATTTTATGTAAGATTTTCACGACATGTTATCGTAAATCATATGACTTAGATTGATGCACCGAAACATTCGCAATAACAAACTAATATATACATATATAAGTCAAATATGTCAAGGAGAGTAATTCTTACAACTATCAGCTATGCAATTGATTGCTCTTGTCAAAAAAGATGAACTAGACGTACAGGAAGAACAATAAGTTTACAATGCTATGTTGAAATGGGTTATGTACAGTGAAGAAGCTAGAGTTCCTAAGATGGCACATATTTTACAATCTGTTCGTTGTCAATATTTGACTCCAAGTTTTTTTTCATGAATATTTTATGTAATTGATAGAAGGAATAATTATCCTAGAAGTAGGTTTGTTTTATTTTTTGAAAATATAAATAGCTAATCATCGAACAAAAAGATTTAGTTAACATGAAAACTATGACCGTACTAATACAGAATTACTTCTAGGTATGACAGCGATTGGATCCACAGATATAAGTTAATTACTAATCAAGAGAGACCCTGCAACCCCATGACTGTTCCTAAAAATCGCGTAAGAGTGACAGTAATCGACGGTTCATTTTATGCTGTAGATGGAAGTGCTGAAGAAACAATATTTCAGGTAAATAATTACTCAATTATTTCTAGTCAATATGTAATTATTTATTAATTAAAATTAATGACATTTAGATATTTATTTATGAATAATTTTTTTTTTTTTTTAATTCTATATGGGTCAGGATCTTGCTCGTAGACTTCTACTTGGTAGGCTTCAAGTATGTCAAAAAATTTCTATTTTTTAGTTACCTCGCCACTATAATATAGATAGTAATGTCGCTGAAGAACAAAAATTACTAGTAATAAAAATTTATTCATTTTTTTAGTCAAAAATATCTTTAAAAAGAAAAAATTATCTTACCTTGAATTCATGTATCAAAAAACAAAATTTTCTCCAATAATCATATGCAGTCATCCCATGAACTGCAAGAAGATTTTTAATGTCCCTGAAAAAACATAATTTTACATAATATATGAAGCATTTATCGCCATTAATGACAAAATTACACAATTCTTTTACTATAGTATATATAAATAATTTCATAAAAAATAAAAAACATTAAAAAATTAACTTACTCCCAATATGGCCATTTGTTTCCTGGTCCCCATGTTACTTGTTCCCATTTTGTTAGCTTAAATTGATTTTTGAATTTAACAATTCTTAAAAATAATAATTCCAAATCTAATTTATCGTTTCCTGAAACATAAGGAAATTAAAATTAATTCATTTAAATATATTTTTAAAACTAATGTTCCCATCTTTCCTCTTTCTTTATACTTTTAGCATAAGATTTAGACCGCTGACCAGCATTTTTCTTTTCCGTCGACGATGGTCAGCTCTTTCCCGAGCCTTTTGACTTGTGGCGGGGCCCGGGGCCCCTAACTGCAGACGATGCGCCTTTTTCCCGTTTTGTTCTGTGGACTAGGAGTTTCCCAACTTAATCAGTTTGAGAAACTTTCCAGTTCACCAGAAATCACGCATACATAAAATGACGACTCAATCCTTACAAAGCAATACTTTGTTGGGTCGTTGTTTATGTCGGCTGCTGACATTCAAACCGGTGCAGGGTTACTTCCGGCGACTCTGTTTACACGCGGCCACTTCGTAGACCAAACAGCTCTTATCTAGACCTTTCGTCGAAGACCATAGACCCGTCAAGACGGCCCGCGTATCTAGCATTGCGTCGAATTAAATACAATTTCTCCTATCCTTAGTCGTTACGATAATCTCTCTCGAGACGCAGTAACGTGAATATTCTCTCTGTCGAGGCATCAATTTTAAGTATAGTTACAAAGCTATAAAAGTACGTTAGAATAATTAAATATTGTGATCATTAACGTAGTAATAAAGACAAAGACAAAAAAAAAGAAACGGAGTGTTGTGTGAGTTATTTATAAAACCATCTTCCATCGTTCTCACTTCTCAACGTTCCGGTACCTGACTCATAATTACCTTCTTGGCGAGCATTGAGGACCAAGGTAAGTTCCAATTTCGTTTTCTGTAATCAACCTCATACTCTATACCGGGAATCATCACTAGCAAGAGGGGAAAAAAGCGCAGGCTCTTCTAACGTTCCCTAAGAAATTTCGCTCGCTGGTGAATTTTGAATCGACCCCAGTGGTCCTACGAACGAAAAGAAACCAGTTTTCCCCTTTTAACACTATTATTATTTAAATTAAAATTTAAACAGTCCCCGCCGACTTGGAATTTCCTTGTCGCGAGACTTTCTTTTGAATAACTCTTCAAGGTTTAGTGAGCTTTAAGGGCGAAAACTATTTCTATAATAATCGGGGGGGTGGTGGACCCCTGTTGGTCCCAAAATTCTTATCTTTCACCCCCTGGTTTTCATCTTTGAATCCCTTTAAAATTGGCGGCGCTAGAAACGGAATAAAGTTGCCGTCGGATCGCGCTGCTCTCAGCTGTAGGCTGCATCCGGGGTTCTTTCTTCTTTCCTAATCCATTAAAATTAAATGTAAAAAGGGTCCTCTTCGGTTCAATTAGTTTCACGGGACCCTTAACAAGTTATTTCTTCCATTTTCGAAATTTATAAAATCTTTATTAAAGCTCTAACTCAGATTTTTGCTGGGCCAGGTCAAATCCCGCCCCTCGAAGAATTCACTTCAAGTTTCTCGCTTTGAAAATCCTATGAAATAATCGTTATCACGTTGGTGGAAATTTTACAGCCTAAATAAATCGTTTATTTAACTTTTCGCTTCAAAAGGTCACTAAATTTTGTCACTTCATTCAACTTTTAGAGAAATTAAAGGTTTGAAGGCAAGGCCACGCCCACTTTCTTTAAGTTGCTCGGCAATCTACATATATCCGTGCATCGCGCATTAACCAGCCCCGCCCTCCCACCATTTTAACACCTCCTTGTTTATTTCTTTAGCGACAAAATCAATTTAACCAACTTGTTTATTTATTGATAATTAATTATCGCGCGTAATATTCGGGGCTTATTCTAGTACTCCTAATCCTACACGATTTTACCTCTTACAAATTCAATTATGGGGAGTTCGCCTGGTATGCTATCCCGCGAATAATTAATTATAAGGTAGATGGCCTAATTATGAAACACTGTACCTTTTAAATGGAACATTAAGCTATTGGAGTAATTATAACTAAAAAAGTATGTGTTATGTGTAAAAAAAAAAAATTGTAAAATTAAATGTTATTTTTTAACTTTAAATCTTAATTCTATAATTTTTTTCTAAAAAATTTACGATTAAATATAAATAAAACACCTCCTGTCGAAATCTTTACTATTACTGACACTAAATGTGAGGGATAAGGTAGAGCATGGGTGTTTGAAATATTTTAATATTATTGCAAATTTTGGGTGCTTTCAAATAATTTTTAAATAACTTCAAAGCTCACGATTTACGTATTTAATTTTCATAATTTAATTTCTATTTTTTGTTAGAAATAAATTTTTTTAATAAGTGTTTCTTAATACGTTCAAATTGATTTTAAATGTACGTATTAATGGAAACGTCCTCTAGGGTGATCCGCTGTGCACGTTCATCACGCTACTGTATTGTACCCGATACATGGAACATTTAATATTTATGTGTTTATGTAATAAAAACTTTGAATTTTCAAAACCAGTGACGTTTAAGTTGACGTATTATGTAATTTAAGTTACTTTGGTCAAATTCTTCGTTGTGAAAGTATAATTAGGTTAGTACAATTATTGAGTATAAACTTGAAAAAATAATCTAACCTCAAGAATGTACATACAGAAATGTTTTTTTACTTATTTTATTATAGATAATTATCATGAAGACAAAGAAAAAGACGACTGATTGTAAAAAGAAAAAGTCTAAAACAAATATTGTTATTGCTAGTGATAAATGTGTAAAGAGAAAACCAAAAAAAAAAAGAATTCATTATTCAACTGATGGTGTGAACCACGCTTTGGAAGCAATAAAAAATGGTGTGTCCTTAAGAAGAGCATCTGCATTGTATCATATTTCATTAACAACACTTCATAGAAAACTGAATGAGCAAACTACAACAAAAGAAAAGCCTGGTCCATCGCCAATTTTTACAAAAGAAGAAGAGAAAGAGATAGTTTTAACTGTGACGAAACAAGTCTTATGCTGTGCCCTGATTCAGAGAGAGTGATAACAGAAAAAGGTACTCGTTCTGTCTATAGAGTCGTTGATGCTGGCAAAGAATGCCATACTGTACTATTTATGTATGCTACAAGTGGCCTTCGAGCTCCACCAATGCTAATGTTTCCTTATAAAGAAAAGTTACCACAGAAAATTATTAAAAATACACCAAGTGGATGGGGTCTTGGAATATCGGATAATGGATGGATGACCACTGAGACATTTTATGAATATATCACCAATGTTTTTTATCCGTGGCTTCTTCAAAATAAAATACAATTTCCAGTAATTATATATCTGGACAATCACTCATCTCATATGAATACACCTCTTGTGTCATTTTGTAGAGAAAAGATGATAGAGTTGATTGGTTTTTTCCCTAATTCATCGCACATTGTACAACCACTGGATATTTCATTTTTCCATCCGTTCAAAGAAGCTTGGAAAAAAACAGTTCCTAAGTGGAAAAATAAAAACAATACTTTAAAAATTAAAAGAGAAGAGTTCCCTATAGTTCTAAAGCTCCGAAGAGTGATGAATCTAACTATAAAAGTAATACTACTAATAATTGTTTAAATACTGAAAATATTAATGTACCAGAAGCCAATGTGTTCAATGAAATGAATATACATAGTATACCAAATTCCAAAAACTCAGGAAGTGATACAAAAATTAGTTCTGTTAGCATAGAAGAAATGGATCAATCATCAACTATAGACATCCAGAGTAACCTGGAAATAGCACCCATGCACATCGATGAGTTCATTGACAAGTTTATAGAGCCAGGCTTACCTATGGTTATCAATGGAACCAATATAAGTCATATTGATATACTATCTGAGGCTAATGATTATATCGTCCAAGATAAGGGTGAATTAGCTCTGGCTGTTACAGAGAATTCAATAAAAAATTATTCAGAATTACCCATTCCAGTGACTGATGAACTCAATACTGAGCAATCAAAAGCTCTAAAAATGGAAGAACTCTTAAATACACAAGCAACACCATCAGAATGGACCATAAAAAATATAGAAAATAACCAGAGTAAGTATTTATTTTTATATAAATATAATATATGTATTTACATATATAATGTTAGTAGTTCACTTCTGTAAAGTTTTTTAGTTTACTTTCAGTAATCTTATATAAAAGTCCTCATTCATTTCTGTTTTTCCAGGTGTTAATTCTAATGTTGAAAATAATTTTAGTAAAGCATTCACTTTACCAGTAAAATATCTACCTAAAAAAAAACGGGATAAATTAAAATCTTCAAATGCACCTAAAAAACCAGGTGCTTCAACTTCGGATTTGTGGTGGTCTCAAGAAATGGAAAAAGAAAAACAAAAAGATCTGAAGCAACAAAAATTAGATCAAAAAAAGAAGTTACAATTGGAAAAAAAAAATTGGCTGAAGAAAAAAAAGCATTACAAGAGAAAATGAAAACTATTCAAAAAAGAATTAAAGAAGAATCTTTATAAATGTTATAAAATTATATTAAAATATCTTCAAATCGTTTCTTAGTATGTTTATCATTACTGTGATCATAAAACTAAAAAATTGAATTATTAAATTATCGTTAATTATATTATTATTAATTTAAAAAGTTTTTCTTTTAATAAAAATCGATATAAATATTTATTCCACAGTAAAACTTGAAATTATAAAAAGTGTGTCATTTAGTTACCATGTATTTTCATAGTACCATAAATTGGGACATTACCTATGGAACACTGGTACATCGTTGAAAAAGTGTTTCGTTTATCAGGTACATTCAGACCACTGCCTTTTTTGGTTCATTATCAATATAATTTAGGTAGATTTTTTTTGAAAAAATTTTTTTGCAGTAAAAAAACGTCTAAACTTTAGTTTGGTAACAAAAAAAGTCATTTTGATACTTTATAATAATTCCGGAAACGTATTATTGAACTTGTCTGGTACAGAAGTGTTTCATAATTGGGCCTTTTACCTTAATAAAAATAAGTTCTTTTTTTTTCCTTTCTTCTTTTTCTCCGTACATTTCCTTTAGTTCAGTCCTTCTAATTGATTAACCTCACTGATATTTTTGTCTCCTTCCGTTCTCTCATATTATTATTTCCAGCGAGTTAATACTTTGGGAAACTTTAAATCCTCATCTCCCAGTCCTCAATCCCTAAATTATCGACACCAAACACGATTAATTAATCCCAGATCGAGTATTAATAAGTAAGGTAAATGGCCCGATCGTGGAACAATGTCCTAATTATGAAACAGTTTTAGGAATTACGCATATTAATTAATTTTCATGATTCAATCTTTAAATAAAAGTACATGCAATTTATTATGCAGGCGTTTATCTTTTTGAACGTATAGATTGCGTTAAAAAAGAAGGTTTTATTTTATTTAAAAGATTAATATTAGATTCGAACCAGCGCATTGGGCACCAATTTCCTCTTCTCTAGATACAATCACCGAAATATGACGACATCATAAATATTACTTTTAAATATTTATTCTTCAATTATACCATTTCAATTTTGTTTCATATGTAAGTTGAAGTTTCAAAGTTTCACCTTAATGACGATTTGTTTTTTTTTAATTTGAAAATATATTTTTGAAAAAGGTGTTCCACAAACGGTACAGTAGTTTTCACTGTGACCTAATGTATGAAACAGTGCGCGATAGCGTTTCATACATACGGACGAGTTTGGTAAAATTGTACTTAATCATGAAACGTGTGAACAGGTTTTGTTTAATTTCTTTTGAGTTAAGTTTTTAACATAAAAAGTGATAAATAATCATTTATTTATTTTATTATGAAGTATTAACTGTGTGTTAAAACCTGATTCTTACATGTTAGTTGAGATTTTATTATGAATTTCTATACTTGAAATTTATATAACCTACAAACTAATAACTGAAGAGGCGTTTGATATTATTTTTCCAGACATAAAATTAGTTTTTTTATCAAATTATGGCACGAATGACTAAGAAAAAAGTAAACCCAACCTCTAAGTGTCATACAAAAAAAAGACGCAAAAGAATTCGTCGAAATACAAGAAAAGCTTACTCAGAGACTGCTATCAAAGAAGCTTTTGCAGCCATCAAGGCAGGTGATACATTGAGAAAAGCGTCGAAGGCTCATAATGTTCCTGTAACAACTTTATTTAGAAGATCTAAGGATCCCAATTCTGTTGCAAAAAAAAGTGGCCCACCTACAGTTTTGTCAGCTGAAGTAGAGCAACGTATAGTGGATTGGATTATTTATAGAGGAAAAAGAGGCCATCCTGTAGGAAAATCAAATATTATAGAAGGTGTCGAGTTGTATATTAAAGAAGCAGGCATCGATTGTAAGTCTTTTGTTAATGGTAAACCTGGTCGTCATTCGTATGAAGCTTTCATGAGACGTCATCCTGAATTATCGAAACGTACACCACAGCATTTAACTAAAGCTAGATATGAAGTTG
Organism: Chelonus insularis; assembly: GCF_013357705.1. Taxonomy (NCBI): domain Eukaryota; kingdom Metazoa; phylum Arthropoda; class Insecta; order Hymenoptera; family Braconidae; genus Chelonus; species Chelonus insularis. Next base: position 366,278 of record NW_023276524.1, read on the forward strand.
ATGAAGAAGATTTAAGACAGTGGTTCCATGAAGTAAAAACTCACTTAGAAAGTAAAAATTTATTAAACATACACCCATCCAGGATTTTTAATTGTGATGAAACCAATTTAGCGCTATGTCCAAAGTCTAAGTATGTTATAACTGCTAAAGGAGCCAAAACAGTATATAATATAGTAGATGCTAATGAACATGAAAATCTAACAGCTTTGTGTATGTACAGTGCTGATGGTGTTCAAGCTCCTGTGATGACGTTATACCCTTATAAAGAGAAGATACCAAAAAATATTATAGAAAAGCTTCCAAGTGATTGGGCTGCTGGAGTTTCAGAAAATGGTTGGATGACCATCGAAACTTTCTACGAGTACATTACAAATATTTTTTACCCTTGGCTTTTGGAAAAAAATATTGATTTTCCTGTGATTCTTTATTTGGATGGTCATTCGTCACATATTACTGTGCCACTAGTAATATTTTGCAGAGAGAAGCTAATTGAGTTGATTTCATTTGTGCCTCACTCGACACACATAATGCAACCATTAGACATTACCTTTTTTGGTCCATTAAAGGACAAATGGAAGCAAACGGTTCCTCGATGGAAAACTCAAACAGGCAAAACTCGATTGAAGAAAGAAGATTTTGCTTCAGTGCTGAAGATGACAATTGATTCTTTTACTGGTGTTAATAAAGCTATTACAAATGGCTTCAGAGCAGCTGGACTTGTGCCCTTTAACCCCGATGCACCTGATTATAATATATTGGACAAAACGAAAAAAAAGAAAAAAAACGAATCTCATAATCAACCAAATTCAGAAACTGTTTCAAGAGAAATAGATCAAAGTTCAACTACTGATCTTGCAAACTTTGAAAAAAGATTACAACCTGATTTGTTAGAAGAATTTCTTAAATGTGAAAGAACACAATCATGGACCGGTGAACTAAAATTTACAGGACTCTTTGAATACTGGATGCAGCTCAAAACAGAATCATCGGGTATTACACTTTAACTTTTATTTTGTATTTTTAATTATACACTCCATTTATGAAAATAGTAAAATATTCTATATTAGTTCTTTAAAATATTAATCAAGTTATTTACAATTTTTATCATTTATAATTGAAACTATTTACAATTATTGATACTTACAATTTTTTATGTACATATATTTACACTTAAATCACAATATTAAAATTTTTTTATTTTTACATTTTCATATAAAATGAATAATTTTAAAATTAGAATCTCAAGTTGGGAATGAAGTTCGGAGGTCTCATCAATTAGTTAATGATTTGAACTTACTAGAAAACATTAATGTTATCAATCATACATATACTTTTAATGCAAAGTTCCCTTGTGAAAAAAATAATTCTGAAAATGGTCTATTGAATGAAAGTGATATGGAACTGATAAATGAAGAATTAGTAATAAATCAACCTGTCTTAGTATCAGAGTTACCTCCTGTAAATTGTTCGAGTTCTGAGAAAATTTTTGAAGATTTATCCAACAACAATTACAGCTTCGTAAAAGAATTACTACCTTCAGAACTACCTCAAATGATTTGCTTCAGCCCTGCACAAATTCTGCAAGACTTACCCAATAACACATTGAACACTACGAATGAACAAATATCAATCAGTGAGTCAAATCCTGGAAATTTTTTAAAGATCGAAAAATTAAATGTACCTGAAGACCTTGAAATAATTATTTTAAATGAAGAAAATGAAAAAATTGTTTCAACTGAAAATCCTTCAGTTGAATCTGAAATATCTCAAGGCAGTAATGATAAGCCACAGAAAGCAGGTAAATTATTTTTAGTTTAAGAAAGTACATGAAATTATAGTTACAAATTATTACATTTGTACTCACTTTCAGACCAAGGAAATAGTTTTGACCACACTAGTGCAATAAAAAATCCAGAAGTTGAATCACAGTCAAACTTTCATGTTAAAACTGACGACTTTAAGCCAAAAGGTAAATTATTCTTATACATACTTTCACATGTAAACTATTTTTAGATTCACGATTAATTAATGTATATTTTTTATATTTTTTCAGCTATTGAACGTATTGGTGATACTGATAGCGATTCTAAGAGCTGCAAAAATTTAGAAAATCTAGATATAAATTTCAAAACGGAGGATGCTTTCAATAAAGCTTTTACTCTTCCAACAAAATATCTTCCGAAAAAACGGAGAGCAAAATTTGAAAAAACAGGAAAAGAAAAGCGGCCATGTGGAGGCACATCAGATGGTTGGTTAGAGACAGAGCTTAAGAAAGAAAAAATAAAGGAAGAAAAAGAGGCTAAAATAGCTAGAAAAAAAGAATTGCAAGATGAAAAAAAGAAAATTGAACAACAAAAGAATGATTTACAACAGAAAATTAAAGAATTACAATTAAAAATAAAAAATGAAAAACCTTAAGAATTTAATGTTTTAAATAAATTAACTTATTAAGAATTCAATGTTTAGAGACCTTAAGAATTTTATGATTCAAATAAATTACCTTATTTAGTTATTTTTGTAAATCATAATATCAATTAAGCAAGTTTATTAACCATTATAACAAAAAATTTTATTTTCATTCTATTTACAAAAGTTTATTACAGACTAAGGGCGAAAAACATCACGTACAGTGAATCCTAATCGATTTTCCATATAAGGGACATCTTCGTTTGGAACAGTGGGACACGTAAAAAAAACCTGTTTCATAAGAGGTACATGCGTTCGTTATAAATATTGAGGTATTTAAACAAATTTAATCCGTCAATCGCTGTATAAATAATTGATTTTGATTTCTGAAGAGTAGCGCCACATATATTATCAATTCAAATGGTATTTTTTACTTTTATATAATTATTATACGACCCCTTTAAAATTCTAGTATCAAAATTGTTTCATAATAGGGCCATTTACTTTATATTATATTTAGTTGATTAGTATTAGAGTTTATAGTTATATTAATAATTATTAACTAATAGTGATAATTCTATATTAGCTTTAATAATATAGGCGTAATATGATCATTATATTATTGTAACTACTCTGAATTAATTAATCGCGGATTGTTGCTACTGTCAATTTACTTAACGTTGTTGCTTAACATTTCTGACGGAGTTACCACAAAAGGGTTATAATATAGGGACAATTATATTTTATTATAAATAAAATTTGGTTGTTTTTCTTCTTTTCTTTCCAAGATTTTAGGGTTTTGGGAAATCGGGTTTTGACGGGGTTCCTCCGTGCCAGTCAAGCTACCCTTTTGTTATCCGCACCCCTTTGATTAATTAATCAAGATAAACGCGACTTGGAGTTTTTCTCGATTTTCTCGCGTTCTGTGAGGATTAGCGGCGCGGTGACCGGTGCAATAGATCCTTCGTAGGCCCTGCATGCCATTTCCGACCTTTTTGAATAAGACCTCCTTTAGACCTACTTGATCCTACTTAAGGCCTACATAGCTGAAATTACGTGGAACAGTTAGTGGGTCATCCTTGAACCTGTTTAAACGATTAGACATCTTTTTTGGGACATTTCCATGAAGATTTGTCCGCCAAACTCCCACTTTTCGCCACCATCGTGTAGGAGAAGTGCTATCCCGGTAAACCTTAACTGATCTAGAAACGTAACGGGATACTGGATGCTGGGATCTCCCTTTTTCAAAACCTTGTCTTATAGATCTTAGCGTTTTGAGGGTTTCCTTACCATTCTAAATAGCCAGAGATAAACCCTCTCTAGCTTATGCAGAGCACTCTATCGGCAACGCGGGCTTACCCCTCCCTTTCCTGACGGCAAGGAATCATTCGAGTGAACCCGCGGCCTCATCGAGCTTATAGTATTGCGTTAGTCGACCCACCCTCCAATAACGATACTTTCATCTCTTTTTCCTCGCGTCCGCAGATTGCTACTAGCCCTCTTTAGGCCCTAGACAACCCGAGCCGTGACTAAACACCAATATTTATCCAGGAAAAGATTCTCTTCACTATTTCATATCAATTGTTTAGTGGTAAGCTAATATTAAGTACCCTTATTTTTCATTTTTCACTCGCTACAAGCTCTAGACAATATACGCTTTTCGTGTTCCTTCTGCTTCTCTGCATGCCATCCTTATTCGTTTAAGCATACATTTGTAAGTAGTTCCCTTGCGCACAACCCGCTTCACTACTGAAATAGCCGGTTCCCTCTAAGGTAAGGAAATGAACTTCAGCGATCAGGAACACGAACATGGGGCTGCCAGCCATGACCGAGATCCTGGCGCGGCCGCCCCTGGTACGCAGGACCAATGGCACGAGACGACTCTCAACAACACGAGCTCCATCGAGAGGTCATACTTTCCGGCGAAAGATTTCGCCTCCGCTCTCCCGGAGTTCTACGGAGATGGTCGTCCACCTACATACGAGGAGTTTGACAAAGCGCTTACCCGACAACTTTATATGGTTCCCGGTCAAAACCAAGAAAGTTACGTTGCCCATGTTCTTAACCGTATTCATGGGCCCGCGTGCCAATATCTAGAAGATCAGAACTTGACCTCAGTCTAGAAAAATCTTGGACACACAGCGAAAAGAGTATCGCCCCAGGAACCAGATCGGTTTCCTTATGAATAAGATCCATCGTATGCGGCGAGGAAAGGAGGAGTCCGTTGAGGACTTCTACTATCAAATTAAGGACATCCTCACATCTTTTCAGTCAGTCATGGGCGACAGCCAAGATAATCGTGCTCTCTTTCGCCGACTCTCTAAGGATGCTGTTAAAGTCCTATTCTACAACCTTTCTGAAGCCCTCCAGATTTCCATTAATCAATGTGTGGAGCTCCATGAGCTAACACTCGACGACCTCTATAAGCGTGTGCGCCGTGGGTCTTACGCGCAAAGCCCTTTCGCGAAGGACTATTATCCTCACGCGACACGCCGCAGCGACTCCTGGGACCGCTCCAGGGAAGACTCCCGAGAGCCTCACCATTTTAGGTATGATAAATATCACGCCCGGCGTGACCGCGAACCTTACGACCGGCGACGGGAGGAGAAGAGATCGTTCGCGTTCTCCCCGCTTCCTCCTCGCGATCCTCTACTCCTGGACCCACGAGCAAATACTCTGGGTCCCGATCCGAGTCCGAATCCAAACCCGAACCTAAGCCGGACTCAAAACGTGCAGAAGAGGACAACACCCGCAAGGTCTCTTTCGCGGAACCTAAGCCCACTTCTTCAGGCAGTCGTGGAGCGTCCCCTGCAACTAAACCCGCCGTGAACGAACTCGAGGCTTGTAAAGGAATCATCAAAGAGCTCACCACTCAAATACAAGCCCTCGCCGCTACCCTGACGCAGCCCCCGGCCATTGCTCCCTTTTCTTACCCATTCTTCCCTAACTGCGCTCCTACCTCCCCCCCACTCCAGAACCCTCCTTCAAATCCCAATCAAGCTCTAGAATCGGTCATCGAGCGCCTCGGGAGATTGGAGAAAACTTTAAACTCGAAGAGCGCCCGTCCACAGGGGGGAGCGGCGGGTGCCCTCAAAAACGATCCCTCCTCCTCTGTCGGCGAATTAAAAACCGCCCTCGCGGTTCAGGTAGAGACGGAGGAGTAACTATCGGAAGCCCGGTAGTAACCATTTTCCAACACGAATATTTCTTCAAGCCCCTTGAGATTCTTCTTGACTCTGGCTCCAATCGCAGTTTCATCCACATCCAATGCCATCAAGACAGCGTTAAGGCCCGCCCTGTCACTGACCAGGTCTGCGGCCTTACCGACGGCATTGATGTCTGCGGCGAGGTAACCCTCACACTATGGCAAACCCCTATCAAATTCTTTATTACCACCAGCCCCCTTGGCGCCTATCAAGCTATCTTAGGTAACTCGTTCCTGGCCAAGAGTCAAGCCACGCTCTCATACTGGTCCAATACTATGGTATTAAAGAACCGCGGGGTTTGGCCGATCCCTTTTAAGATCCGAGAGGTATGGGTGCAACGTGTCCACGCCACGTCACCCGGGCCCCGGGTATTTTCCCGGAGCCCTCACCTTCGCGGCAACGAACAAGCGTTTCTTCTGAACACTGGAGCTGATGTGAGTCTAATTAGTCTCCTTGCTCTCCGGCCAGGCGTTCCCCTTGACCATACTCAACTGCTACGTCTTTGGGGGATCGGCGAGGACCATGTGGATACCATAGGAGTCGTCTGCCTCCGAATCTTCGGAGTAGACGTCACTTTCCACGTCATTGACCTGGAAATCCCCGTTGAGGGGGTGGGAATCATCGGCAATGATGTGTTCTGCCAAGAGAAGGCCGAAATCTCCTACGCGGATCAGACCGTGGTCCTCGAATCCGCCCCAGCCAAACCCATTCACTTCTCTCGAACATGTAAACCTCCGAGTCAATATATAATCCCCCCTCGATCTCGCATGGTTATTTTGGTACCCTTATTGGAAACCAAACTTACTGAGGGCTATTTGCCCCGGGTCCACCTGGGTAAGGGCCTGTTGCTGGGCGAAGCGGTAGTCGTCACCCAGGACAACTGCGCCACCTGTCTGCTCATTAACACTTCCGACTCTTCCCAGGAAGTCGAGATTTCCCCTCAGGAGCTCGAGGAGGTCACTTTATCGGATGACGGAGCTACAGACTCCCAACTCAGAGTCCCGTATTCGACTTAACATCCTTGTGAGGGAGGTCGAATGGCCAAGCCACCTCACTCCACAAGAACGTCAGCATGTCATTTCTCTTCTGAGCCGAAACCCCGATCTCTTTACTCTCCCGGGTGAAGAAGTGGGCAAGTATAGGGCCAGGAAAGTGCGAATTCGCACCATCGACGATAAGACTGTCAAGGTGAAGCAATATCGCTGGCCCTCGGAGCTCGCCGCGGAGATTGAAACCCAAGTAAACGCCATGAAGGCCCAGAAAACCATTAAGCGCTCCCGTTCTCCGTATAACTCTCCACTGTGGATCGTCCCCAAAAAGGCCGACTCGAAAAGTCGGAAAAGATTGCGTCTGGTAATTGACTTCCGCGCACTTAACAAGAAGACAATTGGGGATGCTTACCCTCTTCCTGATACAACCACGATCCTCGACCAATTGGGGGGCGCTAAATACTTCAGCGTCTCCGACCTGGCCAGTGGTTTCCACCAAATGGAACTGGACCCGGCCGATGGCCCGAAGACTGCGTTCTCCTCCCCCGGCGGACACTGGGAATACACCTGGATGCCGTTTGGTCTAATCAACGCTCCGGCTGAGTTCCAACGCATGATGGACTCGGTACTTTCGGGCTTGAAAGGCACCGAACTTTTTGTCTACCTAGACGACATAATCGTTCATGCCTCCTCCCTCCAAGAACACGGCGTCCGAGTGCGCAGACTTTTCGAGCGTCTGCGGGAGGCAGGACTTACTCTCCAGGCTTCCAAGTGCCGTTTCTTATGCAAAGAGGTCAATTACTTGGGCCACATTATCACCACGGATGGCATTAAGCCCGACTCTGATAAGGTTTCCGCGTTAAAAGCCGCCTCCCAACTTCGAAACCTCACCGAGATAAGGAAGTTCTTAGGGTTGGCAAACTACCTGCGAAGGTTCATCCCCGACTATTCCGAACGAGTCAAGCCTCTTACAGACCTAACAAAGAAGTCAAAGTACTATGTATGGACTCAGGAGGCCCAACTAGCCTTTGACGACATAAAGGAAGCCTTGTGTGAACAAACCATGCTGTATCATCCCGGCCCTAACGAAACCTTCATTCTCGCCACGGACGCCTCCCCGGTGGGCATTGGGGCAGTCTTGAGTCAGGAGATAGAAGTGGATGACGCAGAAGGCAAACGGTCCAGAGAATTACGACATGTAGCGTTTGCCTCCCGGGTCCTCCGGGACGCTGAAACGCGCTACTCGAACGTAATGAGGAGGATAATGAAGAGGAATACGAAAATCCAGAGGACTCGGACGATGCTGATGAGAGCATCGGGAGTGACGGGCGGGACCAGGAACCTGAGTCACCTCAGCCTGTGCCCCCAGTCCAAGAGGCGCTGAACCTCACTTCGTTCCAGGATATGTACTGGGACAAGGGCGCTTATCAGTACATCGAGACTCCACAACCTTCCACTTCTACGCGCAACCCGCAGGACTCGTTACTGCGTCACTATCTAGGACGTCCTTCGACCCTTCCCACGTTCGACGCCAATACTAGTCCTGCCGCTAATTCCAGCATCTTAACTCACCGTTTCCCAGCAACTCCCGTGAATCCTTCCTTTTAGCCAAGAGAAAACGAGGAAACACCTGCTCCCGTGGTAGCGACGGGGACACAGCCGTCCCCACCGTTACCAGCTTCAGCTAGCCAAGGGGTAATCGTGTGCCCTGAAACTTCTGGCTTAGGGGGAAGAGTCTAAGCCTGAACTTAAGATCGCGACGGAATCCGTCCCTACACCCCGGACGCCCTCGCAGGCAGTTACTATAACCGTTAGCCGGGATTGGCTCATATCTTCCCGGGATAACGTCGTCCACTTCCTCTCGGCTGACTGTGAGTTTGCTTAACCAGTCAGCAAGCTGTTACAAGCTCTCCACTACATATCCGTAGACGACCTAAAAGCGGAAAATCCTCTAGTGGAACAGGTCGTCGCCACCCCTCTTTGCAAGCACAGAGTGTTCACGGTGTTTGTCAAGAAACATCACTTCGACAAACCCACGCCGGAACAGATTCTTCTCGCTCTGAACAACCTCAGGCTTACCTTGGAGTATTACAAACGTGCGATCATTTCGAATGGCCGAGAGCGGCGACGAGATCCACGTAAACGTTCGCCCTTACTTAGCCCACGTGTTCACCACGAGCCCGGTGGCGATCACCCTAACCCGGGGTAAGATAGAAAATCCCCCCGAGGACAGACGGCTGGAAATTATCGAGGAAAATCATGATACACCAGTGAGAGGCCATAAGGGCGTGGTCAAGACTTATCAGAGGATTCGACAGCGTTTCTATTGGCCCGGAATGAAGCAGCACATCTATGAGTATGTTGAAAGCTGCCAGACCTGCCAAACCGAAAAGCTCGACCGCATCAGGAAGAAGAAACCGGCAGTGATCACGGATACGCCTCTAGAACCATTCGAGAAGATTTCCATCGATACTGTGGGCCCTCTGGAAATGACTACAGACGGCAATCTTCATATTCTAACGATCCAAGATAACTTCTCGAAATACTGTTGCACAGTCCCGTTACCGGACATTCGCACCTCCACTATCGCCGAGGCCCTGGTGACCCACTTTATTTGCCTGTACGGATGTCCAAGGGTCATCCTATCGGATCGGGGAACCTTGTTTACTAGCAAACTCCTGTCCCGGTTAGCTGAGATACTCAGAATCAAGAGGGTCCTCACGTCCGCCTACCACCCGCAGTCAAATGGGTCCCTGGAGTGCTCTCATCATCCTTTGGTCGAATACTTACGCTCGTTTGTGTCGATTTATCATAACTGGAATCGATACCTCCCAATGGCCATGTTCAACTACAATACCACAGTCCACTCGACCACCCAATTCTCTCCGTTCGAATTACTGTATGGAAAAGTCGCCCGGGCTCCTACAGCGCTGCCTGATTTCGCGGAGATCCACACCTACCCCGAAGCTCTCGAGGACCTCTTAATGAGACTTTCCGAGGCTCGGAAGTTAGCGAGAAATAATTTTACCAAAGCTAAGGAGAAATCAAAAGAGCGATCTGATCGAAACATTCGCGAAGATCATCTCGTGAAGGGAGATTTCGCCTATATCTACAAGGAACCCAGGACAGGTAAGTTGGATGTACATTGTTCCGGACCATTTGAGGTAGTAGGTTTCACCGAATATGGTAACGTGGTTCTGGAAACGAAAGCGGATAAGCGCTTCGTCAAACACCCTGAGAAGGTGAAAAGAATGGTTAGCTCAGTAGTCTTGTAAACTGCACGCTGGCCTAGTGGCCAATGCTCGTTACTAATTCTGTATGCATGAATAGCCATTAATAAGTGTGTTTCGTACGAATCCTACCCCTCTCCTTCACCTTCCCCGTTCTCTCCCCTGTATGCCCTCTGATGTCTGAGCAGGTCTTATGCATGCCGGCTTTCCCCAAAGCAGGACGTTCTCTCTTTCATCTCTTCGAGCCTATCGACGAGACCGACGACTGACAGCCAATTCCTTGTATCGCCTCCTGACAATAATCTGTTTACCCCTCCCTCCTTTTGCCAGGAAATGTGGAAGGGTCTAGGAGTGACCGCCTCGTCTTGGCAACTGGATCCTAAACTGGGAAGGCCCGGTCCTTGGGTGGTATTGGAACCGCTCCCCTCCACCCAACCTCAAGAAGCACAACCAAGGTACTTTTGGGCGAGGCCGGCGCCGGAGTTACTGAGGGTGAGCAAATTCTCGGACTTCGTGGAGGAATGGAATCGGATCGGTGGCTCCCCTCCCACTCCCGCTCCCTCTCGCTGTGAGCAATGTTGGCGCCACAACCAACGCCAACCAGAGAGGCCAAGACTAGAAAAGCTTGGGTCTGTGTATTTGTCTGCATGTCAACTTCTGCAGTTCATTTGGAAGCAGTTAGTGACTATTCAACTGAAGCATTCATTGCTGCCTACAGGAGATTCACCTCTAGACGAGGATTATGCCAGATAATCTATTCTGACTGTGGCAGAAATTTCATAGGAGCTGATATAGAACTCAAGAAATAATTCACACAATTCACCAGAGAGCATAAGGTCATCTCTAGATTCATCATCATCAACTGCACTCAATAGTCATTCGGCCCACCTGCAGCACCACACATGGGTGGCAAGTGGGAGTCAGTAGTGAAATCACTTAAATTTCATTTGACGAGAACAGTAAAAGAATCACTCTTCACGTTTGAAGAGATCACCACACTACTGACACAAATAGAAGCCATTCTCAACTCAAGACCTCTAGAGCCAATCAGTGATGACCCAAAAGACATTCAAGCACTTACTCCTGGACACTTTCTTATTGGGTCAGCACTCAACACTGTTCCTGAACCATCAACCTCAGAACCTGCACATTCAATTCAAAATCGATGGCGGATAATTCAACGACAATCACAGCAGTTCTGGTACAAGTGGTCACAATCTTCCTTACAAAAATTACAAGCTATTTCTAAATGGTTTTCCATGAACAGAACTATTCAAGTTGGTGCATTAGCCTTGCTGACAGATGAAAGATTTCCCCCCACGAAATAGCTACTCGTGAGGATCATTCAATTGCACCCAGGGCAAGACGGGCTGCCACGAGTAGCAACGGTGAAGACACCAACAACGACGTTGGTCAGACCAATCGTCAAACTAGCCATTCTACCAATCAACCCAACTCCTGAAGCCCAGCAGCAGAATCAACCAGAAGACAATCATCAATCAGTTGCTGATGGCGGGCGGCATTTTGAGAATTAATTGATTCTCAGTTTGAATTTGCCAGCTGACAGGAACTTCGACGGCCATCTTGGGACTGGGTCGATAACTAATCGACCAAATAATCAATAATTCTTAATCTAGTCACTTATTTGACTAATTTTCAGTGTCCCTTTTGAATAATGAAGTTCCTGTCGCCATTCTTTCACTGTTCTCGTTCACGTGTACACGACATTCTTATTCATTCTTAACAAATCTTACAAGTTTGAGTCAATCATCAGTACTAGTGCTATTGAAAATTATCAGAGCCATTCAAGCTTTATTCTAAAACTAGAATCAAGTAATATTTCAAGACTTTTCATTGTAATTCAAGACATTTTATCAAGATTCATTTTGCATTGCATTGATAGGATAACGCCACGTGCACAATCACATTCTTGCTCAACTTGAGAAGCGTGCTGAGCTCGTGTGGGAGGTCAGTAATACCGAACACACCAAGTTGAGTATTTTTTGGACATTCAATTCAGATTCAAGAATTAAAAATAGACATTCGGTGATTTTGAGCGACATTCAGTCTTCCTAGTTGACCACACAAAGTTGTCAGTGTATTTAGTGTACCTGTTAGTGCTTAAAATAAAGATACTTTATTTTTTATAAAACCTGACTTCCGTTTGCTCTGTTCCGGCACAATCATCCCTTAAACGGTTAGGTTAATTCACAAGTTAAGATTTTCTTAACACAATATAACGCAATAAACTCGTAAAATTAGTTAATGTTCTATATTTGTGTTTTTTTTTTTCCTTTCCAAGGTTATTACTCAGGACCTCGCCACCTTGTCTCTGCAGCTCCAGTCACCTGCCTGGGCCATCACTAACGCCAAGCGGGGGAATGAACCGTCGAGGTCATCAACGCTCCTTGGATACATGCCGAGGAGTCCGGTCATGGGTGCTTACACGGGGAATCTTGTGCTAACCTCGTCGTTGGGACAATCCAGTCCGTGCCTCCTAAATCCCCCTCCCCTTCCATTAATAATTTCGCCATCTGTTCCAGACATGCCACTATTATTGAGTCTGGTTTTACTTCTGCACCGTTCTGTCGCTCACCCTGGCGACTCATACCGCGTCACAATGTTTCAACACCAGTCTGGCCTGTACTATGAGGAATACCAGTCCGTCCAGCTAGTAAGCGAAACCTGGAGAATCCTCTCTACGCTGGACGTGGATGCCCTGATCAACGCGCACGGACAAGACGCCCAGGCATTCAACAACTACTCGGATACTTGCCGAGAGACCTGCGCGCCGCAGTTCTGCACCACGGCACTCCAAGAAAGCACAGTTCGGGCCGAATTGGACGAGGGTACCCGGCTGAGCAATCAACTGCGCCAGGTCGTCGAGCGCACTCCTACCCGGGACGTCTCCAACGACCGAAACCGACGTTCGCCCTGGATTGGATTAATTGGAACGGGACTCAGAAAGCTGTTCGGCACTCTGGATTACAATGATTACGAACACTTCTCTCATGAGATTGCCTGCCTTTACCAGGATCAGGCGTCTATCATCCACCTAGTTAACAACGCCACGCATATCATACGGGCGGAAGTTGACTCCCTCGTGAGTGATCTTGCCCAAACCAACAAAAGAATCGATGAACTAGCTTCCTACGCCGTTGCAATCTCGAAACAACAAGACCACTGGAGACACATGGTCGAAAAGAAGCGCGATAACATGCTGCTTGGCTTCCACCTTTTCCGCACCCTACAGCAGCGCAACTCCCTGAGGCGACAGGCCATCACGGCCATCGAAGAAGCTAAGAGAGGCATACTTAACCCGATCACCGTCCCAGCAGAACACCTGCGGGTGGCCTTAAACGACATGGAACGGAGGCGGCCACACTTGAACTCGTCGCAACTGTTTGACCACATCGACCTCCAAGAGCTCTCAAAAATCTCGCAGGTCGCCGCTACCCGGGTGGGTAATATCTTCGCGACCATCGTCGAGATACCTCTCCTGAAGAAACATCTGTGGAGGAGTTACCACCTTCGCCCATATAAAATTCCGCAGTCGGGGGGGGGGCGAAGGCCATCGGCCCTCACCATCTTGCCGGAAGAAGACTTTCTGGTATTGTCAGCCGATAACGCCCGCTATTTTCTCGCCTCTGGAGAAGAGCTGTTCAACTGCCTGCCCGCTGGCAACGGCCTAGCCTGCGCGCCGTTACGAGCAGTCCAATCTTCGGAAAACCGGCCTATCTGCGAAACTGAAATCATTCGGGACCCTTCCAACGAAACCCTAAGAACTTGTATTATTAGGGTAACGCTATCCCAGGCCACCGAATGGATCGCCCTGACCCACCAAAACTCCTGGCTATTCTCCACTTGCAAGCCGGAAGTCTACAACGTCGTCTGCGAAGGCCAGCAAATTCACACTCTTCATCTCGACGGCGCTGGCGTGCTGGATTTCCGACAGGGCTGCATGGCTACTAACCGTTACGAGACTATCCTCAGCTTAGGAGAATTCCAGACTAACATCACTAGCCTACTTCCCGAGACCTCTCTTAGCCTCAGGTCTCTCTCACCAATCTTGTATGACTCTTCCCTAGAACCGTTTATTGACACTCCAACTTTTCATCTGCAAGAAGCCGATGCTCGGGCCGACTGGGGCAGTGGTCTGGACCAGATCGATAACGAGTCGAACCGAGTTGGTCTCTACCATCAACAAGAACGACGAAACAGGGTCTGGATCAGCAGCACGCTTGGGGTAGTCGAGATAATTAGCTTTATCTTCACCGCTCTGGGTATGTACAAGTGCGGAAGGAGCCCTTTCTGGATCTGCTCAAGATCTCTGCTACGACGACATTGAAGCATTCGAGAGAGGCGGGGAAACGATATCCCTCTTAAAATCGTCATCCCGAAGAACGATTATCCCGAGCCACGGCCAGCCATCGAACCTACCCCTGGCACCTCAAGGGCAACACAGCCGAGGACCACCGCCCGCCCAGGGATCGTTCTCTCTTCTGCCTCTGCAGCGTTCTAGCCACTACCAATTGCACCCTACTCTACAATTTGTCTTTTGTTTATGTTAATCTCTAGGTTAAGTTGCGGTAATAAGCCGTCAATTAATTCAGCAAGTTCACCTACGACACGCACTCTAAAAACGCGGGCCGCCACGGTAATTGTGGTCATAAATCCTGCCAAGTCATGCCTTACTACGCGGTGGCCTATGGTCGCAGAGTCGGCATCTTCCCCACCTGGGACAAGTGTTGCCTGCAGGTAAACCACTTCCCTAACCCCGTTTTTCGCCGCTTCACCTGCCTATCCGATTCCTTACGCTTCCTCCAAGTTGCTGCTCCCACTTATCTACCTCTCACGGACGTTGGAATAATTAAATATTGTGATCATTAACGTAGTAATAAAGACAAAGACAAAAAAATACGGAGTGTTGTGTGAGTTATTTATAAAACCATCTTCCATCGTTCTCACTTCTCAACGTTCCGGTACCTGGCTCACAATTACCTTCTTGGCGAGCATTAAGGACCAAGGTAAGTTCCAATTTTGTTTTCTGTACTCAACCTTATACTCTAAACCGGGAATCATCACTAGCAAGAGGAGAGAAGAGCGCAGGCTCTTCTAACGTTCCCTAAGAAATTGGCTTTATCAGAAAACAACAAAGAAAGGGGGGAAAGAAGTTTTTTTTTCCTTTCCTCCGTAGAAAAACTACCTGTCCCTGTCCGACGCCTCCCCTCCTTCACACGCTACCCGCAATCACCTTTTCTCTTCCTCCATAGTCTCACCATTAAAGTTTTAATTTTACAAAATAAAATTATTCAAATTAGTCGGACATAACACATTTTTAATTAAATATTTATAAATATTTACACATCAGAATCTATGATGAGTAGTCTACAACACTCTATGCGAATGGCTTTTCACCCACACATCGTTTGTCTTTTTTTCTAAAAAAACAATCCTAAAAATGATCGCTACTAAATTAGTTCAATTGTTTTATCATTTCAATTGAAAAAAAATTTGAAATTTATATTATACTCGAAGTATACTAATTTACAAAATATTAAATGAAATTGAAGAAAAAATTAATTTACATAAAAAATGTTTAAAAAAAATTTTCAATATAAATAATTAAAAATTAAACTAAAATTATCATAAATATATTTTATAATGAAATATGTATTAAAATTAGTATAGAATTCAAATTAACTAATAAATTTATAAAAGTAGAAGTAAAGTAAAAATCATACAATAGAGATATATTTTTATGAAATAAAAAACAAACTAATGACAGCAATAATCTTAATAATAATTTAAATATTTTCTCAGCAGTTTTTATTTAATATTGCTATCTTAAGATAGACTTGAATAAATTTATTCAAAAAGATATGGTCAATGAATATTTATTCTAACGTTGACAAAACAATTTTAATAATAAAAAATAGGTCTGAGCACACTTTGTTTGTGCTAATACGATGAACTTCCTATTAGTAATTGTTTATAACAAATTTAAATAGTCATAATCAATGATTGTTAAAAACATCCGAGTCTATGTGATATAAACATTATTAACTTCCCAGTGGGAAATTATAGTAATGGGTCCGATTTTGCGAATCCCGAATTTTGACATATCTCCACGTTTTAAGGTCCCCAGAGTCGAAAACGATCGTTTTCCAGCGGACGTCCGTGCGTGTGTATGTACGTATGTGCGTTCGGAATTATTTTTCACCACGATTATCTCGAGAACAAAAAATGATATCGATGTGAGACCAACTGCATACGACGCGTAATTATGTAACTTAGAATTGATTAGATTTTCAGGAAAATCGGTCCAGCCATTTTTATGCAGAACCGAAAAACGTTTTTTCGACGAAATTCCGAAATCTTTAAAAAAATATGAATATTAAATAATTAGAATACTTGTATGAAAATATGGTGACAATATTTTATCGAAAAAAATAATTTTTAAAAAAGAATACAGCATTAAAGACGCTTTAATAGTCAATAATAATTGTTAATAATATGGAATTGTGTCCATAACAATTGAACATTGTTACTAACAAATGATTATCGATCATAGTAATAGTTAAATAACATGTTTTAAATTGTTATAAACAATAAAAATAGGGATCCATGCTAAATATACGAGCACTTTTAACGCATAATTTTTTCTTTAACTAAAAAAATATTACCAACCGTATGACATAAATGGAAACATACTACTTCTTTCGTTTATAACAATGAAATTTGTTGTAAATGATGAAAAAAAGGATCTATGAGGTATATTCGAATTCTTCTAACGCACAATTTTTTCTTTTACTGAAATAAAGTAACTAACCGTATCAAATAAATAAAAACAGACTTATTTCGTTTATAACAATTCCATTTGTTATAAAGAATGGAAACGGGTTCTTTTCGAATTGTTTTTTCATTTTTTCCACTGGGAAAGTGTTGTCGTGTGGACCTTTCGGCGGGTCGCACCCAGACCACTGCAGAGCACTGACATTTTAATCAATAAATACAATTGTAATGTCTGAATGTATTTTAATTATTTTACATAATTATTTGAAACATATTTTAAGAAAAGCTAAAAATGAATAGTAATAAACTTAAGGATTGAGGTTAACGATTATTACTCAAGTTATTTTCTGAGTTTTCCCAAGATTTCGTTAAAATAGAAAGGATTTCGAAGAATAGTTGAGGAAGTCATTTTTTAGATATTTTATTGCTTTTGGAAAACCCACGTGGCGAAAAGCAATAAAATTTTAAAAAAAGAGTACATGACGTAAGAAGAGCGTTAGCTTTTCCAAAAAGGGAAAGACCATGCGAAAAAGTAAAATCGAGATCAGATCGTCGGGGAACATCTCCTGAAATTGTTTTTATAATTTTTCAATAATTTTCATTCAATAAAATTTTGTTATTGCTTTTATATAAATCACACATTTTCACTTTTTCTATCGAAGATTCCCTCATCCCTGTCTATTGGTCGAAAGAATAGGACTAAAAAGAGGAACTTAAAGTCTCTAAGGTTAAGCATATGGTTTACATATTGACACCTTCAAAGAGCAAAATTACATAACAATTTTCGGGGGCTCGTCCGGGATTGCAATGATCTTCTATGAAGAAATAGTTTAAATGTCTGATAATTCTGGATCATCTGATAATAATAAAAAAAGTTATTCGTTGAGAAGTACCGGTGACCCACTATATCCCGAAGGTTTAGCTCCGTCTACCAGACCTAAAAGTTTCAAGTTTGTTGATTCGGGTATCGGTGATTTAACAAAAATATCAGAATCAAGTGAGCTCGTTACATCTGACGAGAGTGATAATAGTGACGAAACGATAAATCAAACTCAAGCTCACGTAAAGACGGAAAATTTAGATATAAATATGACGGAACAAAGGAAAATGTCTGATAATCAAAATACATCTCTCAAAGACGCGTTAATATGCATTCCTATATTTACGGGTAAACCAGAAGAATTAATTGATTTTTCAAATTGTTGTGAGGAAGCAAAATGTATGTTACCAGAGCAAGTAGAATCAAAACTCACTAAATTAGTTTTTGGCAGTAAATTATCTCCTTCAGTTAAAGATGCATTAAATCAAATAACATATAGCACTGTAAATGAACTCTTAAGAGATCTTAAAAAAGTTTATGTTCCTCTTAAAACACTTTGTCAGTTGCAAGGTGAACTAGGAAGAATGTTTCAAAAAGATGATGAATTAGTAGTAGACTTTGTTAATAGATTACGGAAAAAAGCAAAAGAAATAGTAGAATGTTTCAAATCAAATAATCCGACTGCTACTCCGAATGAAATTCAAATCTATAAAGATAATACTGATAAAGCCGTAGCTCAATGTTTTGTTTAAAATTTAGTAAATGAAATAGATCAACGAATGTCTCGATGTGACAACGTCACTGAGGCCTTAGAAAAGGCAATAGAAATGGAAAGACGATTAATTGCGCGAAAAGAAATTCGTAAAGACCCAAATAGTATAAAAATTAAAGAAAATAAAAATGAAGATAAAAATAAACCCGTTAAATTTGAAACTAATAAACCAAATAACGATAAAGACAAAAGTTTAAATAATAATAGTCAAGAAAAACCAAAGATTATTTGTCATTCATGTAATAAACCTGGTCATGTAAAGAAAAATTGTCGAGAGAAAGATAATAATAATTCAAGAGGAAATTGTCAACTTTGTAATAAAACTGGACATACTGCTAAAAATTGTTTTAAAAATCCAAATAGAGTTTCATCAAACGTAAAATGTCAAATTTGTGAAAAAAATGGTCATATTGCTAAAACGTGTCGATTAATTAATAATTCGAATGAAAGTAATCAAAGTAAATTTTGTAAAAAATCTGGTCACGACATTTCCACTCGTTTCCGTCTTAAAGCTAAAAAATACGACGAACAGGAAAACTCGAATGTGTCTCGCCAGATGGGCGCGGGGTCAGAGGCACTTCAAAAGCGTCCAGTGACATTGACATTCGAGGAGGAAACCGAAAACGAGTACTAATCATGAGCGTGAAATTAGAAAATTTAGACGATCTACAGTATATTATTGTAGGCAAAACCAATAAACATAAAAATGTTATTATGATGATAATTTTCAGGTGCTTCGTCGAACTCACATAAATTTAGCTATGTAAATGATCCCACGACAATTGATAAAAGTAAAATGGTTAAATTGCACGGTATTGCAAATGTACCAATAAAGACACTCGGAAGTGTAAAAGTTAAATTTTTTAATAAAGAGACTGTATGGCATGTGATTCCTGATACTTTAGGTATTCCGCATGCAGGTCTCGTAGGATCTCAATTTTCCGCAACTCATGGGGTAAAAATTTATTATAAAAATAAAGTAATGAAAATAGATAATGTTAAATACCCATTTAAAAAAGCTAATAGAGTCGAGGATGGAGTGATGTATATTCTCCCTCGTAGTGAGTCAACCTTTTTCGTAAAAGTTAAAAATAAAAATATTGTCGAAGGTTATGTCCTAAGATTAAAAGCGTGTAAAGGCGTATTCTTGGGAAACTGTTTAGTATGTGTTAATGATAGTCGTGCTTATATGCAGGTTTTTAAAACGACTGAAAATGAAGTGGGATTAAAAATTCCTACTTTATTTATACAGTCAGTAGAGAATTTACATGATCCTAAAATTGATCAAGAAGAATGTTTGAACAGAGATTGTGAAATTGAAACTCAATCGGATTTCAATGAACTATATTTTAAAGATTTCAATACGGAAAAAATTTTGTCAATTGTTGAAAATTTTGAAAATGATAAAAAATTTAAGAAAATTATAAAGTTATTGAGATTAAGCTATTTAGGCGAATAAAGAAGAAAAAATGTCGAAGAAATTTTAAAAAAATATGCAGATCGGTTTCATATTCCAGATTAACCACTAGATTACAGAAAATTAAATGAAAAAACTATTACTGACGCTTATCCATTACCAAATATTACTGATATTCTTGATCAATTAGGAGGTTCAATGTATTTCTCTGTGTTTGATTTAGCTTCCGGATATCATCAGATTAAGATGGATCCGAAGGATAGCCATAAGACGGCGTTTTCAACTCTACAAGGACATTGGGAGTTTAAACGTATGCCGTTCGGGTTAAAAAACGCAACAGCAACGTTCCAAAGGTTAATGGATACGGTGTTGACTGGGTTGCTGGGTATATCGATGTTTGTTTATTTAGATAATATTGTAGTTTTCGCGGAAAATTTGGATAAGCATGGAAAAAGAATTGATGATTTAATGCAACGTTTACGTAAAACTAATTTGCAATTGCAACCAGATAAATGTGAATTTTTACGCAGTGAAGTAAATTATCTGGGTCATATTATTAGTAATAAAGGGTTAAAACCTAATCCATCGAAATTAGATGCGGTAAAAAATTTTCCGGTACCGAAAACACAAAAAAATATTAGAGCTTTTCTTGGTTTAACTGGATATTATAGAAGATTTATTAAAAATTTCTCAAAGATTGCATTTATAATTACAACAGATACTTCAGGCATTGCTGTTGGTGCTGTTTCACCTCAAGGGAAAATAGGTTAAGATAAACCTATTGCTTATTCGAGAACGTTAAGAGGCTATTGTCCAAGCTGTTAAAAATTTTAGGCTTTACATTTATGGGCATAAATTCACATTAGTTACTGATCATAAACCATTGATTTGGTTTCAATCTGCAAAAGAAGCAAACGCGAGAGTTCTTAAATGGCGTTTAAAATTAGCAGAATATGATTATGATGTTGTATATAAACCGGGGAAAATTAATTTAAACAAGGATGCATTGTCGCGAAATCCGGTAGATATTGTAAATGTTACTTCTCGTGCTCAAGCAAAAGTAGGAAATGAAAAAAAAGATTGCTCCGATCTCGAATTGCGAATGAACAATAAAGTTAGTGATTTAAATGATTTATTAGGAAGGTCGTCAAAGGAAAAAGAAAACGGCAATGTTATTCCCAAAAAGAAAAGGGGTAGGCCGCGAAAAGGAGTCGTAAACACGGATGGAGCTATGCTGAAGAAAAGAGGTAGGCCACCGAAAAAGGTGTTAGACTCTAAAGAACCTGATAATGTAAATACTCAAGGTATCTCTAGTAATGATGATACGAGATTTGCTGGTTCTGGAACAAAAAATTAAGAAAATTAGGTCGAATATTATTTTATCGAAAGAATTATTTCAGTATAGAAAGGATAATTTTGTTTATTTTGTTGATGAGAGTGGACATCCTTGTGATGAGGACTCTAAGAAATTGAAAGACCTTAATAAAATGCCTTTAATTAAAGCTTCTAGAGTAGGAAGTATTTATTCGTTTAAGGTTAATCGAAAAGTTTATTTTGCATGTATAATTCTTGAATCGAAAGGAGAATCTATAATTCGAGTAAAAAGTCATTTAGGACGATGTTTGGTCAATTTAAAAGCTATGTTGAAAGAAAATAATATTGAAACAGTTTCAGTTGCTCATTCAAAGTATATAGAAAATATTCCTTGGGATGATGTTTTGTCAATGATTAAAGAAATTTTTGAGAATGAAAATATAAAGGTAATTATTTGTCTAGGAACTATTAGGCACGTTCCTCCGGATGAACGTGATGAAATTTTTGCTGAAGCACACTCTTCACCCATTGGTGGTCATAAAGGTGTGTCTAAAACATATAATAGATTAAAACATAATTATTATTGGGAAGATTTAAAAGGCGACGTGCAACGTCTGATACAACGATGTTCAGATTGTCAATTAAAAAAATTAACTCGTGTTAAAAATAGGCAACCGATGATTATTACGGATACTCCAGGTACAATGTTTGAGAAAATTGCAATGGACATAGTAGGTCCATTACCAATTACATCACGAGGAAAAGAATATATTTTAACAATTCAGGATCAATTATCAAAGTATAGTGTCGCGATTCCACTTGAAAATATGACCGCGATTTCGGTTGCGGATGCATTTATTAAAAGATTTATTTGTGTGTTTAGAGCACTGAAGGTGTTATTGACTGATCAAGGTCGTAATTTTATTAGTGCTTTTATGCAAAGAATACTGAAAAGATTTAAAATAAAAAAGTTGCAGACAACCGCGTTTAGGCCACAATCAAATGGTTCTCATATAATACGAATGTTCATGAAGGTACGAAATTTACACCTTATGAACTTGTTTTTGGAAAATATCGCGCGCTCCGACAAATGAACCTTTGTATAACTTAGATCATCTGCCAACGTATGAAAATTATATAACAGATTTAGTAGAAAGATTAATGAACATACGTAAATTAGCTTATGAAAATCTAGTAGATTCGAAAGAAACGTCAAAAAAATATTATGACAGGAAGATGAAACCTATCGAGTTACATATAGGGGATAATGTTATCTCAGAAAAAGGTCTAAAGCCAAATAAATTAGGTGATCATTATGATGGACCATGTGAAGTTTTAGAGATATGTCCTAATGGAAATGTCAAAATACTAATTAAAAATAAAACAAAAATAGTTCATTCTGATAGACTAAAAAAGTCGAAAATAACGATGTTCGAAGCTAAAGAACAATTGAAGAAGTCGAAAAAGCGAATAACCAAGGAGAAGCATCTAGATTATCGAAATTAATTTTTGTTGTTTATCAGTAACAATGCAGGAATCCTAAATTTTGTTATTGTCGATTGTAGTTGAAGCAGTTCAAGCCATTATTGGGTATGATTGCGGTTCTAAGTCGTTGAATATAACAACGATATCTCTATTCGACATTGAGGAATGCAATGTTGACGACGAAGACGCACATGTACAAATAGCAAATGTAAACCTTTTCTCACTGCAAATTAATGAATATGATCATGTTAAAATAAAACAATGTAAAGTTGAAATTAGTAGATCTGTGCATTATTACGGAATGCATTCTCATGTTTCGGTCGTCGACAACGCGTACATGGATTATGTCCATTCCATGTCAAGGAAAGCATGCCAGATAGCGCACGATCATGGCACGCTTCGAATCGCTAACGCAGTAATAGATGGTTTACTATTAAATACAACTACAATTAGAAGCATCACCTTAGCAGACTTATCAACTCAGATTGAAGCTTGTTCAGGTGCACAGTACTCAGATCCATACGGTACATGGAATTCTGTAGTAGTAATGGGCACTGTTCGTATTAGTTTACGATCGGCCATAGCCCGAGTAAAAACGGATTCTAATCAAATTTATTTGCCGTCCGGTTTTAAATGTAATCTAAATTCGGGAACATGTGTAGATCCCGAAGGAGGACATACCTTCTGGGATCAATTACCGCGTAGATATTGTTCTATGACAACATATTCAACATTATATAGCGGATTAGCTCAAAAATTAGAAACTAAAAAAGAAACGATTTATACAGTTCAGTCAAAAGATACTACATTTTCATTATCTGTAATTAGAGCTGAAGACTCATGTGGTCTCAAATTATTAAAGACTGAGCATCCAAAACTTTTCATAGTTATTGGAACCTCACTCGGTCAAGTAGAAGCAACTCAAGCAGTCAACACAACAACTGATAACATCGACATTTTTCTTTATATTAATACTAAATTTTTTTATGTTGAAAGACACATTAGACGTCAGCTCCAAACATTATATCATGATGTAATGATGCATAGGTGTAAGCGAGAAGGAGATTCTACAGAACAGCCTGGCTATTGCATCAACTGAGCCCGATAAATTCGCCTACAGATTCATGAAAGGACCTGGATTCATGGCAATTTTGGCTGGAGAAGTTATTCATATTGTACAATGTGTTCTAGTTGAAGTAAAGATTTAGCATACAAAAATTTGTTATAACAGAATACCCATATTAAGAAACAATCAAAGTTTTTTCTTATCACCAAAAACTCATATAATCACAAATCATGCAGCAAAAATTCCGTGTAATTCGCCATTATTACAATTTTATAGAATTAGACAGACATGGTCTAAGTTCATGCCAAAACCTGTCGAAACAGCACCGCCGATGAGTCTAAAACCAGACTCGAAAATTACTTGGGAATACAAAAATCCCGTTCATTTGGCGAGTAGCGGAATTTATACGTCCGAAGATTTGAAAACCATGAGGAATCGAATAATATTCACCATGGAACGAGCAGCAATATAAGAGACAGTTGCGGGAAAGGCAACCAGAGGATCTATATCAAATAATACATACATACATACATACATACATACATACATACATACATACATACATACATGTAGTGATAAATGATAAACATTTCATTATCAGTAATATTCATCACTCTCCAAATGCTAGTCATGATAGTTTTATAAACAGACTTATAAAAGAATGTGAATTTTTGGTTGATTATGAGAACTTAATATTAGTTGGTGATTTCAATATAAACTTTTTAAAAAATAATCAGTATAAGACCAGACTAGAGAAAGAGTTGAGTCTTTTTGGGTTGAAGCAGTTGGTTCAACAACCAACTCGTGTCACTGAAAATTCAGAAACATTAATAGATTTAGTGTTTGGAAGTAATGAAAATATTCTAACTTCTGTCCTTGATAATTGTAAGACTACTGATCATTTCATGGTTGCTGTAAATCTTTATTCTAAAAAAGTTAGATGTAGTAAATTTGTAAAAAAAGATTTAGTGTTATACTCCAGAAACTATAATCACTGTGATAGTCTGTTACTTACAAAAACTCTGGATGAATTGATCTCTATTTCAGATTTGGATTTATCAGAGATCATAGATGTTAATGATTTATTTCATAGTATTAATAATGCAATTAGTAATAGCTTTGATGTAAGTTGTCCTATACAAATGTATAAAATTCCTGCCCATCATTTGAATAAACCATGGATTGATGATGAGACTAGAACGAAAATAAAATTAAGGGACATGACATTTGTAGAATATAGAATCTTAAAATGTATGTTAAAAAGGGAATTGTTCAAAAGTATGCGTAATGAAATTGTATCTTTGATACGTTTTAAAAAGAAACAATACTATAATGCACAGATAGACTGTAATAAACATAATCCGGTAAAAATGTGAAAATTTCTGAAGCAAGTTTTAAAAAAAAGTAATACAGTAAATAATTTTATAAATTTGTTAAATGATGAAACTGATGAGGAGTAGCCTGATTTTTTTGAGTAGTCTGAGTTTCATTATGTTGGCGTCAGCCACACAGACACAAGCGAGTTGTTCGTGTATGGATCTTGTGTGTGTCTGTCCATGAGGCCGTGAGGCGTCGAAGCCGACATCATTCACGCCTTTTGTAAAAAGGTGCTGATGCGGACCAACATGAGCTTCCTGAGGATGTCTTCTAAGAGGTAGACTGCCTGATGAGTTCATAATCATCACTATAGATGATTAACTGGTGAGTTATTCCATTTCTGAGGAATATTCTGAGGAGTTGTCTGGGTTTTCACTGGAGAGTTCGACTACTAGTACACACGTACCGAGTTGACTGATACAACGAGTTTTCTGTGAGTTGGCATCGTCCGATGATGCCCAAGAGTCGTCCGAGTACGAGCTACGTACGAATACTCGCCGTAACCGGCGAATACTGAAGACTATGGTCCGTTTTTCTCGAAAACTCTGCGTTTTCGAAGCTTCTAGGCCCTTCGAGAAGGGATATATACGTCTAGGAATTAATTAGAGTTGTCTAATTGGCGAAAATGAGTTGGCAGGAGAGACCTCGAGTCATCTAATTATTCGGTGGGGAGAAAAATGTTAGGCCGTCGATAGAGTACCTTAGACCAAGTCAGAACAATATGTATGTGTGTGTGTGTGTGTATACAATAAATATAGTGTTATAATTATCTAAACTTTATTCGAATTTTTTATTTATCTAACTTGGAATGTCAAAGAAATAATATTATATAGAAATGACTTTAATTTACAGGATAACAGAGTAAATGAAATAGAGTGTAAATAATTAATTGTATATAAAATTTATTTTAAAAAAATCATACATTATTACCGTTATGTACTATCTAATATTACGTTCTATCATAATATTTTGTAATTTAATTAAGCATAATAAACTTCGATGATGATTACCCAGTAAACACTGTTATATTGTAGTTATATATCCTTGACATAGTTTTTGTTACATATTTTATTACAGTTATGTACCATAGAAGTAACATAGATGTTACTATTTCCGCCTTAATTATATAACATTGTTTTATAACTTTGTTATATTACAGTAATATTATGGTTACATAAAATTTTTATCAACATTGATATTGTTTAAATTGAAAAAAAAATTGTCAGCAATGTATTTTTATTGGATTTCATTGCTTTTGTTTACTATTGTATTATTTTTTAAGTGTAATTTCACTTTAGTGAAATGAATTTTTCCTGTTTGGGGGGATTCGAACCTACGACCGCCCGCTCGCACGCAACTTAAACCTACGTTTTCGCCCACTAGGCTATTCTGATACTTAATTCCCAAATTGAAAATAGGCCCATATAAACATATATTTTAGTTACATGTATAAATATATGACAAATGAGAATAATTGTGTGAATTATAGTTCATTTCAGTTATTATGTAATAATTATTATATATAATGTCTTTTTTTTATTTTTCATTGAGATTTATTCATTTTTGAGATTACAAAACATTTTGTCTTAGGTTAAACAAATTGATAAAAAAATCCTTATTTTCTGAGTATTAAATACACATAGCCAATAAAAAAGTGAACGAGAAATTCTCTGACGATTTAGGTACTCAAATAGTTCTGGAACTGTAAATATCCTTATAACTTAGAAACAATCACCCTGATCTGCTATCAATCTCAGTTTATCTACACATTGAAAAGAAAAGCAATTATAACCAGAATTTTGTAATTTTACATCTGTAGAATACGCCGTCAATACAAAGAACGTATATAACGTCGACGTGGCGATGTTACATTACAAGAACATTGCGCGTATGCAACAAATGTTACCTAAAATTAGTAAAAACATGTTATGTAAGATTTAAATAATAATGGCATAACAAATATAATGTAACATAGAGATTACAGTGTCATACCATAGAAACATAACATTAAATAACAAAAAATGTATACTACTATTACAACAGTGTTATATAACATGAATACAACATGCATGTAACGCTCATTATAATGCCATTAGATAACTACGTTATATAGCTACAACGTCACATGGGTGTAACATCTGCAATATAAACTTGTTACTTTGACAATATATTACAGATATATAACATATATGTAACTTTTCGTTATATAACTTGTAACATATTGTTACCTTTGTGTTACATTGCTGTTATATTCAGTGTTTACCGAGTAGCGATTTTTATTATCATTCATTATAATTATTATGTACTATTAAATATTACATATTATTACAATATTTTATAATTTAATTAAGCATAATACACTTTGATGATGATTAGCTATTTATATTTTCAAAAAATAAAACAAACCTACTACTAGGATAATTATTCCTTCTATCAATTACATAAAATATTCATGAAAAAAAACTTGGAGTCAAATATTGACAACGAACAGATTGTAAAATATGTGCCATCTTAGGAACTCTAGCTTCCTCATTGTACATAACCCATTTCAGCATAGCATTGTAAACTTATTGTTCTTCCTGTACGTCTAGTTCATCTTTTTTGACAATAGCAATCAATTGCATAGCTGATAGTTATAAGAATTACTCTCCTTGACATATTTGACCTAAATGCTGTACAATAAATTGATATGTTTTTTGATACTGTTCTGACTTGGAGGGCCCCGAGTCAGCAAGTCTCAGAATATTTGAAAATGGTTAATGCCGGACTTGTCCACCGGCGCGTCAGTCAACTCACTGGACCAATCATCGGGAAGTATTTTCTTCATGGCCCAGAAGGCAACTCTACGGCCCTAGTGACGCCAACAAGCACGCGGTCGAGCACTTGTGGCGTCAGTTAGCTCCAGGCAAATCACGCGGTCATCTCTGTATAATTGTTCGCAGTCAAATCGCGGTTTTGTGCAGTCAGCTCACCTTTGGTAGTACCAAATACAGTCAAGTAGACTCAGACAACTCTCACGAACAAAAGTGAATCATCAAATTACTCTCATCAGTGCAAGTGGTCCAGTATATTCAGTTTGTAGTGTCTTTGGGCGCGAAGCTGAACTGGCCTCGACGCCATAGTGCCTCACGGACATTCACATATACATCGCACACTCGAACAACTCTGGTGTATACCGTGAATGTTGCTATTCACTGTTTTTAGACGTTTTTTGGTGAAAAAACAACCATCAGACAATTCAAAAGTGTATGAACAAGTAATGTACAGTCAACTCACATAAACTCAGTGATTATTAATGTCTATAGTTTAAGTTAAGTGTTATTGTTGAATAAAAACTATAAAACCCAAGCAATCCAGTGTTAATAAATTATATTTTAGAACCTTCTAGCATCCAACCTTTTGTTCTTATTCTGCTCTTAATTATTACAGTCCACTAGTTTTTTGTTTGCTCGTCCGGCCGACTCGAACCTAGAACATTTGGTCCTTCGAGCCGGATGAGAACGGCTTGGATGCATATTGAACAACTCTAGAAGGTTCTAGTGCTTAATAATTTTGTGAAATGTTCTGTATAAATTGCTTGGAATTTAGATAGACTCAAATAACTTTCAGTGTCAGTGTGTAAACAACCTTACAGACAAAAGGTGTTTACGCATTCCAGTGCCCAGTGACACTCATCTTTATTATTGGTGTGCAGTGGTGCTCAGTCTGGCCAACTTGGACTCCTCTTTAGACGCTTGGCGCGCATTTTGGTCAGAGTCAAGATAACCTTGACGCAGTCAACTCACGTGTAAATAAACATAGTATTTAGTTAGTGTAGGATCCTTAGTGTGAGTGTAGTCACCTCAAATTATTAAGAGCTCGTAGACTCAGTTAATTAATTTGTGTGATTCTTTTGGTGTTGAGACTTTATTGAAAGCCCACCATTAGTGTCAAGGTGACAGCAGACAACTCTAGCATCAGTTTTTGTGCATTTTTTTTGTGATAAGAGTAATTATAATGACATTAGACAACTCATTTAAGTAAATCATGGCAGATAAACGTGTAATTCTCCTGCCAAGTCGGACTACGTAGATGTAGCTGACGACAACGACTCAATAGAGGGTATGGCCCAGGCCAAGAACCGCATCCTACTCACAGCAGCCAACAGCTATCAACCTCCCAGCAGTGAGGTGATGACGTGCCATTCCCACAGCCAACTCCAGATCACACGCATTCATCTACGCAGACTTCTCACCAGGTAACTCATCATCACAGTCAACTCTCTGCAGTCAACTCTGATTTTGCTTCAGTCAACTCATCAAGTGGTGGTGTGATCACTCAACATGCAGACAACTCAACAATCAATGGTGATGAATCATGTCAATCTACATGCGCTAACAGGAGTAAAGAATGCTTCTCTGATGACTCGACGGAAAGGATGACCTTAGCACATGAGGTTTCGGCTTTAATTTTAATTGTTACAGTCCACTAGTTTCTTGTTTGCTCGTCCGGCCGACTCGAACTCAGAACAGATACAAATTTTTATATCCATGTTGTTCAGCAAAATGAGCAATACCAATAGCATCAGTTAGATCTAACTATCGTCTCAAAAAGATACAGTAAGCTTCTATTACATTATTGACCTAGAATCAACAAGAAATGAATTTAATATATATGAAGATTCTTTATGTGTATGTCAAACGTATGTCTAACAAGATAAACAAACTTGAAGAATACATAAATATAATATCAGTGCTCTGCAGTGGTCTGGGTGCGACTCGAAAGGTCCTCACGACCAACTTCCCAGTGGAAAAAATGAAAAAACAATTCGAAAAGAACCCGTTTCCATTCTTTATAACAAATGGAATTGTTATAAACGAAATAAGTCTGTTTTTATTCATTTGATACGGTTAGTTACTTTATTTCAGTAAAAGAAAAAATTGTGCGTTAAAAGAATTCGAATATACCTCATAGATCCTTTTTTTCATCATTTACAACAAATTTCATTGTTATAAACGAAAAAGTATGTTTTCATTTATGTCATACGGTTGGTAATATTTTTTTAGTTAAAGAAAAAATTATGCGTTAAAAGTGCTCATATATTTAGCATGGATCCCTATTTTTATTGTTTATAACAATTTAAAACATGTCATTTAACTATTACTATGATCGATAATCATTTGTTAGTAACAATGTTCAATTGTTATGGACACAATTCCATATTATTAACAATTATTATTGACTATTAAAGCGTCTTTAATGCTGTATTTTTTTTTAAAAATTATTTTTTTCGATAAAATATTGTCACCATATTTTCATACAAGTATTCTAATTATTTAATATTCATATTTTTTTAAAGATTTCGGAATTTCGTCGAAAAAACGTTTTTCGGTTCTGCATAAAAATGGCTGGACCGATTTTCCTGAAAATCTAATCAATTCTAAGTTACATAATTACGCGTCGTATGCAGTTGGTCTGACATCGATATCATTTTTTGTTCTCGAGATAATCGTAGCGAAAAATAATTCCGAACGCACATACACACACAGACGTCCACTGGAAAACGATCGTATTCGACTCTGGGGACCTTAAAACTTGGAGACATGTTAAAATTCGGGATTCGCAAAATCGAACTCATTACTATAACTTCCCACTGGTAAGTTGATAAATGTCATTGATAATTATTGATTAAAAATAAAAAAATTAAGTCACTATTTACCCAAAAGATTGTTGTTTTTAGTTTGATCTCTCCAACATGTTCTGAGAATGTCGAAAAAAAACTTTATTTTTTTAAAATTATCGTACAATTCTTTTCGTAAAAACAACAATTCTGTAGCACAATCAGTTATTTTTTGCTCTTCTAATTACTCACCAAGATGACTAAAACGATAATTAAAAGTGACGATATGACATCCCTGTCCAAAATATTATATTTAAGTCTCTTCATAAACCCTACGTAAACAATAAAATTTTAAATATTTTATTATAATGACAGTAAAAAAGTCATCTATTCTCTGGTTACAATAAACATCACACAAAATTTTCATTAATTGATAAGATAATAAATAAATATTAAATTTGTATAAAACGTTAAAAATATTAGTTGACCAAATCTGCAGTAAATAAATAAATGTAAGGGGGATCAATTGTTTACTAAACTTTCCCAGCATAAAAATTTAGTCATAACATATTCAAAAACATTATAAACTGAAAACTCTCTACACCAAAAAATTCCTCCCGCAGTCGATAATTACTCGGAGGGTATAGGCCGGGCTCAATAGATAACAACCCAGGCATTAATGGACCCAACTGTATCTGCTTGAGTACGGAAGCCCGTATGGCTCAGCTCTCTCTTGTTGACAAGTGGGGCTACATAGTAGCCACTTTCAACGCGTGCACGATTTGCGAATCCCGAATACAAACTGTAAAAACTTATTTTCCGGGTGCTGATGGACTCATTTATATTCTGGACGACGAGAAATGTGGTGTTGTATTGAATGACGATGAATTTGAATTAATACCAGGTATCAAAGAATACCAAATTTTCTACGCAAACTGTTTGAAGGGTAAGTTCTGTTCATTAGAATTATGAATGTAACCTTCAATGACTGTTATTACTTATATTTTATGTACTTGTTTTTTGATTGCAGAAAAAAATAATGAAAACACGGCAAAAAAAAGGAAATTTAATGAAATTATGAGAATGATTGAGGGAAATGATCTTGATGAAAACGAATCGACAAGACAGACACTAGAGCCTCAGGTTAGTTAGTGAAATTATTTGATTTTTAGCCATTTTACAGTTATTTAATATTGTTGTTTTTTTCATAGATAGAAAAAAAAAGTCTATAATGAAAATCGTTTCCATCGGGTGAAAGCATAGAGAGAATATCCCCCAAAAATACATCCAAATTTCTCATCCTTTTGGCGGAATCAAAAAACTAGAACTTGATCAAAGTATAAATTATAATCATGGAAAAATAAAAGAGTTAACTGTGAATGCTATGAAAAATAGTTTAAATGCATCAACTTTTGAAAGTTCATCAGTACATATAGGAAACACTCATGAAGAAATATACGGCTAATATAGAACAATTGAAAAGAATGGTGAAAACAAAAAAAAACCGGACTTGTTAGAATTACCTATTTTAGTGCAAGATATTTCAAGAGATTGCTTTGATCACAATCCTGAAAAAAGGCCAAAAACAAATGATTTATTAAAAAAATTTCAAAATTTACATACCAATAATGAAATGTTTTTCTCGAGTTTTAAGAAATCGTTGTCGTATTGATGTTGATTTTTATTTGAAAAGAATGTTATGTGTTAAAAAAATATTATGAAGTTTTAGAATTATTGAAGTTTAATATTTTTATAACAATACTACAATCTAATTAAATATAGATACGAATTAGTAATAAGGATATTTTTTTTTCAATTATCTTTAATTATTAAAAAAGGTTTTATGTAATAAGAATGCGTTCATGAGAATCGAAAAAAAATGTTTTATTATGCTCCCAATTTGTTATTATTCATTGTATGTTATCTGTTTATATATATTTATAATATTAACATTTCAAATTAATAGATTATTTTAATTTTGGCTTTTATAACGAGCATATAAATTAACGAAAAAAAAAGTTTTTCATTTGTTAGACACGATCAGTAACTTCATTCTTGTGGAAGAAAACATATTTTATTGGAAGAGCACAAATATATTGATGAGCACCCATTTCCTGTTGTTTATAATAAATTCAATTGTTATAAACAGGAGGAGTATGCTTACATACATTTTACATGGTTTGTAACTTAATTTCAGTGAAAAAAAGCATTTTCCGTTAGTAGAGTACAAATACATTGAATAGAAACCGTTTTCTGTCTATAACCAATCCAATTTGAATTCAGTTTTTTAGTTATTTATAACAATTACAGGCTGTTATAAACAAATAAAATTTACGAGAGTAGATATAAAGTCATCAGTACCCTTATTTAGTCGATATGAAACATTTGCCGTCGAAAAAACTTAGATCCAACAATTATTGACGTTTTTCCATTGTTGATAACAATTACAGTCTGTTATAAACAAATTATAATGGTGAGAGTAGAGATCTATTTCTATTATTTAACCAATATTTAACCGGTTTTTAATGAATATCTGACCGTTATATACGTCCGGATATATAAGAAATATTTTAGTCATTCAACCAGTTTTCAACTCATATTTAACTTGTTTTATTTAGTTAAATGCCTAATATTTAACCGGGATTTAACTGGGTTTTTAAGAATTTTTTTACCAGAAAATAACTGGAATTTAACTTAAATTTAATTGGGTTTCAACGATTTTTTAACGGTAGAATTGCATTTTCTAGAAACCGCAAGGGTCATGCGTGATAACTACTGCTATATTGTCCACTGTAGGCCTGGGAGCAATAAAACCCTAGGTTTTATGAAATAACCACACGGAGACTTAAGAATAACGCACGGATACTTAGAATGAAAGTAAACTGTAAGGATTTTTTTCTCTAATAAATATTTTTATTTTTTTTATGATATGTCACGTTTTCAACATCAGTCCAGTAGTTTTAAGGTAAGTAAGAATATTTTTTAAGCTAGATGCGTATAAATGAAGAGCCAGACAGCCATTAGGATAGTTTAAGATGATTTTAATGATTACCTATCGTCCATATTTCTCATGGATAATCATAAACATTTTCCCTGACCACTCATCTTTAAGCGTGCGTTGTTTTCTAACTAACCATTTGGCCTCAAATATCATTGTTTTGAGAATCGTTGAAGAATTTAGTCGAGTAAAGTTTTTGTGAAATTGGTGAAACAGTGATTTCGGATAATAACTGATTCCGGCGATGAAGGAGTACCCCTTGAAATAATGGATCAAGCCGAGGAAGTGAGGGGCAATCTTCTACCAACAAAATCGCGGCTAAAGTATAAACAAGCATATGAAAAGTTCATGAAATGGAAATGTGGAAAAAAAATAAATTCGTTTACGAAGCCAGTCTTTTTAGCATACTTCAGTGAATTATCAAAATCTTAAAAACCGACAAGTTTATGGGCCATTTATTCAATGTTGAGAAGTATGATAGCCATGAAGCATCTCATCAACATTCATGACTATACGAATCGTATAACATTCCTGAGGATTCGTTAGTAAGAAGGCGAAAGTGTTGGAAGCCAAAGATGTCAAGAAATTGAAACTGAATATCCAATGTTCATGAATTCTATAATTTTTATTTTTTTACAGGTAGCTTTGATCTTCGGCGTTCATGGAGCTTGTAGACGTCAAGAATTATGTAAAATAAATACTAAGGACATAGTAGATAAAGATGACATGATTGTAGTAAAAATCCTAACGATAAAGAATAATAAACCACGATCATTTATAGTCGCGGATGAGTATTACGATGTATATAAGAAATACGCAAGATTACGTCCGGCAAAAGTTTCGACCGACCGATTTATTTTGCAATGTAAGGAAGGCATCTGTACTAGTCAAGTTATTGGAATTGATACATTTGGCAACATCCCAAGAAACGTTGCTAACTATTTAAAATTGCCCGATGCCGATCAATATACCGAGTATTCTTTTAGAAGAACTGCTGCGACGATTCTTGCCGACGCTGGGGCAGACATGATTGAATTGAAAAGATTTGGAGGATAGACGTCAAATTCTGTGGTCGAAAGATATATCGAGGAGTCCATCAAAAACAAAGAAAAAACTGGAAGAAAAAGAATAGGCATGTTACAAAATAAACCAACTACGTCAAAAAACTTCCAAACAAACATCAACCCGGACATTATCGAAGAAACACCAAATGAAGAGTCGGAAATAGATGTTAAAGAACCTGAGGAAATCAACCACACAAAAAGGACAATTGAAGAAGAAGGAAACGAGAAAGAAGAAGTAAAGAAGATTAAATTAGATGATGGTCAAACCATACACTTACATTTCACAAAGTGTACCAACTTGACTATAAATATTAATATACGAAGAATGGGTGAATAAAATAAAAAAAAAGTTAAAAAAATATGAATGATTCTTTTTTCTTTGCAGGGGGCTCCACCCCCAAACCCCCCGTTTTCCTCCCCCCGACTATCCCTTCACAACCCCCCAAACGAACCCCCTGCTGCAGTCGTAATGAAAAGCAGAATGTGCAACTAGGGCGGTACTCGTTTCGCTCGTGCGTCAAACCTTGCTATTGTGGGCAATCGGCTAGGTATCGCCCTAGTTGCATAATATAGTATTGTGGCTCGTTGTTAGTTTTTCCCAGTCAATATCTGATGTTAAATATAGTTTAGAGTTAATAGAAGTGTTTTTACTAAGTATTGTTCTATACTTTATCCAATCTGCATTGTCATCATCAAAAATGTTTTTCTCGGTTTAATTATATCGCAACCTCCTAGAGTGAAAAATATTGGTAAATGATCTGAGCTAAGTACATGCAGGAAATTTATGCTAGATATATCACTAATGTTTTTAATCAAGGCTATGTCTATCGTTGGTCTACTTCCATTTGTTGGGTAGTGCGTTGGTTCTTTAGGGTACACAATTGAGCAGTTATTATTTTGTAAAAAATTATAAACTTTTCTACCTGTACTATTTAAGTCGTAATTATTCCAGCACATGTGTCTTGCATTAAGGTCACCCATCAATATCACCTTGTTTCCCATATTTGTTATCATATCTAATTCCATTGCCTTAACATGATTTTTTGGTTTATTTATTGGCTGCAATTATGTTAACATTATTGGATAATCTTACACTTATACATTCAATTGTTATTCTTTTATTGAGTGTCAGCTCTTTATAGGTTATCCCATTTTTTATTAATATTAAAATACCTCCAGTGTTTCTATCTAACATATTTTTTCTTATACACATATAGTTTCTAACTTTAAACTTATAATTATGCTTCAGTATATGCTTGTATCCTTTTGATAAAGACATCTACATTTACTCTATAAATAAATTTCTCTACCCCATTTATTTTACGACAGTCTTAATTAAATGAGATTCAGCATACTTTAAGCATGCAGGTTTCGCATAGCAATTTGACGTAGCATGTCCCCACTCTTGGCATCTGTGACATTGCGAAATTCTACGTTTAGTTGTATAATCTTTCCACTCGATCTTCGTGTGACATATGTATGATACTTTGTGTTTTAACTGAGCTAGTTTTATCGCTGCTGACACAGATACCATGTATATGGGCGACGAAGTATGGTCGGACCAGAGAAAGAGCCGTCTTCGGGTTTTTTTGGGCGAAGTACCCCCATCATAACTAAAATAACAAGCGCATGCGGTGGATCTTGTATTACTACGCCGCGCGGTGAATAAAAAAAAGTATATGTTTGATTTATTAAATATCTTTTATATTATTAATGTATATTTATAATAAAAATATAGGGTTAATCAGATAACTTAAATAAAAACCACAAATTATTAAGAGAAATTTTATCGCTAATTCTTTTAAGTGTTAAAATATAAACATATTTATAATATTGTAGTGAGATAATTATTATCATCATAATCGCAACGGTCAAAATGATAATCAATACAATATTAACAATAATGTTTTCTCTTACAATCAATATTTAATACAACTAATTACAATGAATGATAACCAATTTTTAATATCTAGACTATTTCTTTTTTACTTTATTTTGTTAATTCCATGTCGGTAACAGCGATATATTCATGCACTCAAAAAACTCTCAGTTTTTCTCGATTAAATTCCTTAATTAATTTAAAATGCCAATCAGCCTTCATGTCAACATCCCAAATGTAAATATTTATCAATTATTACCATTTTCTGTATTGATATAAAAAACGGATTTTCTCAAATTTCCATTACTCATTTCATTGAATATAAATATTATAATTTAACAAATCATTGACTATTATTAATGTATAACATTATCAAATGATCCCAATAAAACTTTATCATCCCATCATACTTTATCATCAATTAGGCGAAAAATTAACTAATTTGATCCTTAAATTATTTATTTATTATATACTTTTATCACTCATATACTGTTTTCTGTTTTTATTATTTTATGTACGAATTGATATTTTCATTGAATTAGAAATTTTTTACATTTTTTTAATATTATCTGATATTTCTTTATTTATGTAGTGTTAGAAATAGTATCCCAGGAATGACTCTAAATTTATTACTATTATGATTACAATCATCAGTTTTATCGTTAGTTAATATTCAATTGTAGCTGGAAAAGCCTTAACGATATTTCTTTAATGACTGATAAAAGAATAGAGTTTTGAAAATTGCAGAAAAAAAAATTTGTAATGGACTACAAAAAATTTTAGAACGTTTAGATGATTGTTAAACAAACAAATTGTGTGTAGAAAAAATATCTGAGAAACAGTCAAATGTTAATTTAAAAAAAAAAAAATTCTTAATTAAAGAAAAAGTTTAAATCAAATTCATTACAGCTATATCGATGTTATTTGAAATCGGTTCTTCGAATAAAAAAATAAACTTCACAATTATAATGGCTAAAATGCAATAGAAATTGAAACTAAACATTATGGAACAAAAATTACTGAGAATAAATTTAATATCCATCTTGCAGATAGAGTCTAAAAATGTACTTTGTTTTTATTATTACTAATTTACTGAAATTTTCAATCATGCTGAAAATCTTGATTTTTTAACTCCAATAAATAAATACATTCATTTGCATTAAATCAAACAAAAATGGATAAAAAATCACAAAAAGTATTAACAAAATTTCTTCATATGTCTAGAGGTTTACATACTTGTAATTTCTATTCTTTCTTTTTTTTTCTACTGTTTTGTCAATGATTAACTCTCATAAGATAATGGAAAATGATCATAGTGTTTTGTAGCAATTGTTGATCATTAAATACTTAGTAATCATCATCGTATTTTAAACGTGAATCATCTCATGTTACATTGAGTTATTGCGTTTTTTCCCCTCTTAGTATTTATCGTGTGTTATCTTATTACAATTATAACTCAAATATTAACGTTCATCACATATTGAATGACTATTTTCATAAGTACATTGTGGAAAGTCGACGTTTTCCTGTTTTTGCCTGTTATACTCTGTAGGACGTTTATCATTTAATGAATTACCATCATTCTCAATTTTTGGTGTTTTTCTCACTGGTTCCCCACATTTTATCATTTCTTCAGTTACATAGAATAATACTTGCATCATCTCTTTATTCGGGGCAACATTTCTGACGTAATAAATTTTTTTTAAAGATTCAGAAGTTAAAAAAAGACTTAAACTATCTTCAACTAATTATTGAGCCACAGGTGCAAAATCATCATTTTTTCCAACTTTCCAAAACAATACAAATGAACCAGAGGAGAATTCTTACTAATTGAATCAACCTTGTTGAAAATGCTCTTGTTCTTCAGCTATTGAATTTAATCCACTTTCACTACCAAAGCATCCTTGATCAGATGGCGTCAATTCTTGAGACTTCGTTTCTTCATCCAGTACATCTTCTCATTCATCTTCATCATCATCATCCGTGTCAACAGATTCTTCTTCTTTGATTTTCTTATTTCTGCTATTCACTTCTTCTATAAACTGAACAAATAATAAAAGTCAGTATCAAATTAACATTAAGTAGTACAGCATTGGTATCATGCTCGTTATAAGAAATGCTGTGTTCTCTTAGCTATACCATCAAATTCTCCTTCTCCCAATAAGTCGTAGGTTATGGATTAATCTAGAATAATAATGATTACACTGATTTTAATAAATCTGTTGATTGTAAAATGTAAACAAAATGAAGAAATCATTAGAACTATTTATATAAAATAATAAGTACACCGAATAACAAAAGTAAGCGAGGTTTGCAACGATAATACATACCATTTTATTGTGATACGATGCGTTATCTATAATTATCAAGGATGGTTTCTTCAAGATGCGTAATAGTTGGTCAGAGAACCATTTTTCGAACATGGCAGCATCCATGTCTCCATGTAGTCATCGCCATTCTTCGGCTTCTTTTTAGTATTTAAAAATAATGAAGTGCTTTCAATGAAGCCATTTTCTCCTCCCGCATGGCAGATTAAATATCGGGAACCTGTTCTAGCACTCTTTATTGAACAGCTGCGGAAATCCTTGCACTGCCAATCTTTGGTTTTTCCAGTTCCCATTCGGAATGACAACGTTTCATCCAACAATACAACCTCGCGTTTGTTGCAGCTTTGCAAATTCTCCCTATACTCTGTGAGGAATTTTAATCGTTTAAATACAATTTATGGTGGTTCAATAACATAACGCTTGCCATCTCTCTTCTCATACGAAAATCCTTTATCATGCAAGATCTTCCGTAACGTTTCCTTGCCACCATTGAATGCAATCTTCTTATCTCTATTAGAAAAAGCAGAGGGAAAAAGAAAAAGAAAGAATAGACATGTCTAGCAATAGCATATATGCAATATGGTAGTCACAGCATGAAAAATGTAAAAAAAGAACGAAAAAATCATGCTAAAGCAGGGTGCAAACTTACCTAATTAAACGTATTAATTCCTCCACCGTTACATTCCTTCGTTGCTGGTAAATTCGGGAGATGAGATTACAAATATCATTCTTAACTTTTTCTGGTGCATCACGAATTGGTGCTGGATGAGGTCGAATTTTCCCTAGTGTAGAAAAGAGTTGACCAGATTTACCAATGGCTACGTATTTCGTCACACTATCTAAAGAAATATTTCGATATGTGGCAACTCTTTTTCTGAAATTTAAAAAAAATACTATCAGTAATGACTTAATGGGATGCTAACATTGAATAGTTTAACTTAGATTTCTATGACAAGAAAAAAAATGATACATTATAACCTGACATTGCTTAATGGAACTAGAAGTTCTCCAATTTCACGTTCTTTCTCCAAGGCTTCATACAGATTACAAATTGCAGCTTGAAATTGGGAATTGAAGGATATTCCTCTTTTATCCGTCGTGTAAATGGACCACCTTTTCAGCTTCCTCGGTTTCTTCGGTGCTACTTGTCCACGTCCCCGGCTCATGTTGTTGAGAAAAAAAAAATTAGAATACTATTAATATATAGAGTAGAAATACAAACACGATACAGATCAATTATGATTAACAACGAAATACAGAACAACAAACACAGATGAACGAATAAAAACACCAACACTAAAAACACACAAACACAAACGTTAATCAAACTTTTCAAGTTTTAATAAAAACAACGATTTTGCACAATATGGAAGCGATATAAAATTATTAATGCACAATAAATCTGCAATGTAATTTTTTAGCTAATTGGGAGCCAAATGAGCAGTTATTGATAGATGTATCAATGCGCAGTTTTATATAAAATAATTGAAGAAAAACCGCCAAATTTGATTTTTAATTAGCTTACATCGATAAAAAAAAATGCTTACTTACCTACAGAAGTAATATGCGTAGGCACGTCAGTTTTAAGGAACTATTTTTCTTTGGCAGAGTCGACTTTTCCAAAATACCCGAAGACGACTCTTTCTTTGCTCCAACTATACCTTTTATAGGACTCACATCTTCACTATTATAACCTAACCTCTTTAGATCGTCTATAATGTCTTGACCTGCAACATCAGCATACAATCCTTCAGTAACGGATGTTTTTTTCTTCCATTTTATAAGTGTGTAGGTATGGAAGTCAACTTTTCGCTCTTCATAGAATGTTTCTAATTTAAGATATTCATTTTGGGATATAAAGGTGTTCTGACTTAGTCGGAGGTACTCTACCGTCGGCCTAACATTTTTCTCTCCACCGAATAAGTAGATGAATCAAGGTCTTTCCTGCCAACTCATTTTTGCCAATTAGACAACTCAAATTAGTTTCTAGGCGTATATGTCCTTTCTCAAAGGGCCTAGAAGCTTCGAAAACGCAGAGTTTTCGAAGCGGAAAAACGCTCTGTAGTGGTTAGTATTCGTCTGTTACTGGTAGTATTTGTACGAAGTTCGTACTCGGACGACTCTTAAGCATCATCGGACGATGCCAACTCACAGAAAACTCGTTGTATCAGTCAACTCGGTACGTGTGTACTAGTAGTCGAACTCTCCAGTGAAAACCCAGACAACTCCTCAGAATATTCCTCAGAAATGGAATAACTCACCAGTTAATCATCTACAGTGATGATTATGAATTCATCAAGCAGTCTAACTCTCAGAAGACATCATCAGTAAGCTCATGTTAGTCCGCATCAGCACCTTCTTACAAAAGGCGCGAACGATGTCGGCTTCGACGCCTCATGGACAGACACACACACACGAACAACTCACTTGTGTCTATGTGGCTGACGCCAAAACAATGAAACTCAGGCTCCTCAAGAAAATCAGACTACTCCTGGTGCAGAGACCAGTACAAGAAAACTTACAACATTCCTGTGATCCTCTACTCATTAGTGAACTCAATATTGTACAGACAATTCAAAGGCTCTTTTATTGTTATTTTTCCGTTACTGTTATTTTAGTGTTTAATAAATCGTGAACTGTTACTGTTAATTAGTGTCAGCCGATTCATTCACACCGTTCAAAAGTCCCGACTGTTCTAGCATCCAAATATCCTAAAAAATACAGTCAACAAATTCCCGACTTCTCACTCAGCTGACTCAAAGCCAGAACAAGTGAAAATTTCCGTTTTGTATTTGTGATATTTCATATAAAACTGTCCTGATAGTACATTTTTAATGCTTTCCACAAATTTTGTATGAGTTTCAATCCTACCATGTATTACTAATGGAGGTAATTTCTTAGATGATACTTTTTTTTAGTTTCCCTCGCGGTTTCTAGAAACTGCAATTTTACGGTTAAAAAATCGTTAAAACTTCGTTAAATTAAAGTTAAATTCGAGTTATTTCCTGATAAAAAATGGTTAAAAACAAGTTAAATATTCGAAACGAAATTTAACCATTTTTTCCCGGTTACAAAGCAGGAAAATAACTCGAGTATTCAACTAAATATTCACGGTTGAATCTCGGTTAAATCCCGGTAAGATATTGAGTATTGAACTAAATAATAGAATATTTTAACAGATTAAAAAAAGATCAATTATTTCAGTAAACAGTTGATTTTATATAAACAATTCAGTGGCGTCAATAATTGTTAGATTTGAGTTTTTTCAGCGGAATTTGTTTGATATCGACTAAATGAGACTAGTCGTAGTAGTATTACGTATCTAGAATTGAGACATGTAAACGCCGAAATTCTTTTCTAAAACATCACTCAATCAATCGATTCTTATGTAACGCAATTATGCCACATCGATTATTCACAGTTGTTGAGAAAATCTCAACTTGTGAATTAACCTAGCCGTTTAAGAATAGGGATGATTGTGCCGGAACAGAGCGAACGGAAGTCAGGTTTTATAAAAAATAAAATATCTTTATTTTCAGCACTAACAGGTACACTTAATACATTGACAAACTTTTTGTTACTGAATAAGAAGACTGAATGGCGATAGAAATCACTGAATATCAATTTTTGATTTACTGAATTTTTTATTGAATGTCTGATAAATGCTTAACTTGGTGTGTTTGGTATTATTGACCTCCCACACGAGCTCAACACGCTTCACAAGTCAAGAAGATGTGATTGTGCACGTGGAGTTAGCCTATCAATGCAATGCAAAAAAATGAATTGAATCAAAATACTCGAATTT
The DNA here is from genome assembly GCF_013357705.1 of Chelonus insularis. Classification (NCBI taxonomy): domain Eukaryota; kingdom Metazoa; phylum Arthropoda; class Insecta; order Hymenoptera; family Braconidae; genus Chelonus; species Chelonus insularis. The sequence goes on from NW_023276524.1 coordinate 408,827, forward strand.
ACGTTGAATCGTCTTGAACTATTGACTGATTTCTTTCGTAGACTACGACTTGAATGTTTTTGATGATTTACAATAGCACTAGTACTGATGATTGACTCAAAACTTTCAGATTTGTTAAGAAAGAATGTGAATGGCGTGTACACGTGAACGAGAACAGTGAAAGAATGGCGACAGGAACTTCATTAGTCAAAAGGGACACTGAAAATTAGTCAAATGAGTGACTAGATTAAGAATTATTGATTATTCGGTCGATTGGTTATCGACCCAGTCCCAAGATGGCCGCCGAAGTTCCTGTCAGCTGGCAAATTCAAACTGAGAATTAATTAATTTTCAACAACAGTGAATAAGAGATTCTATTCATTGGCGGAAAAAATAAATAGTTTCTCGTTGCCGTCTATCACTTCTTTTGATTTATTACTGTTTATACCAGTCGAACAGCATTTACGCGGACAAATTTGCGAGAATAAGCTCGTATCGTAGCATAGATAGAAAAAACCAATATATCCTATATTTTTTGTCAGACTCAATCTCTTTACCCTGGTGCACTGCAAATCCTAAGATTCCAAAAACGTGTTAAAATAACACACTTAAAGCGTATTCAATGTAAAATGTCCATAAGCAAACTATACATTATTTATAGACACTTTTTACACATTTTATAGTGTGTAAAAAATCTATAGTTTGTTAACGGTATTTAACATTGAAGAGGCTTAGCGTTTCAAAAGTGTCTACAAGAATAACAGACTTGGATTTGTAGTGTGAAAAGATTGGTCACTTTGACTTCGTTGAACTTATCTCAAATTAACTTGCCTTGCTGTAATCAATGCTAAAAATGAAAAATAAATTTGAACAAATGTCTATATTTAAAACTAACAGAACTTGTTATAAATAATCAAACTCAAGATCATTACGAAAAATTTGAGTTTTTTTACCGTGAAAACGAGCTTCAATTTTTAAGAATTATATCTAGAAATCTTCTATCAATAGAGAACATTACTAAAATTGGGCCATGTCTTATGACATTTTTTTTAACTAGCTACTTTTTCAGATTAAGTAAAAATTGATGGCAAACAAAATTTATCGTAAATTTCCATCTACAAAATTACTTTTTCAATTATTTCAAGAAAATTCAAAAAAGTATTTTCTTACACAATTCATCGAAAGTAAAGAAAAAAAAAAGACTTAATTTTATAGATGACATATTACTTCATTTGATTTCAAACTTATTTGGTGTTTCAAAATTTTTTTAAGAGAAACTAAAAATGAATAGCAATAAAACTTAAGGATTGAGGTTAACGATTATTACTCAAGTTATTTTTTCAATTTTCTTAAGATTTCGTTAAAACAGAAAGGATTTGGAAGAATAGTTGAGGAAATTATTTTTCCCCAGCGAAATCAGTTACTGCCGGTATATTTTGAAGAAACTCCGTGTATACACCGTATTACGGTAAATCAAATATAAGTTCAGAGTATACTCCGTGTGCACAAGAATTATTTATCTAAAATATATATTTTAATTATGCTATATATTTTCCGTTTAGACACTGTAATATCGTTATATATATTTCGAGTACAAATTGTGTTCATTTTATTTTTATACCGAAAAAACACAATATGAACTTGGGTTATATAAAATGAATAAATGATATATATTACAAGTATATACTTCAAGAATATAGTGTAAATTATAAATACATACATAGTTATACAAATACATATCGAAAATATGTACTGCAATTATTTTAAATATACACCGTAAAAATACTGTGGATACCAAAAGTGCACCCACAGCAGTTCTTTAATTAATATTAACTTTTTGTAATATTTACATCGTGAAAAAACAATAAATACTCAAAATTTATCTCGTAAAAACACAGTATAAACTAAGAATAATCACTGTGTAACCGGTAAATGTGCACAGTGATATATATACTCCGAGTATGTACAAAAATTATTCGAAGTTTCCGGCAGTTTCTACGGCATTTATCAATGGTTTTTATCAACATTATATTCAAGCGAATTATTCAAGGATCGTTCGAAGACCAAAAGTTACACTCTGATAGACCAAAACGATTCCTAGTATTTACAATTTATCCACTAATTCATCAGAATAGGAATGGTTTAATTTATTTTCCAGGAAAAGTATTAATACAAATTTGCTATACATTATTATACATAAAACATTTTCTCTTACATTACAATAAACATATTGGATATTACAAATCCATTGATACGACATTACGTAGATACATTGCACTCAGTTTTATTTATTTGAAACATACATAAAATTAAGGAAAACAAAATTATCTATAATATAAAAATATTATGAAAAACAGAACTTTTTACAATTATCAATCACTCTCCCAGCAGTTAGATAATGGAAATACATAAGTCTCTGTTGATTTACATACTTTAATAACTAGTTTTAAGTAGTCTGAGGCACTCCGTATTCAGAAGCGGCTTTTCTGTAGCCCATATCTTTACTTAATACTTTATCTATAGCTGTTTTCATAGAAATTTTTGACCACTCTCCTCTTTTAGTTTTTTTTTGTATGTACGTACCTGTTCTGACTTCGAGTCGGCCGAATGAGCAAACTGAAAACTAGTGGACTGAATGAATTAAGAGCAGAATAAGAACAAAAGGTTGGATGCTAGAAGGTTCTAAAATATAATTTATTAACACTGGATTGCTTGGGTTTTATAGTTTTTATTCAACAATAACACTTAACGTACTCAATAGAATTTAATAATCACTACATCTAGTTGAGTTGACTGTACCATAATTGTTTGTACACTTATGAGTTGTCCAATGGTTATTTTTTCACCAAATAACATAGTCTCAAAAAACAGTGAATAGCAACATTCACAGTATACACCAGAGTTATTCGGGGGAGCGATGTATAGGTGAATGTCCGTGAGGCACTATGGCGTCGACGCCAGTTCAGCTTCGCGCCCAAAGACACTACAAACTGAATATACTGGACCACTTGCACTGATGAGAGTAATTTGATGATTCACGTATCTTAGTGAGAGGTGTCTGAGTCTCTTTGACCGTACTTTATTGTACAACGAGTGAGCTGACTGCAAAAAACTGCGATTTGACTGCGAAAAATTATACAGAGATGACCGCGTGATTTGCCTGGAGCTAACTGACTTTGTAATTTTCTACAGAGTTGACCGCTTGATTTGCCTGAAGCTAACTGACGCCACAAGTGCTCGACCGCGTGCTTGTTGGCGTCACTAGGGCCGTAGAGTTGCCTTCTGGGCCATGAGGGAAATACTTCCCGATGATTGGTCCAGTGAGTTGACTGACGCGCCGGTGGACAAGTCCGGCATTAACTATTTTCAAATATTCTGAGACTTGCTGACTTGGGGCCCTCCAAGTCAGAACAGTACCATTGTTTTACCTGAAAAGTTAAACCACGTTAGTCACGTACCTATTTATCAACATAGGTATCTCAACGAAGACCTACTTTTCCATGTTGCCCCTATAACCCATCTTACCCCATACCCAATGCCCCGTGTTGCCCCAAAGGCTGAATTAGTAAAAAAAATATTTCTGAAAAGAAAAATAATAACTGAACATTAATCCAACTATACCACAACAAAGTATACAACCCTAACAACCATATACGAGAAAAGTCATCAATTGGGTAGCGTAAAATTAGATCGAGAAGACACTCAACGTGATGTTCGTTTGTCAACAAAAAACGCGTGCACTCCTACTCACTTTTTCTGTCGCACTGACGGTTGATCGAGTATGGCTTCCTATTGGCTTATTGCTTTCTATTCGCAAAAGTCAAGTTTCTTGTATGTGTGCGTGACCCCGTCATGCCCCCCTTTCCTTACTATGTTTATAGTTTTGATATAAAATTATTCTACATATTTGATAAAAAGAAATTAAAATTAAAAGTACAATCGTTGAATGTACAATTTTTAAATTTAATAAAGAATTGGATGCATCTTTTGTCCTTCATTTATTTCTTATGTTTTCTTACTTTGTTAACATATGTAGAATCTTCTACGAGTTATTGAAATATTCAACTTTTTTTTTATTGCTCATCCGGTTAAAATGAATATAATATTTATGTGAACAACATCCTTAAGCCATTCGTCATCTCCTCAATAGATTAGTTTATGTTTCCGAGCCACAAGAATCTTTCAGTTAATCGAAGTACGCATTAAGTCGAGTAGGCCACAAAAGTCGTTGTTTCGGGAGCGAAATGCGGCCAAGAAGGCTATACTTTCGGCCAGGAGATCAAGAAAAATAATTATTACACCGTACACGACAGTATATATTTACAAGAAGAAACTATTTATAAAAAACTCAGGCAGGATTATCAGGTTGTTCAAGTAAAAGGCACTAGTGGTTAGTTTAAATAATGTTATTTTTTATTTTTTAAAATAGTTGATTAAAAAAAAATAAGAGTGTTAGCTAAATATACAGTACGAAACATAATTGTAACTAAAGCCAAATGTAAGATTGAATTCCTAGTATGAATCTAGCTGTTGTGTCTTCAACTGAAGATTCATTTCATTAAATTAAGAATTGATAAATTCATTAATAAAAATATGCAATGATTCCGTTAACATAGTTTTCCTTTCGCATCTTCACACCTATCTTTCTTTCTTCAGTTTCTTTGAATTTCAATGTGGTGAGTTTTTCCTCCTTCAAAGACTCCCGCTCTCTTGACTAAGCGCCATCTACCGGGAAAAAAGCTACTTAAAATACTAAAAGAAAAGAAGGAGGATTCTGGATGTTTTCATGAAAAAAAAATAATAAAGAACAAATTAGTTATTAACCTAAAAAAGCGGTTTGGGACCTGTCCATGCATAAAAATCCAGGTGCTTGCATTGAAAAAAGTCCAGAATTTTGTGAATTGCTTGGAGCGATTTGCTCATACTGGTGATCATGGGAAAGAAATTTCTGGCGTGGGAACCCTATGGAAATTTTATTCAGAAAGTTCTAATAATGGTTAATCTCCCAGAATCTTCCGGGCTATCCTGAAAAAACTATAAAAGGAAGTCTACTGAGTTCATCACGCAGTTCGTCTTTAATTCTATCTTGAAGTGGAGAGTGTAGCAACAAAGAAACCAAAGAGCAAGTACTTCTAGTGCAAGTTACGTAGTGTATGACTCATAAAAGTTTTAATAATCATCTCAAGTGTTCAAAACGATTGAACTTCCTTTTCATTGCTTAAGTTCTAGTAAATTCTGTGTTAATCTAAGTGTTGTGTTCTACGAGGTTATCATCTTTAATTGTTTGATAAACCGCCTAAGAAAGCAGCAAGACTATAGTAGAACAAGTGGGTCTCATTTAACATCAGTTTGGGGTTCCACAAGGGCCAAGTGTAACCGCGTCTTTAGACACACCGAAGAAAAACCGCGTCTGAAGACATTCCTTGTGGAACATTTTCCGCAAATCTCAAAAAAAAGAAGGTTTTATTTTTTTTGCTGCTGATGAACAACCATTAGAGTTAGTCCGCGTTCCTCAGCAACTCTAGATCTTCCGAAAAGTTACCCGCCTTGACCCACTCGTTCTCATACCTGTTTTTTTTTTATATATATATATATAAAGGATTGTTAAAATCGTCAGTTGTTAGTTTAAGTTTAATTAAATTGCTCTTGACTAACATTATATTTATCAATCTTACATAGAAAATAAAACTTTGTTTCATAAATTCGTTGTTGTTTCAGTGACCCTGGGGTAACCCTCTCTTTTCAAGCTTAAACAAGTATTAACAGCTAGTCAACTTAAATTAGTTTATCATGCTCTGGGAGAGAGTATACTTAGATATGGAATTATTGCTTGGGGTAGTGCGTATGATAATGCTCTCAGTCCACTGATGTCAGTACAAAGTAGACTGATAAAATTATTCATTAAACCTGGTATGTGCAAACCATTGAGTGTTAAGAATGCGTTTGAGCTTATGGCTCTGCAGTTTTACTACTGTGATTGTAGAAAAATGTTTCTGGAATCCAGTAGTAGATCTAGGTCTAAGTCTATTATTGTGCCAAAGACTAGTAAAAGTATAAGTTGTAAGCGAGCGTTTCTGATTGCTATTAAACTGTTCAATATGCTACCTTTGCAACTAAAAAATATTAATGGAAATAAGTTTGTAAGAAAGAAAGCTCTAACAGCATGGTACAGATTGAACAGAGTGTAATGTATCAATTGGTATTAATTAGATATTTTTCTTGTTGTATTCATAAACTTCATAAATATGTGCGACATACTATTTTATGGACATGATGTTACTTTTAATTAACTTAGTTTATAAGAAAAGTTTTTGTTTACAGTGATTATTTGCACTGTAGGTATTTTTGTACCAGGCCCATGCACAGGCGTTTCTCTGTACGCCTCTATGGGACATTTTATGCGGAATGTTATTATTATTTTGTGTATGATGTATTATTTCTGGTCAAATGAATTCTAAATTCTAAAATTCTAAAAAATAATGATTTTATCAAGCAAAAATCCCCCCCCCCTCCCCCAGAACAACGATTTTATTTCAAATTAAATTAATCCAAAGATAATAATTTATTCCGAAAGGTGTAGATTTGTTCAATAAAATTTTATTCAAATATTTATAAAAGTTGATTACCACTATCTCTATTATTTATAAACTTGTTTATTATTTTTAAAAATTGTTTACAAAGTTGTTTACTCTAAAAGGGATTGAAGGTTTAAGAGATTAAACGTATTAATTCAATTGAACGTGTAAAGTAAAATAAAATCTATTATTGCAATAAATTTGGTAAAAGTGGAGTAAACAAGTGGACAAAAGAATAAATGAATTTTGGTAAACACTAATCCCTTAGGATATATTTTTTGTGTTTTTGAAAGTTTAATTGAGTAAATTCCAATTTTAGAGAATTATCAGAGGAAAAAGAATTTATTCAATTTTACCAAACGTTTTTGTGATATTCAATTTGTGAATTTATCATGAAAATAATGGTTATGGCCAAACATGTTTATTCTTCCATAATTTCGCATTATTTTTACATACAACGGTGCATTCTATTTATTTTTTATCAATTAACGAGTTTAATATCATAGTAACTTTCTGGTAACTTTCTCAGAACAATTAAGTAGCGCTAACGGCCAAAATCAGTACTATTTCATTCACTACTCGGTAAACTTGGATTTCTGGTTACCGACTGTTGTGCAACACTTGGATACAGTATTATCTGTTTGCCAAGGTTATAGTGGTGATTTTTACTTGGTATACAATGGTTTTTTTTGTTTAGATTTGCCGTTTGATTGTTTGTTCTGCCACAACAAGTTGTACCTGTTATTCCAAAACATCATTAGACTGAGTTTTAGTCTTATATAGAACTTTTATCACTAACCTGGCTATCAAACTATATACATGCTGTGACATCCCAAAGCATCAAATTTTTACATCTCTATTACATTGTAATTAAGCGTATTAGTGAGCGTATTAGTGAGCCACTCGAACGAATAGCTAAAAGTGAGCCTAATGTTATTCTATCGTCAGATCAATCTAATATTGTCCACCAGAAGCAGGGTGCATTGGTTATTCCCAGTACTCCTAACTTGCCTGAAGTACTAAGTGCAATACATGATGAGAGCCAACCTGTTAATGCCGATGTTAGTAAATCTAATACCTCATTGTTTCAATGCCTACTATGTCCTAGATCTTTACCGTCTCAGCGTTGCCTCAGTCAACATGTGCGTCACTCTTACAACAACATGAGTGATTCGGACACCTTTTCGGTCTTGCCTATAATCGAACTAGCACATCCATGTTCATTATGTAACAAGGCATTTCGTACGAAGATTGGACTTGGTCAGCATATGCGCCACCTACATGCAAAGGAATACAACGATGAAATCGTACGACCCTGTATCAGACGTCGATGGCATGATGAAGACCTTAGAAGACTCGCCTCTGCAGAACTAAATGCCCCACTCTGCAATTTTAGCAAGTTGAACAACTACCTCTTTGAATTGAAAATAGTAGATAGAGGTCTTGATGGGATTCGTCGTATACGAGATTCAGCGAGATACAAGGATATTTTGGAGCAAGTCAGGGGAACACTGGAACTACCCGAAGACCCTACACTGGTGTCTGATCCACAGCCTCATGTTGTTCCAATCAGTAGCTGCGTTGATGGATCCTTTGATTTATTCGGAAGTTGGCTGGAAGATGCTATTTTTAATTTAACTCATAGAGTTTCCGAAGATACCAGCTTGCAACATCTTTTGTCTGCAATAGAAGCTATACTTGCTGGTGGAAGTCCTGAGAATGATTTGGTGAATTGGTTCTACTCCATTTTTGGCTCCAACGACACGTGCGTAGAACAGTTGTCAAACACCAGAGAGGATCCATGCTTCCCCCGTCCTAAGGACAGAAATTGAGTACCTCGCCTCTTTGGGCATAACTCTGGGAAATTATAACTCTACTTTCTTCGCGATAGCATTTACCGGGACGCGTATACCTGCACCTTAGAACAGGCACAGGGATAAACGTAACAAGCCCGAAGCCTTACGACATACCACTACGAGTCCAACCTCAATTGACCGAAAGCACCCGGCTCTCTGCATATCGTTTTTCGACTTTGCAACTCCGGATGCGGGCTTGGATTTCAGTCTCCCGTAGCACCAGTTTTATCCGCTTTGGTCGGCGGCCCCAGTTGTTTATGGTGTGAAGGGAGCACCGTCATATTATCAGCAGCTGAAAAAAAGAAAATGGTAAATGATAGATGTTTCCTGAAATATATAAAAGTTTATTATTTTGTTAAGGATCGTTAAGTGAGAAATCCCTATCCGTTTGATCCACAGGTTTCAGGTGTTCTGCGAAGATTGCAGGCCTGCAACCTGTGCCTAGGTGCTCCGACAACACCCAGTTGTGGATCAATGAAGTTCACGAGCTATGTTTTCTTACGGCGCTGGTAATGGTAATGACCTGCTACTTCTGCGGGGTGGAGGGTTCTGTGTACTCTGTGTGCTGGGCAATGCCGCTCCCGTTCGCGCTACCCTCCTTTTCTCTCTTACCGCCTCGCGGATTCATCTACCTTCCTCGAACAATTTCTTTTCCCTGCATGTTTTGACAAATTGTTCGAGGGCCCTACATGTGTCCTTCGATTGGACAAACTTTGGCGCTATTTCAGACCATGTCGATGTGAGGTCAACGTTTGTTTCCGAACGTATGACCGCTATGAGACTCGTGCGTCTGTCTCTATATGCGGGACAGTGCAGCAAGAAGTACTTCACTGTGTCCTCATCTCCCCTATCGCAATTAGGGTAGGTTGGATCTGCTTCGGTGGCATATTGTGCACGATGTGCACGGAATATACCATGTCCTGTGAATATTTGCGGCCCGTCTCAGATGCATCCCATTCTGCCTGCCATATTTTTATCGTTTGCAATCTGAGGTTCATCATCGGCGTCGACGTCTCCCCTGACGTGTTGTCGTTTAGGGAGATTCTAGTGCCGTTGTATGTTTCTACTTCGTCGGTACTCTATACACTGCGCTTTAGGCGGAACAGATGGTTATTCCACCAACTCATCTGCGAAAGTGTCAGCGAATTCGTCAATGTTCATCGGAGAGTCCAGCAATGGTCCAGCGGATAGTGTGCTCTCTAGCTCGGGTATCAACTTACTGAAGGCTTCCCATTCAGCTGCTTTGACATTAAACTGTCGGGTTGCCTGTTTAAGCTTCACCCTGCACTCCACTTTGACCAAGCTGGATTCCGATAGCTAAATGGTCTGATCCCTGAACCCACTCTCTCTCTCGACTGACCATTTGCTGAGGTACTGTGACAGTCCCTGAGTAGCTACGGTCACGTCAATGTACAATTTTCCCCTTGGGGAGCTGTATGTGGGGCCTTCTTCAACTCCATTCAGAACTTCCAGACCGAATTCGGTAAAGAAATTTGCAAGCTTTTCCCCTCTGGTGTCGAAGTCTGGTGACCACAGAGGATATCGGGCGTTCGCATCCATACAGATAAGAACTTGCTTGCCACTAAGGGTCGTCAGGACCTTTCGTAAGTGTTCGATATGAACTTCGATTGAGTCCTTGTGCTGGAAATAATGTGAAATAGCGTAAAACGAGTACCCCTTCAATGAGGGCACACGTACAGTGTGCAGTACTCAGTTCGTCTATACAGAGCATCTTGAGGAGAGGGTTGACTACGACAATAGCCGATTTGGGTTTTTCCCGTTTAAGGGTTTTTGCAGCGACTAGGGCTTGCCCAAATTCTCTGACTGCGTAGCCTTGTGAACCGGCATTCATGGAGTCGGGCTCCTGTAATAACAGTACATCCAGTTGCTTTTGTTTCACAAGTGCAAACGCTTCTTTCGTGGATTTCATGTTCAGGTGTAGATGTAGTCGTAGAAGACGGAGCTCGTCCGTTCTTCTGGTGACGGCGTTCCTTGTGGTACCCCTGGGTGGCGCCTGATCACCTGGAGTCGGGACGGAACTAACACCGTCTTGGCGGTCTCGGGGTTTGCATGCCGTGATGTTATGGTCATAGATATTATTATTATTACTACAATCATCACGACCGTGATCATAGGCAGCATCGTCGCAATTATTATTATTATTATTATTAATATGATTGTTATTATTATTATTGGCATCAGCCTTGGCAGTTGCCTTTGCAGAAACCCGCTGTCGAGCCCTGACAGTAGCCCTCGATTGTGAGAGGTCAAAAGATACTTTTTCTATGCTAAGAATGCGGAGCACGGGGGGGGGGAGGGGGCTGCGCATTTTCGGTCGGGTGAGGCTTACTGAGCAATTACGGATTTGAAGTACCCTGCCTATTGGGTTTACTCGAGCATCTAGTCGATTTAGGAGCACGAGGCATTCCTTTGACTGGGCAAGCTTGACCGGCTGTTAGCGAGAGCGCCAGAAGGCAGCGCGTGCGAGGCCTACCGGACACCCTGTCGAACGTTTCGGACCTCTGCGGGTGCTTAGGTGTCCAAGTTCCAGGGTCGTCTTCTTGATCCACTCTAGTTATTGGTGTGGATTCCAGTTGACTCTTGCAGCCTTTCTGGTCTCACGCGTAAGTAATGGCCCCGCCGCAATCTTCGAGTGGGGCCGGTTTTACTTGCGGATATTTCCTTAATTACGCTTGATTCCATATTTGCTATTACCTTAAGGGCGGTAGTCCCTGTGATATGTGTTGTAGTATCAAGATACGTATTGTATAGAGATACGTATTGGTTCTGAAAAACATAAAGTAACTAGGGCGGTTAGCTTATGTGCATTCCTGTGTGGAAATGACACATTTATGATAATATAGATATAGTAGACATAGAAAAATAGGAAAACAGAAAATTTTTGGACAAGTACCATGGCCTACTTTTGTAGATACGTATTGCTTTCTAAAAGAGGAAAAAAAAAAAAAACAGGGCAAGCCAAACACATTCCCTTGCCCACATCACAGGAGTCACAGCAGAGGGGCTGGTCAAGGCCTCGAGAAACACCTTTGTAAATCAGAAAACCAAAGGGTGAACCCTCGTTCACGACCAATCAAATATGAAAGATGGAAAAACCTTCACAGTGTCGTCTTACAATATTTTTGGGAGAAGGACGGACTCCCGGAAAGCGGTCTGCGTGCGACTCTCTAACCACCCCCGTAGACTAGATCATCACACCCCGCACTGGCCGACGACTGTGACTTGAATTATTATGAACTCAATATCAACATGCTTTCTCAAGAGACCTACGACATGACAACGAGGCAGCTCGGAACTCTCCGGGGGTAGGGGCACGCTAGATCGTCCGTGCCCCGAGACAACATTACTACCCTGCGTCAGCTTTCAGTCTCTGCATGTTTTGATATTTGTTTTTGTCTCACTTGATTGTTCCAGCAATATGGCAAGGACCCGCTGACCTCTTGACAGCCTGCGATCGTGAACATGGTTTGGATCCATTTGTTTACTTTTTATTTATTTATTTATTTATTCGTTCATGTATTGATATATAGGAATTGTACCAAAAGTTTACATTCATTATGTTTACTCATTTATTTATTTAACTGCCTTCTTTATTTTTGTTTGCCGTTTTTGCTATGATACTTGATATCATTTATAAATAAAAGAAAAACATATTTGCAATTGCATTGCCATTCTTTCATATTACATTCTCTTTTCAAGTATATTTTCTCTCACACACACACACCTGTAAAGGACTCCACGTCAAGGCGGAGCCTTGATTGTGGACATATAAGGAGGTAGTAATGATGATGGCTCTTAGCCTCTGTCCCGTTATAATAAGGGCAGAGTTACCAGGTATACCCACGAGGAAGGGTCCACCTTAATACCCACACCAGAGAGGATTCGGCTTATCAAACGAACCGCCGGAAACGTCGTCGCCAATATGCTAGAGTCCAAACGTTGTGGAAGCATAATCGAACCAAAGCCGCCAAATTCGTGTTGAATGATGACAATGGTACAGAAATTCATTCGGCTTTAGGTCCAGATGGGGTATCACCGAGGGCTTTCTAAGACTAATAGTGATAGTGTAGCAGTGGTGATGAACATTCTTCTATTGTGGGGTTATGTACCTGCAATATGGAGAGATACGAGGACTATACTCATACCTAAGAAGGGTGATCCTACCAACCCAGTGTCTTATCGGCCTATTTCTATCTCTTCAGTGGTTCTTTGTCACCTTTATAAAATTATAGCTGATAGAGTCTTTAATCTCAACATATTTGATAGAACGCAGAGGGGATTAATCCACACTGATGGTACCGCGGAGAATGTTACAGTTCTAGCAGCATTGCTTGATCATGCACAGTGGAGCAAGTCCAACATCCACATTGTTTCAATTGATGCCCAGAAAGCCTTTGATACTGTCGGCCATCAAGCACTCGATAGAGTACTTACCAAAAGAGGGTTCTCACAGCTGTTCAGAGTCTACATTAGTAATCTCTATCTGGAGTTCTTCACTTATCTTGAAGTTAATGGTCAGAAGAGTAGTCCCATCCGCCCAACTCAAAGAGTGAGGCAGGGTGATTCCTTTTCGTCGGTTGCCTTCAATTTAGTTATGGACGAGGTGCTAGCTGCTATTGACCCAATGGTTGGATACTAAATGAATGATGTACTGGTCAATGCCTTATCATTTGCCGACGACCTTGACCTCATTGCATCAACGCAAGAAGGCATACAAGGTCTCCTCGATAGGGTAGCCGAAGCCATGATGCTAGCAGGTAAAATCAAAAAGATGAAGATCATTACGGAGCCACTCTTTCAGATCCAAAATCATAGAATCTAGGCATCTTTTCCTATTCAACTCCAAATTCCACTCCGAATTCCAGAGCTTATTATAACCCGTCTTGAGAGACTTAACGAGAGTTCAACGAAGGTTCCCTGTTCTAAAATTACCACATCCACAGTTACAATATCCTGGAGAGGGATTTGGGCAAAGTCATCTGCCACCCTCATGCGATTGCTTGGCTTGCCAAGGAGAGAACTGTAGGGTCTTACTACAAGGGTGCTACTTGACTCATACCTGAATTTTATCAAGTTTAACTCCACCACAACTGTTGCATCTCATAATACATGACCTTATCGTGTAAAAACGTAGTGTTTCATAGACTCATAGATTCTTGATAGTGACAAGTGTGGGACTCGCTAATGCCACGATTAAGTAGCTTATTGAAGATTGTGTTGCAACAGCGAACTTTATAGGCTGATATGTACTATCCTTCTGAATTAACTCTTAGACTCTATACTTATTGTTAATAGTTTTTTATGTCTTATTTAAATTTATTTATGTACTTGCTTGCTTTCCCTCTTCGATCATGAAACAATAAGTTGCTTATATATTCACTTGCAACATTTAACTCATGTTATCACCATCTCTGTAAATACTCAATTTATATACTCATACTTATTTTTCTTTTTATTGATTATCATTTTTTTTATATAATTTCAAGGAGCGCTTTCTCCTCTTGTATTCTTGTACCTTATATGTAATTTGCTGCAATTCTCAATGCTTGTAAAATAAACTACTTACGCCTATGTACCACCATATTGGAAATAAAAACATATTATTAGCCGAATGCCTTGTCGTCTAATTAGCGACGTGATCTTATTAGTCCTGTTTCAGGTTTTGCTCATTTGCCACGCGCCACAGTCCAAACCTCAACACTCACAATATCATGGCGTGGGGTCTGGGCCAGCTCCTCGGCTGCTTTTTTGCTGGGGCTTCCGAAGAAAAAGCTTGGAGGTATACAACACGAGTCCTCCTGGGGTTCTTCCTCAACTTCATCCACTTTAACTCGATGACAACTACAGCAGCTCATTACACCTGGCCATTCAAGCCTTGCAATTAAACAATAATATTACACTTCAAGTAAATTTATGATTTTATAATGCTATATTTCATAACTGATATTGTTCATGCCCTTGCAAATATTCTTACGACTCTCGATCTGAGCTGTAATAATGATGATGGTTACAAAGTTTATATATACTATATTTTTGCTGAACTTATACAATTAGCTTACACTATTTGCTGTATTAATGTTAGAGTTACTCTGTACTCACAAACTTATATCTATATTAATTTGATATCATGAAATGTATACCTCAAATTGTCATAGCCAAATGCCTTGTCGTCTAATTAGCAACGTGCATAAATAGATTAATGAGATTTCTATTGGCCCTATCTTCGTTCTAGCGAAACCACTGCCAAGAGAACGGGCTCGGAAAAATTAGCGGGGAAAGAAGACCCCGTTGAGCTTGACTCTAGTCTGGCACTGTGAAGAGACATGAGAGGTGTAGCATAAGTGGGAGATAGTAATATCGACATGGAAATACCACTACTATCATCGTTTCTTTACTTACTCGATTATACGGAACAAGTACTTTTCTGAACCAAAAATCTCAAAAGTTACGATGTTCTAGAGTCAAACGTGTTAGAGTGATGTTTTAACCGGTAAAACTGTTAAAACATCAATTTATACTCCTACGTGATCCATTTCGAAGTCACTGCCAAGCGGGGAGTTTGACTGGGGCGGTAAATCTGTCAAATAATAACGCAGGTGTCCTAAGGCCAGCTTAGCGGGGACAGAAACCTCGCGTAGAGCAAAAGGGCAAAAGCTGGCTTGATCTCGATGTTCAGTACGCATAGAGACGGCGAAAGCACGGCCTATCAATCCTTTTGACTTGGAGAGTTTTCAGCAGGAATTACCACAAGGATAACTGGCTTGTGGCGGCCAAGCGTTCATAGGGACGTTGCTTTTTGATCCTTCGATGTCGGCTCTTCCTATCGTTGCGAAGCAAAATTCGCCAAGCGTCGGATTGTTCACCCGCTAACAGGGAACGTCAACTGGGTTTAGACCGTCGTAAGACAGGTTAGTTTTACCCTACTGATGACATGTCGTTGCGATAGTAATCCTGCTCAGTACGAGAGGAACCGCAGGTTCGGACAATTGGTTCATGCACTTGGTCGGGCGGCCAGATCATACTAGATGATGAGTTACATGGTTAACTCATCATCGTATGAGTCCCATTTGCCGTATTATATCATTTGTGTATTATACAAGATCTCATTGTACAATATCAAGATGTAAAACGGTCGATGATGGGTTTTTATTGTTCGATGTCGCAATTCGGAATCGTCTGTAAACGACTTAGGTACCGGGCAGGGTGTTGCACTCGGTAGACCGGTTACCACGCTGCGATCTGTTGAGACTCAGCCTTTTGCTTGAGGATTCGTCTCGTCAGTTAGACGAGACCCCAATTTTTTTTTTTTTTTAATTATTACAAAAATAATACGTATCTATAAATAACACATATCAAATTTTTTTTTTTTTTTTTAATTCAGTTTCGAAGCAATACGTACCTTAAAGATTGACATTGAAACTTGACCAATGTGTACTGTAATGCTACAAGTAAGAACTCTTGGAATTATCATGTCTGGAATAACAACAGATACTCAGCGCCAAGTTTACCCGCTGGGTAATACGCTATTCTGTACTAAAAAGTTCGTGCATGACATCACGACTCAATGTTTAATCTGGAGAATCCACAGATGCTCGGCGTCAAGCAAACATTTGCCAACTCGTTTGTTTATACAAGCGCGCTATTGTCCGTATGTGTACCTTACTCCTAATTTGGCCTGGAAGTAGCTATCCTACCGAAACTGCCATCTGCGGATGTCAGTAAAACTTTGCACCATGTACACGTTCCAAATGACTGCAAATGATAAAATTTTCATTTTCCTGATAAGAACACTACAATTAAAATTTAATCCTCCGGTTACAATTTATTTTATTTTTACCTTCTCATTTCAAACCTCTGAATATTTCACGCATTTTGAGTTAATGCTTCAGCGTCGCTCGGTGGCGAAACGAAATACTGGACGTCACAAAACTCAATACGACGAAAAATTATTCCCGCAGTTGATAATTGCTCCTTGTAAATAAATGATTACTTTATTTTGCTGTAGTGTTTTATCAGCCATCTTGGAATTCAAGCATAGAGAATGAATAATTGACCATTTATTTTAGAACGACATTTTTGTTCATAAATTTTAATACGAAAATTCTCACTATTTTCTTCATTATAAAAACAATTATTTTACGTCTTCAAACATAATATTTAAATCATAGAATATAATTTTCTGGTTTTTCTCGATATACCTATAATTTTTTTTTCAAACAGAGATTCTACATCTAAATTAATTTAGAAAGTTTATGATTAAATACTCTTTTAGATAGTCCCTATAACAATAGACTATCCCCACTAAAACATTTTTGAACCTTAATTTAAATAATAATAATAATAAATTTAAATAATAATTATAATTGAAACTTACTTCTTCAGTCATCATGGAATAATCGTGCACATTAATAGTCATGATTATTAATGTTAGTTTAATCATAGTAATTATAAACTTAAGTTTGTGATAAAATTATAATTATCATTACTCAAATTTCCTTGTTATTATTTAAATTAATATTTGAAAATTTTTTAGTCGGGATATTTTATTGTTATAGGGACTATCTAAAAGGGTATTTAATCATGAACTTTCCAAATTAGTGGGGCTTTTTATCTTAAACTGTCATTTAAGGCTGGGCTATACCTAAAAAAAGTTCCGAAGTTGACTATGCGCTCTCGCGTTGGGTGGCAGAAGGCCCCCTGGTTAAACATTCCGATAAAAACTTATAAAAAAATAACTTATAAGAATGAATCGGAAAATTGCATGAGAAATAGTGCACATTTTATAAGAATCAATAAGACATTTTCTTATAAATTCTTATAAAAATCGTCATATTTCTCATGCAATTTTCCGATTTATTCTTATACATTTTTAAGAATCTATAAGAACTACTTTATCGTTTTCTATAAGAATTTATTAGCAAATACTGACGACTTTATAATAAGGTTTTATAAGAATCTATAAGAAGTACTTTATCGTTTTCTATAAGAATTTATTAGCAATTACTGACGACTTTAGAATAAGTTTTAATAATAATCTATAAGAAGTACTTTATCGTTTTGTATAAGAATTTATCAGCAATTACTGACGACACTAGAGTAAGGTTTTATAAGAATCTATAAGAACTACTTTATCGTTTTCTATAAGAATTTATTAGCAAATACTGACGACTTTATAATAAGGTTTTATAAGAATCTATAAGAAGTACTTTATCGTTTTCCATAAGAATTTATCAGCAATTACTGACGACATTAGAGTACGGTTTTATAAGAATCTATAAGAAGTACTTTATCGTTTTTTATAAGAATTTATCAGCAAATACTGACGACTTTAGAATAAGGTTTTATAAAAATCTATAAGAAGTACTTAATCGTTTTCTATAGGAGTTTATTGGCAAATACTGACGACATTAGAGTACGGTTTTATAAGAATCTATAAGAAGTACTTTATCGTTTTTTATAAGAATTTATCAGCAAATACTGACGACTTTAGAATAAGGTTTTATAAAAATCTATAAGAAGTACTTAATCGTTTTCTATAGGAGTTTATTGGCAAATACTGACGACATTAGAGTACGGTTTTATAAGAATCTATAAGAAGTACTTTATCGTTTTTTATAAGAATTTATCAGCAAATACTGACGACTTTAGAATAAGGTTTTATAAAAATCTATAAGAAGTACTTAATCGTTTTCTATAGGAGTTTATTAGCAAATACTGACGACTTTAGAATAAGTTTTAATAATAATCTATAAGAAGTACTTTATCGTTTTGTATAGGAATTTATTAGCAAATATTGAGGACATTGGGATCATGTTTCCTGAGAATTCCCAGAAAAGTAAGTATTTCTATTTTTTATTGTGAAAATAAATCAGTGACGTTTTTATTTTTTCAACACTTTACATTTTTAACATTGAGAATTTGTTTAATTCGTTTTTTAATATTTGCTCTCGTTTTTTCAAATCATATGTTTTTATTTCTCTTCTTTTCTCATTTCTCTTTCTCCGTGTCGGTACTTTGAACGTCCATGTACTGTTCTTCTTCTTCATTTTCTATTTCTCCTACTTCCTTATCTAATTCTTCTGTATTAGCTTTATCAAGATTGTCCAACGTTTTTTCTTCTTGCACTTCTTCTGTGTGTGTTTCATAATCCGAAATATCTCTAGTTTCCTCCTCCTCAGTCCCTTTTATCTGATCCTTTTTAATTTGAGACAGATTTGGGTGTCTCTTATCTACATAATACTCTAATGTATCTGTAATAAAATGACACAGATTATTAAAGTATTCACATTTGTTTATCTTCCCAGAAAAATTTTACTTAAATCATCTATAATTCTAGGTTTAATTTAATATTCCTTATAACTTAAGTCTTTTCTAGAATAACTACTCACCTCTTATTGCGTTCACTTTCGAGCCCGAAAGCTGATTCACGTTCTCTTGTTCTTTTTGTTTTTTATTCTTATTTGTAGGTTTACCGGTTACTGTGCTATTAAACAATTCATCGTCAGAAAATTATGTTCGACACAAATCTCTAATGACTACGCCAAAAGACTTATTAGCTATCACCAATTCAAACGCTTCAGAGTCGATCCATATATCGTTTCCGACATGAGTTTTTCCTTCTGCAACATTGGTAAAGCCGATTGGTGGTAGATGCTGAGTTGAAGTAGACGGAGCATTAGGGTTATAAGCATGAGTTTTCGCGAAATGCATCTGCCAAAAAAAATAATTAATAATGTACTTAACTCTCTAAGTTAAATTTCTATCACAATGAACATATTACAATCTTACTTAAAATCAGTGCAATGTCATCAGCTATCTTATTTTGCAGATTATATTCTGAAATTATTTTGTTTATTGATTTTTGAAGAGACTCATTTTTGCATTTTTCAGCTTGTAATCTTAATTTTAAAGTTTCGACTTCATTTCTAGCATTTTTTAATTCAAATTTTATTTTATCATGTTCCGTCGCTGATACGGGATGGCTGAGATTTGTTTCTCGCCAAAATTGGGAAAAATAAAAATCTATTATTAATTGTATTCAATAGCTAATAGTTAACATATTAATTTTATTTGACACAACCAATGAAGAATGGAAAAGAGTGATGCATGAGAATATGTATGAATATACGTTTATATAAGTAACTATTAAGTATATTTAATTTTAAAAAAAAAATTTGTTTATTAATTAATCAATAATGCATTTTCATGAAGAATATTTTCCTTTAAAATTTACTATCTAGAAGCATTAATAATAAATATTATTCAATATTACGTTACTTAATAGTTACTTGCATGAACGAATTTGTATGTATATAACTGTATTTATACTCTCTTAAATGAAGTCAGTAGAATTTGTACTGATTTTTTCAGTAAGTCATAAAATTACTGATAAACCAGTTATTTTTAAATATTTTATATTAGTATCTTAGTTGTACGTGGAAAAATTTACTGAGGTTTTCAGTAAAGTGTAGTTACTGAAATTTCAGTAATTTATACTATAGTGACGCATGCACGCGGTATATTCTGTTTTGCAGTCGTTGGTTATATTATAATAAAGACAAAGACATCAAGTTCGTGTCGTTCTTATAACTGGATATCAGGTATGTATTTAAATATTTGGTTATTTATACTACATAGGGAAAAGAATTAATTTACAGTTGTTATGTCCGACTTTATGATTACAATTTTTCTTTTCTTTTTTTTCCCTCATATATATATATTTCGCTTTATTTTCGGTAAACCAAAAATAATCCATTTTATGAATCTTTAATATTTCTACAAAAATTAATCAAAAATTAATAATTATATTCCCGAGAAAAATTTTCTTATATAATTGTATATAACCTTATGTGGATCGTATGTGGAAGATATATGATCTTATATGTTTCATATACGGTCATATAAGAAAAATTTTCCCCGAGGTTTTTATAATCTAGCTTATCATGAGTCTATAAAAATACATTATGTGAATTTTTAGAAGACTTTACTAGAAAATAATATTTTCCTCGAGGAAAATCGTATTTTAGAATTTTGGAATTGAAATTCTGTCTCCATTATTAGTCAACAAAGCGACGTATTCTATCCTGAATTGAATAACGAGAAATCGTCTGTTTATAAGCGCAGAAATATGCTGTCTTTCTTAGCAAAACAGAAAACATCATAATTGTAACCATAAAAAGGAAACAAAGTTTTAACTTTTTATGATGAAATGAATAAAAATAATATTTGGACTACTGGAGCGAAGTAAACCATCCTTATAAGGTAGATCTGGGTGTTCGCCGCCATGACAGTTCTACACCTACGTCAGAATATTATACATTGTTCACTCGGTGAACAATATAGGGGAGAGTGGGGTAAACACGGACGCGGGGTAATCGCGGACATCCATGTTTAGCTATGTTAGAAGGGGTGGAAACATATTCCCAGTGATGCAATCGGGAGTCAATCCCGAATGCAAAGCCTGACAAACCGTAGTAAAGTGATAACACGCTCGATGCACAAAATATGTTGACTTCATTATTTTTCAACAATTTTACGTAATTTTTGAGTAAAATGGAATAGGTATCTAGCATTGTGACGAAAAGCATGAAGATCCTCTCAATGACCATTGGATAAATTGTAACGAATGTAATCTCTAGGACTTACGAAAACTTTACGATTAGTGAAAGTTCATCAAAAGGATTTATCTGTGATTTAAATAATGATAGAATTCACACTATCCGTAATTACCCCACGTGCTGTGGGGTAATCCTGGAAACCAATGTTTTGTTTATTTATAAATATTTGATTTTTTATTAAAGATTCATCCACGTTGACTGTGAGATCTTAAGCTTTATTGTTTCAAGTAAACTTTCAATAATAAATAACATTCATAACTTTAACTACTTTTGTTTTATTTCAGTTCTTCCTTAGATATTCGCAATTACCCCACTCTCCCCTATTAGTTAGTCTCTGTAATTCAATTTTATAAGAATGCATGGGGATATACAATGCAAATGTTTTCTTAAATACCCAAGTAATATAATTAAAAATACATATACTTCAGTCTACTTTTAGATGATATTTTGCAATTTGATATTTGATGTATTCAAAATAGTATATTGATAGCCAAAGGCACAAAATAAGGCATTTTTACCCAAGTGTAATATTACCGAGGATAGTAAACACCTATAGTCAGTGTTTTGACGTGGAAATCGGGTGATTAGAGTTTGTGACCACATAGAAAATTATTTAATGACTCGATAACAACGTATCGGAGATCGATATATAATGGGTATAATTTTGAGGAAATTTAAAGAGGAATAAAGACTAGTCCGGGCTATATGCAATGAAGATTTGTAATTAATTTTTTTATTAAAGAAAGCTATAATTGGAAGCCATGTTCCGTTAAAAAAATAGTTGCAGCTTTTCAACAAATCAATTGTTTTTTATTTTTTTTCCAACTGACAGCTACACTATTCATTGATAAGTAAAAGCATTAGCACTCCTGAAAAATAATAATTTATTGAAAATGAAATTCAATTTCTTTGATTACTCATTAATAAAACTGACTTTTCATTTTTTTTGAAACATAGAAAATTTTTTTTCATTAAATTATTATTTTTAAAAGATATCCTATTGTGTTCGCGCCCTGATGGATTCATGTCAACTGTTCAATGACAGTTGCAATTAGGTCAATAGTAAACTTAGCGTTTACTTGGAGTCATTTTAGGGTAACTTTACCTTAAAATAACTATAAATCAACTATAAATCAACTGTTAGAATGTGCGATTTATTAACTATGAGTTAACCATTCATGAACGGTTGCTTGAGAGTTGATTATTGGTCAATTGAACGTCACATCAACTTATAATGAACGCATTAGTTTATTAACCTATCATAGCGATTTTGAAGCTTACTAACCTTGAATAAATCCTTAAAATGTTGTTTTTAGGTTGAAGTTAATGCTATACCATTAAATTTGGTTATTTATAAATAAACAAATTGTCAATTATTATGGAATAACTATTGATTAATCAGTCAATTAGTTTAATAAAAAATCTGGAGAGAAGGACTAAGTAGAAAATAGGAAATGAAAAATACAGTTATAATAAAATAAATATATATATATATATATATATTTCAAATTTTTTACATTGACAAAATAGTAATAAATATATTAAATTACATTTAATCTGTTTCCCAAACATTAGAAAGACAAATCATTCTCTGGCCCATATCAGTTCTAACAATTATAGCTGGCGCTAAAACTTTTTTTGCGGAAATAAACTCTATTTTATTTTTTAATTGTACATCAAATATATAATTAGTACTAAAAACTTTTTTTTCCCTGATTAAACGTTTTACAAACAAGCCATTATACAATTTTTTATTGAAAATAAATTGAACTATTGAATAAATTTTTCCGAACCCTATATTTTTAGCAAAAAAAAAAATGATTGCAAAATTTTTTATTGTTTTTTTTCACAACACTATGAAATTCAATATTATTTAATAGAATTTTCTTGAAGACTAAAATTTTTCTTACACGAAAACCTTTAGAATGTAATATTTGTCGTTCTTCTGAATTAGGTTTGCGATAAGTTTTTTTTCCAATGCCTTTGAAATGATTTTGTTTATCCGCACAGGTATATTTACAATTTTCCAGACTTGATACAAATTTTTTTGTAATAATGTGTATGTCTTCTTTGTATGGGATAGATTCAATACATCTATTTATCATGAATCGTGTTGCAAGTTGCAGAGCTCTGCTATTAGGACTAGAGATGGTTTGGAGAATCTTACGATTCCATGATTCAAAAATTGAAGCATTATAGCTCCATAGAGGACCCCAATTTCTGACAGTACTGATCACATGACGTAGAAGATGTCATATTATGAACTCCATACAAATTTTGAAATTCAATTAGAAATTGTAATAACGAATTTTCTGCTTGATCCAATTGTTCTTTTGTTATTGTTGTCGAGTTGAGAGTATAAATCACTTCACATAAAATGGTCAAATTCCGAAAATACTTGGGTTTTAAGAATCCTTCCAGACACGGCAAGCAATAATATTGAACCCAATTACGTAACTCTGATCCTTTCCACTGTTTAATGCAAATCCAACTTCTAGGTGTCCGAGAAATGCGGCTAGGTAATTTTATCTTTAATAGACGGTCGTCAAAGCTTTTCTCCAGCAGTTATAGTTAAATCTAAAAAATTCTCATCAAATGCTTCAATTAAGGCAAAAAAAGTAGCAGCAAGAAAGAAACAGGTAATGTAAAAATCAAACTTTGAATAATTTATATGTCTGAAATGCATGTATTGACAAAATAAATGAAAAAATTAACATTTTTTCCAGAGTGACTTAGAGAAAACAAAGGAAACTTCAATAAAAAATAGTGATAAAAAAATCCTCAAACAGTTACAAGATAAATCAAAACTTGTTACTAAACGTCGAGGTTCCAGCATTAAAAATCAAATATCAAAATTAGCAAAAAATCGTCGTTCACAATCGTCAGCTAACGTCCATCCAAAAAAAGACAAAAAAAAATATTTTAAAAACGTAGTTTTTGATGTATCTTCAGAATCAGAAGATAATCATTTTGAAGACAAAGAAAATGAAGCTACACCTATCACTACAATGACCTCGTCTATGAAAAATGGCACAGATGAATTATTAAATGTTCTTGAAAACTCATCAAGTGATGAACATGAACCACAGTTGTTTCCTGGAAAATCAGCATATACAAGAACTACCACGGCACAAGCCAAAAGGACTGTCTCCGATATGTTGTCAGAACCGAGTAATAATGGTTTTGACATCGAAGAACCTGAAGTTATTTCTACAACTACAATGGTTTCGTCTACGGAAACCTCCACAAATACAATATTAGATGATTTTTTATATTTTCCAAATGATGAAAGTAATACAGAGACATTGTTTCAAAAACTAGCCTGCTCAACAACCAGTTCAACACAAGCTGCAAGATTAGTTAGCTACGACGGTTCGTCCGAAGTTTCATCTGACGATAATCTAGTGATCAAAATTAATTAAGACAAATATTTTAAAATCCTATTTTTAATTATTTCATTCATTTTCTTTTAAATTTCTGTTCTGTTGCAGATGGACAACATAACGCATCGTTACGATGAAGACAGCAGTAGAAATAAGGGAAAAAACCAAAGATTCGAGATGTACAAATATTGCAACAAAAAGTTATCGTAAAAAACCAGAGAAAAGTGAAACTGATAAAAAAATTGAAGAGATTTGCAATAATATTGTATCCCAAATAAAACCGTTGATCGAGGCCACGCAACCAACTCAAACTTCATACCCCACAATGCAGAAAGGAGAGGTAGTACTTGAAAACTATTATTATCACTTCTTTCAAATCCAAAATTTTTTATTGATAAAGTTTTTTCAATTACTAAAAGTTTTAACAATAATATCATTTTTTTTTATATTTTTAATTAGATTAAAGTTTGTGGAATTTGGGTGGATATCAGTCGTTACACTAAAGCAGGAAGAGCTACTGACATGCGTAAACGATGCAATGGCATAATTGAGGCTATATGGCCAGAAAAAGAAGATAGAGCTAAATTGTTTGTATCGGGACGACATTGTAAAGATGGTACTGTACTAACAGACCAACATTATCAACTCATCTTAAGTAAGTATTCACAATTTTTCATGGATTAAGTTTACAAAAATCTGTCGGATTGCAAACAAAATAATTTATTCTATTACAGGCATGTGTCGTGAGTTACAAGTACATAAGGTGTTCCCATTTAATAACGAGAACGATCCCATTCTTGATGTTAAGGTTTGGGTTTCTAAAAAATTAAAAATGGATCGACATCGTTTCCTTCGATCCCGAAATAACAACGCTTTTTTTGAAAAAGATAGCGAGGATTCAGATCTCATTTCTGATGAAGAATAAATAGTTGTTAGATATGACTCGTGAAAAGTATCGGTTGGGATAAAATATTTTTTTGCATTACTTCTTCTCCAACTGATATAATTGACTTATGGGAAGCATACGCTAACATTATCATTTTCTTTTTCTTTTTTTTAAAAAAATCTTTTTTTGAACATGTTACAAATTCTTGTTTATGTTACAATTATTTGTTTTTTTTTTATTTTTAAATTATTCCAAACCTAAAAAATAATGTTAGATTATGACAATAAAGCTCTTAAAAGTGCTTATATATTTTTGAGCAATAAGAATGGAAGTCTTTAGTATTTTGCATAATTATTTAAACAAATTAAATATAGTAATATTTTATATAACTTATT
Organism: Chelonus insularis; assembly: GCF_013357705.1. Classification (NCBI taxonomy): domain Eukaryota; kingdom Metazoa; phylum Arthropoda; class Insecta; order Hymenoptera; family Braconidae; genus Chelonus; species Chelonus insularis. Next base: position 434,539 of record NW_023276524.1, read on the forward strand.
TATAATAATGATGTGATTGTTATGATTGAGGCTATAAGACTGAAAGCAGTTGAGTATTTTTAATACTGATTCAAATAGCGCATAAGTCATAATATTTTATATAATTTATCAGTAGTTTAAAAATAATGTTAACTAATTTGTTTAAATTTTTGAGACTGAAAGAACTTTTAGTATTTTTTATAGTATTTTAAATAGCCAAAATATAATGTTCTACATGTGTTATTTATTTTAATAAAGAAAAACAATAAATAAAATATTTTATTCGTATATATAATTATTTATTCTATCGTACCATCTTCGTTAAAAAATAGTTAATAAAAGGTAAATAAACGGTTTAAATGTGGTTAAGAGTTGTTTTTTTGCAACTGTTGCTTTTAATTTTTAAAAAAAAAGAAAGGTTGCATTCAGGTTAACAGTTGATTAAACGTTGCATGTTAGTCAAATAACCGTTTTTTTATCGCTCATTGTAACTGTTGTTTTAAAGTTAACAATTAGTTGCCTCAAATCCATCAGGGCGTGGTATACTTACAATTTTTTTTTTCAATATTTCCTCCAAAAGTTCACATTTTTCTCCTGTTTTTACGTTAAAAAGATGGCGGACTTTTTCGAAAATAGGAGAAAAAAGGTTAACTTTGGTGGGAATATGAGAGAAAGGTATCTTTAAGTTTTCTTTAAAGTATTCAGAAAGATACCGTTTTTTTAAATTTTTTTACTTGAGTACTCGAGTATGTGTCATTTCGTGAGTATAAAATTGTATGATAATGAAAACTCATCAAATATAATTAAAGTATATGACACACTTTAATTTATATCTAAAATTTTTTTATACGTGATATTTTTCTAATATAAACCATCCAGCATTAATGGTTATTCGACTTCATTAAAATTATGACTATTGTATATAAATGCATTCATGGTATTCAATATTATCACTTCATTTTACTATTTCTATTTCTGGGTCATTACTTTACATTTACTACCATAGATAAATAGTACATTTCCCACCTAGGGAGGAATAGTAGTCTAGCTCAAACCACGTGTAAAATTACAACCCGAGCCGAAGGCGAGGGTGGTAAACACGTAGTTTAAGCTAGTCATAGTGCCCTCTTTAGGGCTGAATATGATTTTTCGTCATACCTGCGTGGAAAGTTCAACCCCTCTCCAATGGAAAAGTGAACTTTCCGCGCGGGTATGACGAAAAATAGCTTTTCATTCTTAATGAAATCTTATAGAAACTTATAAAATATATTTTCATATACACGCAGAGAAATGTATAGTAAAAATTACCCTGAATTTTATAGTAATTTGGTGACACTACAGGGTGAGGGTAAAAATTACTATACACATTGTGAAAATTGCTGTGCACATTCTAAAAATTACCATACTGCATAGTAATTTTTACCCTAATTTTACCCTAAAAATTACTATGCAGTATGGTAATTTTTAGAATATGCACAGTAATTTTCACCCTCACCCTGCAGTGTCACCAAATTACTATAAAATTCAGGGTAATTTTTACTATACATTTCTCTGCGTGTACGTCTATTAAGGATATTATTTAAAAATATCATAATATCTGATTAGTTTTTTTATTAGAGTTTGAAGTAAAATGTTTATAGAGGGATTATTATAATGCATTGAAAATGAGAATGTAAAATAATACAGTTTTAATAATCAAACAAAATATGTCAATAAAAAAAGAAAAGATTAATCAAACAACTAACTATCGAAAGCCACAGAATAATAAGTATCTGTTATTGATGCAGTGGAAAGCTGTAGATAATTTAATCAATATATACTTACGTACTTTCGTTGTTTGTAAATGTTCAGTATCAGAAGTAATTTTTTGCATTTACATATCTAAAAAAAAATCCTCAGAAAAACCTGAAAACATGGAGCATATACTTGAAAATATTTTTTCTAGACCTTATGTATACTCCTCAAAATAATACTAATGAATTTGATAATGATTCCCAATAGTATATTTGGCTGACAAACAAACAACTTGAAATAAATGTTCCTAGTTAAACATTTGAATTGAAAGCAATAAAATCCAATTAAATTTAATAGGAAATAATTTGAATGTATTGGAGTGAGTTGGAAACATGTTTCTACCGAGTTCTATAGGTAATTTTTTTTTTTTGATTTCAATTGGAAAATTTTCAATTGAAAAAGTAAACTTAAAAAAAAGACAACTCAAATTTTATGTTTTAATTGAATTCCATCAGAATCTCTATTAGCTTCCATTAGAAATGAACAGCTTTCTGTTAGAAGTAAGAACGTAGTTAGGAAAATCAATTTTTTACAATAAATTATTATTTAATAATTATTTTAATATTTTTCTTAAATGTTGGGAGTCTTCAATATGTTTAGAGATTGATAACTCTAATTTATAGTTAAAAAATGCCTCGAATAGTATAGGAATGGATACATTTTTTCAATTGGATCCTGTTAGAATCTCTTTTGATTTCTATAGGAAATCTGATTAAAACTCAATCGGATCATCCTATAAGATCTAATTAAAATATTTTTCAGACATTATTTTTATCTAAGTTTTTATTCGATTGAATATTATTTATTTTTAATTCGAAATGAAATAAAAATTATCTAAAAAATCCTGTAGAGACATGTTAACTTCCCAGTGGGAAGTTATAATAATGGGTCCGATTTTGCGAATCGCTAATTTTGACATATCTCCACGTTTTAAGGTCCCCAGAGTTGAATACGATAGTTTTTACGTGGACGTCTGTGTGTGTGTATGTGCGTATGTTCGTATGTTCGTACGTGCGTTGGGAATAATTTTTCGCCTCGATTATCTCGAGAACTAAAAATGATATCAACGTGGGACCAACTGCATTCGACGCGTAATTACGTAACTTAGAACTAATTAGATTTTCAGCAAAATCGGTCCAGCCGTTTTTTATGCAGAATCAAAAAACTGAAAAAATAGTGAACTACCTAAATTCTGCAATTTATAAATTATGCCATTTTTTAGACGGAATTTCGAAATCTTTTGAAAAAATATGAATATCAAATGTTTAAAATAATTGTGCAGAAATATGATGACAGTATTTCATAAAAAAAAAATTTTTAAAAAACGAAATCAGCAATAAAGAAATTTTAAACTTGTGTTGGGATGGAGAAAATAGCGTTGAGGATAATAAAATAGTCAATGATTATTGTTAATAATAAAAAATTGTGTTCATAACGATTGAACATCGTTAATAACAAATGACTATCGATCATAATAATATTTGAATAAAGAATTTTTTAATTGTTATAAACAATGAAAATAGAGATCTATACAATATATTCGAATTCTCTTAACGCGTAATTTTTTATTTTTCTAGAAAAAAGTTACTAACCGTACGACATGAATGGAAACTCATTCTTTTTGTTTATAACAATCAAATCTGTTATAAACAATAAAAATAGCCATCTATGCGATATATTTGAATTTGTTATGTCCGACTTTATGGTTACAATTTTTCTTTTCTTTTTTTTTCCCTCATTTATATATATTTCGCTTTATTTTTGGTAACCCAAAAATAAACGCATTCTCAATTTACCGATACGCTGACAAAATAGTTTTTGTCTTTGCCGGAAATTGAGTTTCACGCTTCCTCATGAGAAAATTCATTTCCCATGCAGATACCCGAAGCCCTAGCTTAATGTAAAAATTCGTTTTGTTTAAATTTTAGTTTCTCAAGCTGACTAAGCTGAGAAACAGGTCTTTATTTTAGCTACCTTACAAAGTAGAGGCTATATTTAAATAAAAATTACATTGTAAGTACTTTTAAAATAAAACGCTGAAATCGGAAGCGCTTACGACGCTTTATCGTTCCGGTCTTCTTGGAAACCCCCGGCGACTTAGACCAAGTACCGAGTCTACCTGTAGACTAAACAATTTTTATCTGGGCTTTTTGTCACTGACCAGAGATTAGTCAAGACAGCCCGCGTACTTAGCGTCGCGAGAATTTTTATGACGTCAGTTTGCTCAACGACGTCGAACGAGCAGTCCATTTCCGTTTTAATTACGCATAAATTACTCTTCTTATCGAACTAATATCTACAAGTGATTTAAATAATAATCCTACCTAATAATAGTTTATAACTAATAAATATTTCACACATACATTTATAAACATATATAGACATATATACATATTGAGACTCTTCCTGTTATTAAAAGTGACATAATTTGGGTGTAATTGAAATATTAAATAAACTTCATAACGAGACAAAACCCGTGGTACAACAAATTATTAGTGCCTCTCTGAATAACATCCCGACAACCTGCAGCAGGTTCAATCTTTCCATCATCGGTCGTAGCTGTGTAGGATAAGTTATCTACAAAAAGGTAAGGTGCACATTTATCCCGATATCCAAGGAAAAGTCATTCTGCAAGAAAGGTTCTGAAGGATAGAGTCCTTCTGAACGATCCCTAAATTAAAAATAAAAATTAAAAGATAGAGGAATTCTGTCCTCTATCTGAGATTAACTTACGTCTGCGCCTCCTGGGCCAAGTTCACACCGAGCGCTTCCAACGTATCTCATGAACTTTAAATACTGCAAAAAGATAAATTTCAATCTTAATTTTTCGCGCCTTTTTATTTAAATAAATTTTCATAAAAAGTCGGACGTAACAGTTAATTTTTTTTGGTGGCAGCAGTGGGATCTAGAAGATCCACTTTCCCTTCTCCCCTTCTTGCAGTGACTTTTTCTTTAAGAATCGCACTTTTAGAATTTTGTTGGTAATAAAGAAAGGAAACTTTTCTCGCGCGTGCTTCATTCACTTGTGTTTTTAATGACGAATAGTTACTAAGCAAAATTCCCTCCAAATCGTAATTTTCCGTCTAAAAAAGAAAAAAAAAAAAATTCTTTTTAAATATTTCATTTACCCAATAATTAATTATTTGACCATAAAAATCTGGGTTCCAGTAATTTACGCCCCAATAAACTTGACAGCGTAACGTCCAAAAAATTATCTTAAAGTCGCGCGATTGGAAGTTTCACGCCGTGTCACACGTTCTCCTCTGAATCACCATAAAAAGCAATGAATTAGCTGCATTTCTCGGTAGAAACGCGCTAGTAGATGACGACGGGTGTACTCCCGCTCACCTACAAATTTTCTTAATTTTTAATTTGTCAATTTTCAATAATTTGATTAATTTTTAGCGACACCAAGAGTTTGTCGCGCCACGATCATTTGCCGTCGGATCAAGCAACTCTCGCCGCCGCGGCACTGTTTACCCTCATTTAAGGGTAACTAATAAATTTTTAAGGGTGAGAACTGGTTCATGAAGGTCGCAAGCCTTCCCTGCATATTTCTGTTCTACTTTTGAGATTTTACCCCTATCTAATTTCTGTAAATTCACGTTTTTGTGACGGAATAAATTTGTACCACCCATTGCAGTGTTGCAAATCGATCTATCGATCTGAAGGTGATCCAAATTTGCAATCATCTAAGAGGAATTTGCTGAAAATTAATTGCATTACCTTTTCTCACCCCCTTCTGATCTATTTCATCAGAAATTTTCTGGAAGTTTAAAGTTAATAAAATTTTCTTTTTTTTCCTTTCTATTTTCAAACCAGTAATCAGTTTATACACTCAATAAGCAATTAAAGAAATTAAGGTATTCTATCCAGCTATACAATTAATACAACCTACACTCACATATTGACAATAACGTTGTTGTTCCCTGTGCTTGCTTTTTCGGTTTAAGTTACTTGTAAACTCCTAAAGTTTCGGGGAAAAAAAAAAAAAAAACATTATGATTTCTCTCAGATAGCTAATTTCGAATCACTAAATAAAGTCAACTTAAAACAGGAATTACTTAATGTAATATTCTAATTCATCGCTAATTGAGTCTATTTGAACTACGCTATTCGAAAATACTGGTATCACCCAAACTTCCTACCACTGTTGTCCCCCTTTTCAATACTTATAGATGGGTTAAATTACAAAATTACTTAGTTTAACCGTTATTATTATTACTCTAACTTGTAACATTATCCCTTACTATTGTTGGTTTAGCCCCACATTGTGGCTTCTAACTAGTACTAATTACTATTAATAAATCACCTATCTCGGATATTTCTTACTTCTAACCTAGACGCTTAGAAAATCAATTTATTCTAAATCAATTTAATATCATTTCGACTCTAAACCCAACCAGTTCTCATTATTAACTCCCAAGGTTTAAATAACGATAATCATTATTTTTAGAGAGCCCACAAGGGTATTTTCACAATTATAAAACTGTGCCAACGTAGGCGAGAGTCGTGCGCTCCGATAACGAGGGAGGGCATCACATCCCAAAACCTCGCAAGCCGATTCAATCCATTGTATTTTCCACCATAAATTTTCTAACCGCGCGAGCCAATACCCTGATATTTTATTTAAGTATTAAGGTTGAATTGCAAGGAAACAAAACGTCGAACATCGAATACATTGAGGAAAGTTTCTTTTCTGCACTAGGCTAAGTTTAGTTTAACGATTGAAATTTCTGGGTTAAGTTATTCTGCTCTCATATTGTTAAGTTTATATCTATTTGTTTTCTTTTCCATCTTATGAGCTAATTATTGTTTTTGTTTTGTGTCATTCTTAATTTCGACTGTTGTCTGCTAAATCTTGAACCCTGCTTCTGTACCCTAATACTCCGGTTCTTCCTTTCTGTTCTCCGTTGGTACGTTCCCAATCTCCGCCCTCATGACCGATGCACATGAAGACCCCCACTTTTCGGGGCATGATAACCTTCACGAAGGTGAAGGGGGCGAACAACCACTAAATCAGTCCCAACATCATATGCACGAAAGCGCACTCAACACCACAAATCCGTTGGAACGCTCATACTTCCCCGCGAAAGATTTTGCTTCATCGTTACCTGAATTTTCTGGAGATGGATACGGGGTGTCATACGAAACATTTGACAGAGCGCTCACCCGTCGGCTGTACATGGTTACAGACCAATGCCAAGATAGCTATGTTGCACATATCCTAAATCGTATTCATGGCCCTGCGCGCCGGCTTTTAGAGAATAAAAAGATCGCAAGCGTGCAGTAAATACTCGAAATTCTAAGAAAGGAACATAGACCCAAGGATCCAATTGGTTATCTCATGGCGAAACTGCATCGAATGATGCGTGACCGAGAGGAACCTATACTGGACTTTTACTATAGAATCCAAGATGTGTTAACGGCTCTAGAAACCTATAAAGATAAAGAAGAGGACGGCGAAGCCCTCTACCGGAGAGCTTGCAAGGATGCCGTCAAAACTCTTTTCTACATTCTGCCCGAGAGTCTAAGGGTTTCTATTGAACAATGCGTCGACCTCAAGAAACTCACTCTGGAACAACTTAAAAATCGTATTCGTAGGGGTACGCATGCCATGCACCCCCGAGCCGAAGACTACTATCCTCGTCATCTTCGCCCCGACTCTCCACGCCGCCATCCGGACTACTATGATAAGGATCGTCATCCTACTGATCCCGGCAGTGAGAGAATATCACGTTATGATGAGTATTACTCCAGACGTGACAGGGACCGAGAGTGGGAAAGGCAAGAGGAACCTAGAGCTTATACTTTCTCGCCCCTTCCTCCGAGAAGACGATTCCCTTCTCGCTCTCCCACGCCTGGCGTTCCCCGTAGTCGAGATTCTCCATCCGTAGAAGATGGCAAGTCCGATACAAAACGTGGAGAACCACGACGCAAGGACGAAGATGGCGCATCAAAGAAGGTGCATTTTTATGACAATAAGGAAACTCTAGCTTGAAGAGTCTAACAAATGAAGACTCTAGCTTCGTCTCTCAAACCTGCTATCCAACCCACTCCTCTCCCATACCCATTTTTCGCCCCTTTTCCAGCTTCAAGCGCGCCTACCGGGCTGCCCGAGTCCAATAAAACTCTAGAGTCAACTATTGCGCACTTCGAACGCCTGGAGAAAACTTTAAACTCGAGGAACGCTCGTCCACAAGGGGGGACGACGAGCGAGACGAAACCGACCCCCTCCCACATCTGTTGCAGAAATGAAAACGGTTCTGGCTCTTCAAAAGAGTACCGAATAATCCCAGGTGGCCCTGTAGTCACCATTTTCAATCACGAGTATTTCGACAAACCCCTTAAAATTCTTCTAGACACAGGCTCGAATCGTAACTTTATCAATATTCATTGTTTACCGGGTCAGATACAATTACAGCCCGTTACAGATAGTGTCAGTGGTATAGCAGCTGACACCGTCACAATCTGCGGGAAAGTTAAACTAAAACTATGGGAAACAAACATCGATTTTAAGGTCACTACTTCACCGCTGGGCTCGTTTAACGCCATCTTAGGCGACCCCTTCTTCGCTAAAGCGCAAGCTACTATTTCTTTTCATTCCAACACTATGGTATTGGAAAATAGGCCCGTGAGGCCTATTCATTTCAAGACACGTGAAGTCTGGGAGAAAAGGTCTCAGGCTATCTCTCCAGGACCCTGAGTTTTCGCTAGAAGCCCCCATCTCCGGGGAAATCAACAGGCTTTCCTCTTAGATACCGGCGCTGACGTGAGTCTCATCAGTTTCAGAGCTCTAAGATCGTCAGTTCCTATCGACTCCTCGTCTATCATTCTTATCAAAGGCATTGGCCAGGGAGGTTTGTTCTCCATGGGTACTGTACGCCTCAAAATGTTTGGTACTTCAATCCTTTTCCATGTCATGGACACGGAATTACCTATAGAAGGCGTAGGTATAATTGGCAACGACGTCCTGAGCCCGGAAAGAGCCGAAATCTCCTATGCAGAACAAACAATCGTTTTCCTCAGTGCTCCCACTAAGCCTTTCACTTTTTCTCGTTCTCTACGACCCACTAACAAGTATATTGTTCCCCCTCGTTCTCGCATGGTCATCGCGGTGCCCGTTCAGAACACCAATCTGACTGAGGGGTATCTACCCCGTGTTGACCTAGGCCCCAACCTCTTGTTGGGCGAAGCTGCGGTTTCTATCTCAGAACAAGGGGCGACCTGTTTCATAGTAAACACGTCAAACGCCCCTCAAGAGGTCGAAATCCCACCACAGATCATCGAGGAATTTACATATGCCGACCATGAGGCACTGGATTCTGATGACGACGATCCAGACCCCACTCTGGCGCAGCTGCCCGATGATCTGGATCCTCAGACTCGGTTGGAGATGGTACTCAAGGAAGTACCTTTGGACTATCTATCGCCAGAATTACGCCAACACGCTCTCTCTCTCATTCGGGAAAATTCTTCTCAGGGGAGGAAAAAATGGCGTTTGGTAATCGATTTCAGAGCTTTAAACAAGAAAACGGTTGGGAATGCATATCCATTACCTGATATAACCACTATCCTCGGTCAGCTAGGAGGCGCTAAATATTTCAGCGTTTTCGACTTGGCTAGTGGCTTCCATCAGATAGCAATGGACCCCGCCGACGGCCCTAAAACGGCTTTCTCTTCACCGGGAGGTCATTGGGAATACACCCGAATGCCTTTTGGCCTTGTAAACGCTCCAGCCGAATTCCAACGAATGATAGACTCAGTTCTGTCAGGCTTGAAAGGAATAGAGCTTTTCGTCTATCTCGATGACATTATTGTTCATGCTTCTTCTCTACAAGAGCATGGAGTACGGGTTCGTAGACTATTCCAACGACTACGAGAAGCGGGTTTAACTCTTCAGCCCTCCAAATGCAAGTTTCTCTGTACAGAAGTAAATTACCTTGGGCATATCATTACTACTGAAGGGGTAAAATCCAATCCTAGTAAGGTATCTGCACTTCGCGCGGCCTCTCAACCCCGTAATCTTACTGAAATGAGAAAATTCCTGGGTTTGTCTAACTATCTTCGGAGATTCATCCCCGACTATTCGGAGCGAGTCAAACCACTTACGGATCTCACGCGTAAATCTAAATCATTTACATGGTCCCAAGAAGCACAAAAGGCCTTCGAGAACATCAAAGAAGCATTGTGCGAACAAACCATGCTCTATCATCCTGATCCAAACAAAACCTTCATCTTGGCCACGGACGCATCTCCAATCGGCATTGGGGCCGTGTTAAGCCAAGAAGAAGAGATAGAGGATGCAGAAGGCAAAAAGACACAAGAGCTACGCCACGTGGCCTTTGCCTCCAGAGTACTTCAAGACACGGAAACTCAATACTCTGAAACAGAACGAGAGTGTCTTGCCCTCACCTACGGAGTGAACCACTTCCGACCTTTTCTTCAACCGAAGCCTTTCATAGTTCAGACAGATAACGGCTGCATTGCATGGCTTAGAGATGCAGTCACCCTGACTCCTAGAATGGCTAAATGGAAAGCACAACTCAACGGCTTTAGATTCACTGCGGTCTGTACCAGAAAGGTAGGGGATCAATATGCGGATGCACTATCTTACAATACTCCTAACCGGCCGGAGTCTCAGGAGGACCCAACCGATCTAGGCCATCTGCAGCCCCAACCAACCGCACTCATAGCAAATGGGAAAGAAATCCTTACCGCCTTCCCGGTCACACCTGTTACGGGAAGCGAACCGAAGAGGCGAGGTCGGCCACCAGAAAGCAGAAATCGAACTCAACCACCCCCAGTAGCCGAAACAATTGCTTCCCGGCTAAGAAGACGCGCAATAGAAGATCGCGCTCAAGGGGCAAGACCGATTATTGACTACAGAGACGCTAACACATCTCTAGACACGTCTAATACACAAACAAGGTCGCCAAATGCCCAAACGCACCCAAGAGACCCACCCAGAAACACCACGCCAGCTCAAGTACAATCAACGACAGAAAGAGAGATACCTACACTCACGTCCGGAGCCCCAGTAGTCGTCGAGCTCCCACACACAGAAGACTCTGACTCCGAGGAGACGTGGAAACCATTGCTGAGGAATCGACGGAGACCCCACGAATTTTCCCATCTGCACGGGAAGCGGATTCGTCTCAGGAATCGAGTGCCCTGACAGAGCCAGAACTCGAGTCCCAGAGACCCAAAACTGAGGGGACGACTCCGCCTGGAGGGGCAAGTGGATCTCAGAAAGAGATGTCTCCACAGAGGTCTCCGACTCAACCAATCCCAACAACTCCTCTTGCGTCTTCTCGTAGCCTCGACGATCTGGCGTTGGCTCGCGACGACGAACGGACCCCGGTCGCTGTCATCTTCCCTCGTCATCCGGTCCCCCCGGGTATCATCGAGAACGTGAGTGCAACCATAGACCTTTATGACAGAACGATGAGAGAAAGGGAGAATGAAACACTGGTGGAAAACCAGTTAGAACACTCCATCGGGCCTGAGGGCGACCCAGCGGAGGACGAAGAGGAGTCAAGCCAGGAAGAAACAAATGAAAGCATAGGGAGCAGCGATGAAGAAGGAGAAGCCGAAGCTACTCTCCCGTTCCTCCAGAACCAGGCTGACCTCAACCTAACTCCTTTCCAAGATATGTTTTGGGACAAAGGCGCCTACCAACAACTTAATTCCCCAATCCCTTCCACGTCCTCCGTCAACCCTCCTCCTCCACGGTCCCTCTACTACCCAGGCCGACCATCAACACTCCCCACATTCGATGCAGGCGTTGTCCCGATGGCCAACTCAAGTATCCTTCGACCAACTCCACAAGTCATAGCCGATGCACCGCCGCAGATGGAGGTGGAGTCTGTGACAAAACCAGCGGAAGCACCAGTTCCACAGGAGACAAGGGGGGAAGCCGCAGAACCCCTGCTCGAAGCCTCCCCCACAGTCATCGAAAGAGGGGTCCAACCTTCGAGTCGAAATCCCACCAGGACCGCTGGTTTTCGCCGACGAGGATCCTCATAAGGACGTACCACTCCAGGTGGCTATCTCGCCGCCGGTTCCAGAGCCTCCCGAGGCTGTGTTAAGCCTCATGACGTCTCGAGACGGACTTACTTATGTTCGGGATAATATCGTCCATTTTCTCTCAACGGATTGTGAATTAACACAACCGGTTTCTAAACTCCTACAGGCGCTCAAGTATATCTCCAAGGATGATCTTAAGGCCGCGAACCCACAGGTGGGGCAGATCTTCGCCACCCCCTTGGGCAAGCATAAGGTCTTTACGGTCTTTCTCAAACCTAATCATTTTGATAAAGTGACCCCCGAGCAGATCGTCTTCGCCTTGACAAACCTCAAGCTTGCAATCGAGTATTATCGAATTTCCTCTCTGCGCATAGCAGAAGGAGGTGACGAACTCGGCGAAAACATTCGCCCATATCTGGTTTCGGTCTTCTCCTCATGCCCGGTTTCTATCATTCTGGCGCAAGGAAAGATTGAGTATCCTTCTGAGGACAAGAGACCCGAGATCATCAGAGAAAGCCACGACACCCCGATGGGCGGTCACAAGGGGCTCGTAAAAACATATCACCGCATTAGACAACGGTTCTATTGGCCCGGCATGAAACAACAAATATATGAGTATGTACAGAGTTGCACCACATGCCAGACCGAGAAGTTGAACCGCATCAAAAGAAAGAAGCCAGCCATCATCACCGACACTCCCTCTGAACCTTTCGAGAAAATATCAATAGATACCGTAGGCCCTCTGGAGATGACTCCGGACGGCAATCTGCACATTCTTACAATCCAAGACAACTTCTCCAAGTTTTGCTGCGCAGTTCCTTTACCTGATATTCGGACTCAGACGATTGCGGAGGCCTTGGTTACTCATTTTATTTGCTTCTACGGGTGCCCTAAGGTCATTTTGTCTGACCGAGGTACCTCCTTCACTAGCAAACTTCTAGCCAAGTTAGCCAAAATCCTGAGGATTAAGCGGGTTTTAACATCGGCATATCACCCGCAATCCAATGGCTCGCTGGAGAGATCACACCACCCTCTCGTGGAATACCTTCGCTCCTTCGTTATGACATATCACGATTGGGACAGGTATCTGCCGATGGCCATGTTTAACTAAAACACTACGGTCCACACGGCCACCCAGTTCACTCCATTTGAACTTTTGTATGGTAAGGTGGCACGCGCCCCTACCGCACTCCCTGACTTCTCGGAAATTAACACATATCCAGAAGCCTTGGAAAATCTGATCACCCGACTATCCGGGGCTCGGCGCATGGCGCGAAAAAATTTGATTAGAGCCAAGGAGAAATCAAAGGAACGCTCTGATAAAGGCATAAGGGAACTTCATCTTCAGAAAGGTGATTTGGCCTACGTGTACAAAGAACCACGGAAGGGCAAGTTGGACGTGTACTGTGTCGGCCCGTTCGAGGTGGTAGACTTTACCGAACACGGTAACGTCGTCCTAGAAACGTCCGAGGGCGAGCGTTTTGTCAAACACCCGGAAAAACTTAAGAAGAAAGTTGAGCGTTCCAACTCAGACATGCTCTCAGAAGCCCTGGCTTAGTTGCGTAGTCAATTACGCCAGAGCTGAAATCCTTGTGTCTAGCTTGCGCATAACACCTTCTATTGCATGTTCAGATTTACAAATATACAGGAACTGTGCTCTACACTATCCCGCATCTAGCATCCACCTTTATTCATAGGTCCTGACTATTCCTGTTATTAAAAGTGACATAATTTGTATAACAATTAACAGAATTTTTATAACAATTGAATTTGTTATAAACAATGAAAATAGAGATCTATGCAATATATTTGGATTCTTTTAACGCGTAATTTTTTCTTCTGCTAAAAAAAAGTTACCAACCGTACGACATGAATGGAAACTCATGTTCATGTCACCAACATTATTAACAATAAAAATGTGCATAAATTAACGATATGAAACATCAAAGCGTTATCCTCTGTTGATTTAATTTTAATTAAAATGCATTATACTTTAAAACAAGTATCAAGTTATATAAAGCAAAAATGTCACAAAGCATTTTATTTATTACAGAAAAAGTGAAAAAATACCTTAAATTGATCATGTAATTAAATAGTATTCTTTTTAATAATTCAAATAGAATATTTATGACCTAATTTAGTCGCAATTTATTATAACGAGTACAGTATAAGGCAATGCGACACTCAATTTCGCGTTTCTTATGCGTGAAATAGTCGCCTCTGGAGATTACATAAATTTTCTAGGGTTGTGAGAATATGTAGCTTGACAACATCGTTGGGTGCGAATTTGTTGAGTGGAAATAATTGAAATTTAGAGCAAAATCTCTTAATCAATTTTTATCTCATCTACTCGGCAGATAACTCAATTCAAAAAGTTTATTTTTGCTGTTAACAATTGATTGTAAATTAATTATTTTCACTTACTAATGAAATCTCATTACGATAACATAAACTATCACATTTCAGTTTTTTCATTATTATAATCAACTTATCAGTTTCATTAAAATTTAATGATAGCAATTTATGATGTTAATAAATATTTTTTTTAATTAAACATCTACATTAGAGGTGATGATTGATAAGCTGGGTCATTTTTAAATTAAAAAGTGCTATTTTTGAGAGTTGATAGTTGGAAAAATAAATAATTTGCTCTAATGTTGACTATGAAGAATCATAATAATTCATAAAATGTTGAATACTTTTGACATTAGTTAGTGAATATCGGCCATAATGAAGAGAGATTATGATCTGCAGACCTTTTTTCCCCGTGTTGTGCATTCAAATATTAGTTTAGCTGTCATCTCTTGATAAAGCTTTTTACGTTATTTTTTTTATTAATTTATTTTTTCAATTACAACCGAATTTATCAGCTCTCCGAAGCGACAGATAGAGAGAGAAAACTGTATTTTAAAGAGAACAAGCAATCATTTCAACTTCATCTATCATACAATAAAGTGTCAAGTGTATTTGCTTGTCTACTTTTAGAATATGTAGGGAAAAGAGAAATGATTGGCGCCAGTGATGCTGCAGGAAATGATGATCGATTTGATAATTGAGATTCTTTTTTCAACTTTAATAACAAAGGATACTTACGTAACACAGGACATGTAGAGATATATTCAATATGATACACATATAATATCTATATGAAAATAAAATCTAGAAAATGAATCTGGCTTTTTATCTTCCGTCTTCGTGCCTACGCATCGCGAAAAAGCTTCACACTTTTATTTCACGTGAATATATGAATAATAAAATAAACGGATAAGTAAATGTAATCTATTTCACAAAAGTAGCATTCTAACATATATTAAAAGTGACAACAAAGAAAGTGACTGGAATTTAAATCTCAAACCTCTTTATCAAGTCCATGAATAAATAAATACATAAATAATTCACTTGATATTGTAGTGTATTTAATCATGAGTAAATATTGGCATTTAATTTACACAAATCTTTAAAAAAAAAAACAAAAATTCTAAATACAAATATTGGATTACACGAAAAATATAATAATTAAACTTGGCATAACTTTAAAATAGAATAATCTTTTTAATCTTGATACAAAATATCCTAGTTTAAATAATCGATAGCAGTACTTGGAATTTTGATGAATACTGATCCTCCATGAAGATTCTTACGATCTTAGTATGATGGATATTCAAAAGCTCTTCTCACTTTAAAGTATCTTACAAAGCGTCTCTAAGACTGTAATGCAAGTCTGATACTCTGCATTTAATAGAGCATAAAAAATATGAAGAACATTTAAAGAGTGATGTTTCATACAATTTACGGTGATATAAAATTATTTTAATCAATTTTTTACATCTCATTTATTGAATGGAATTATTTTTAATGGCTTTTATTATCGACACTTGGTGCTTGCTATTGGATAAGTACCTCACTGTAAATACATAAATTGTTTGAAGGAGGGGAAGTATAAGTTACCATGAAAAATGGCAGATCAAGTAAAAATAGAAAAATATTACTGCATCATCATGAATTTTATGAAAGTAAAGTTTCTTCTTTTGTGTGTATCATTATTTTTAAGTCATTTAATTGATTTATTCGACCCAAACATTTTGGAAACAATAGGTTTTATGTTACGGTACTATAATCTTCAAGTCAAGAACTTGTTCTCATATTATCATGGAAAACATAAGACAGTTATGGTACATTAACGTTTTGGCTTGCAGTTAATGAGCTTATGTGAACTCGTAATTTAATAAACTAAGATTTTGTATATAAAATAAATATGATAACGTTTAGAAAAATAATATTTCTTATTATTAATTAAAAACTGACTTATCATAAATTGTATAAAAGTACGATTGATAGATTGTTCTAGGCCATGACGCTTTTATTTGAAGGATAAAACGTGCAAGTTCAAGTGTACCGAAATAATTGCATAAATTATATTTTATTGGATAAACTCAACTTGATAATTGTTTTATCTAATACTGAAACTATTTCACGTTAGTGATTAATGCAATAAGAGATACGTAATAAAGTTATCGCCTTCGCATGAGAATTTTTCAAATTCATATAAAATTTCAAAATGAGATCAATGTCATTTTATTAAAAAGTTTTAAATGATTTTTTTCTTTGATAGTAATATCATTTTAATTAATTAATATGGTAAATGTAAATTATATGAATCCAACGAAATATTGGTAATTTTATTTTAAGTTTAAGAAATATTTTAATTTAATCATAGAATGAAATACATGTTTATAGATTGTTCCAAACTTAATTCATCTTTTGATCATTTAGTTGTTGTACATGTAATCCTTGTTATAGAAGAGACAATCAGTTATTCAAGTTAATTAGTTTATAGTATTGTTATCGTTATCCAATACGAATAAACATCTGTTTGATAATAATTATTTAATGGATAAATTCATTTATTATCATTATTTCCCTACGTCGATGTAAATTTAATCTATTGATCGGAAAGTACTGCTAAATTTACTTTCAACAGCATCATAAAGTTCTATTCTGCATTATGTGGCCGGTTCAATTTTGAAGTAAGGTACGTGTTCTTGCATACTATCACGACACGCTGATAGGAATAGACAACTCTATGGTCTGTTTTCCGATGATCTCATCTAAGAACATTACATTTACATTTTCTAAGTAGACTTTATGAATTGTAGAAAATTGAAAATATTTTTTTTTTGCAAAGTGAATGAGAAAACGGTGATATATTGGAAAACAATTCATCTTCCTTTGACCCCAGTGAAAATTAATCCTACGCAGTAGAATGAATAGGCTCGGTCATGACTTCAATTTTTTCAGGGTCATGATATTAAAGATTAAATGAATTGTCCATATAGGTACCAATAAAAGGCTTTAGCTCAAGAATTTTTTTGCTCATAATTTTTACGATGACAATAAAATCAATATGATGGTTATATAATGAGCTAAACTTCATCATCAATCAATGAAAAATCCTAAAAAATGCAGTTTTGGAATTTTATTTAATTATTTGGCAAGTGATGCAGAGAACATATGCAAGAGAGCAATCTGTTCGTTAAAAAAAAATAAACAAACATTGGATTATTATTGAAGGTATGAAAAATATTTTGTCATTTATTTGAACAAATGTCTGCAGATGATGACTTGACAATAATAATTTTTATTTCAGAGTATGTTATTGTTGTTTTGCTTTACAAGAAAAATTTGGCTGTCATCACTAATGGAAAAATATTAGAGAAAATGGAATTATTGAGTCATTGGAAATAATTTTCAGGTTCAATAAACTGAAAATAAAAGAAAAAATTGGTAATGAAGGTTTTTCAATATGTAACAGCGTGTCAGTGTACCAGGAAATGAAGTTGAATAAAAATCAGTTACAATTTTGTTGATGAAAATTTGCTGGTTAGTTTGGGTCTATAATCTATTTTGAGATTCAAGTTTCATAGTAAAAGCCAGTCTGTTGTGGTAAAATTGCACTCGATGCTGTGGTCGGATGGTTTACTTAACAATGAATAATGTTCGACAACTCTAACACCTACCAAATAAATATAACATTTGATATTAAATAGTACAATTTACAGCACAATTAAAAACTAAATTCCAGAGTGCGTAATTTTTATTTTATTATTGGCAATTAAAATTAAAAAAAAAAAAACGGTGAGAAATTAAAAACTGGAGATAAAAGTATTATAATTTTTATATTTAAATCCTTTTTTAAGTTAATTACCCTCTGGAAGTTGTGGTAAAAGTACTTTAAATCTACATTCCAATTTGCTCAGAGGTTTTTTCTGAATTTTTTTGCCTTTTCTTTCTTTAAGCTTTCAATTGAAATATTTTCTATTTTTCTTTCAAAAAATTTTCAAATGAAAGCTTTGATTCATGTTGTAAATATGGAAGTGGATAAATAGTTAAATTGTGTACGATGGTACTATGTTTGTCTTCACCAATGTTTGGCTGGAAAGACTTGTGGTATCTATCATTATTCATACACTCCTAGAAGAGAGGTATGAACATAATTTTCTTGACGCGTGATTTTTTCTTCTGCTATAAAAAAGTTAATTATAAATGAATTTGAAAGCCTATTTCAGAATGATTCGACAGTTTTTACGTGGACGTCTGTGTGTGCGTATGTGCGTTTGTGCGTATGTACGTTTGTGCGTATGTGCGTTTGTGCGTATGTGCGTATGTGCATATGTGCGTACGTACGTTCGGAATTATTTTTCGCCTCGATTATCTCGAGAACAAAAAATGATATCGACGTGGGACCAATTGCATTCGACGCGTAATTACGTTACTTAGAACTGAAAATGTTCATAGGAAAATCGGTAAAGCCATTTTTTTGGCAGAATCGAAAAACTGGAAAAAAAGGAAATTACTTGAATTTTGCAATTTATAAATAATACCATTTTTTAGACAAAATTTCAAGATTATTGCAGAAATATGAATATTAAATAATTAGAATACTTGTATGGATATATGGTGACAATATTTCATCGAAAAACAAAAATTTAAAAAACAATATCAGCAATGAAAGAATTTTAAACTCGTGTCAGGATTGAGAAAACAGCATTAAAGACGCTATAATAGTCAATAATAATTGTCAATAATATGGAATTGTGTTCATAACAATTGAACATTGTTACTAACAAGTGACTATTGATCATAGTAATATTTAAATAATAAGTTTTAAATTGTTATAAACAATAAAAATAGGGACCCTTTCTATGTATATGAGTACTTTTAACGCATAATTTTTTCGTTTACTAAAAAAATGTTACCAACCGTATGCCATAAATGAAAACATACTTTTTTCGTGTATAACAATTAAATTCGTTGTAAATAATAAAAAAAAGGATCTATGAGGTACATTCGAATTCTTCTAACGCACAATTTTTTCTTTTTCTGAAATAAAGTAACTAACCATATCAAATGAATAAAAACAGACTCATTTCGTCTATAACAATTCCATTTGTTATAAAAAATGGAAACGGGTTCTATTCAAATTGTTTTTTTATTTTTTCCACTGGGAAGTTGGTCGTGTGGACCTTTCGGGTCGCACCCAGACCACTGCAGAGCACTGATATTTTATTTTATTTTCAATTTACTTCAATATATTCCAATTCTTTCCAAATTGGGCAGATTTTTGTTCGATCCGATTAAATCTAATTCTAGGTATATTAGATTCAATTGGATTCCACTGGTTTCAATCGAAATATTTAACCAGGAATGTTATCAGATCATACAAGAAGTTATTAGTAAACTTTTATAATTCTCTTATCTAATATTATCAAGATGTATGTACGAATTTCCTTATAATAAATTATGCATAAAAAATTAATAAGGATAAAATCCAAAAAAATTTTTTATGCGTACACTTTGACTTTACTTTAATTACTATCTATTAATTGCTTACAATAAAAAAGTTTCTCATTTCTTGATTTCACTTTAAGCTCAGCTATATAATTATTATAAGAACATATTGAATTGAATTGTAAGAACTTATTGAAATATTATTAACCAATCAGTTCTCACATATTCCAATAGAATATATTCTTATGTAATCTGATAAAACTGGTCATTAAAACTATAAAAATGACTAGCTTGTACCCGTGATTTCGTCCGCAATTATACTTTTTTACTGTGAAAAATAATACTTAACCGTGAGAACAAATTCGATCATTATAAAAATAAAAGACCGTTCAATCTAATACAAGGTTCTACTGCAAATTATATTCTTATCACTACTTTTACGATTTTAATTTACGATTACTTAAAAGACACTAATTTCTTATAGTCCTGTAAATTGAGATAAAAACATTAAGCTAATTGTAGTATAAATGAATTTTACTTTCTAGCCGGTTTTTAGTAAGGAAAAGAGCTTACTTTTATTTGTAAACAAAAACGCGAGTAGGCATTTTTGTTTATAAAAAATGAGCTTTTTTCATGAATTCTTAATTAAATATCTCGAAGCATGATGCATAAGATTTGTAGAGATTCTTTTAGAGAGTTAAATGAAACCAGTCTCAGATCTCTGTGATCAATATTTCTCGAGATTATCTAATTTTTATTAAAGAAGTAGCTGTTACGTATAAACAAACTAATTTTTTAAAGTCTTTTGTTTAGTATTTCCTATTTTTGGGATCAAAAATAGGAAAAAATTATTAAATTAAATACATTTGCAGAATGTAGAATTAAATGTGCGAATTGCACAGTTTATCAAGAAATCATTATAAATAAATTAATTATAATGTTTTCATCAATGTTCTCTCTCAGATGCACAGGTTTTAGCGATTGTTCTTGTTCCTCTACCATAACAGCCCATTAAACTGCAGTTGATATTTTTAATATCATTAATCAATAAAAAGCATTTAATAACAACTATTGTCTTGTAAAAAATGCTACTTCGGACCTAGAAACATTGACAAAAATACTAAAATTTTTATACTAAAATTAGTTCAAAAATCAGCCTTTTCGAGATTTAATTGACTGAACTATTAGTTGAACTTTGTTCTTAATCGTTCATACTAAATTTTATTGTCATTATCATTAGAAGTTTGCTAAAATTCATTTTTTTAAATTGGTCATATTCAATTGTTTATAACAAATTTTATTATCACTGACAACAGAAGTTAGTGCAAATTCACTTATTATAATCGGTGTCTTTAATTTAGTTAAAAAAATAATATCACATTAAAAAAAGCTCAAATTCATTGAAAATATTCCGTGTTTAAATTTTATTTGTTATAAACAATCAATATTTGAAAAAAAATAGCCTATACTCTTTCTTACAAACTCCCCCCTATGTCTGTAATGTTTTATTGCAATCGGTTCAGCTGTTACGGAGATTAGTGCGCACAGATAGATACCAGACATTTATATTTTAGTAGAAATAAAAATTTGCGAATAACTTCTTATAGGATTTGATAGGATATATCTTTTAATATACATTTATAAACTGTTTTGTAGAATTATTCGATATAAGATTCTTTAAAAAATTTTTGATGAAAACTACTCATAATATTATGGCCTAATTTCGTCAAATTTGATAAAACCCTCAACTCTTTGTGATATTACAAGTACTTATCAATAAATTATAGATATACCTATAATTAGATATTATTATTATTAAAGAAAATTATTATTATATAAAATTATAAATAATTCTACCACGAAATTTTGTAAGATTCTATGAAAGCATAGACTACTACTAGATTCTAAAATACTTATTGTCAAATAACATTTATTTTTTTTTTGCCTAAATTTATCAGGTGGTATAAGAAACTATATTATAAAATCCAAAAAAATCTCATTTATAAATATTTATGGATTTACTAGCCGGCTCTAAGATTATATAAGGACATAATAATATTTATGATTCTATCATTCAACTTTACAATGAAAATTATTATTAATTAATGAAACACTATAGTGTGTATAAGCAAATTGAAGAGTAAGTGAATAAAAAAATCGAATATAATTTTCCTTTTTTGTTGATTTTTATCAATTAAATTTCTATATTTTTAATTTTAATTTTTAAAATAAAAACAGGCATATTGTTCTGACTTGGAGGGGCCCAAGTCAGTTAGTCAGAAATATTCAAAAATTGTTAATGCAGGACTTGTTCACCGGCGCGTCAGTCAACTCACTGGACCAATCATCGGGAAGTATTTCCCTCATGGCCCAGAAGGCAACTCTACGGCCCTAGTGACGCCAACAAGCACGCGGTCGAGCACTTGTGGCGTCAGTTAGCTCCAGGCAAATCACGCGGTCATCTCTGTACAATAGTTCGCAGTCAAATCGCAGATTTTTTCAGTCAGCTCACTCTTGGTACAAAAAAGTACGGTCAAATAGACTCAGACAACTCTCACGAACATACGTGAATCATCGAATTACTCTCATCAGTGCCAGTGGTCCAGTATATTCAGTTGTAGTGTCTTTGGGCGCGAAGCTGAACTGGCGTCGACGCCATAGTGCCCCACGGACATTCACATATACATCGCACACCCGAACAACTCTGGTGTATACTGTGAATGTTGCTATTCACTGTTTTTTGAGACTATGTTTTTTGGTGAAAAAATAACCATTAGACAACTCATACGTGTACAAACAATTACGGTACAGTCAACTCAATTATATGTAGTGATTATTAAGTTCTATTGAGTATGTTAAGTGTTATTGTTGAATAAAATCTATAAAACCCAAGCAGTTCAGTGTTAATAAACTATTTTTTGGAACCTTCTAGCATCCAACCTTTGTTCTTATTCTGCTCTTAATTCTTACAGTCCACTAGTTTTCAGTTTGCTCGTCCGGCCGACTCGAAGTCAGAACACATATTATTATATATATGTTATATTAATTATGTTTTTTCTTTTCAAAAAAATTACTATAAATCTGTCATGAATTCGAATTCTATTATCATTCTAATGATAATATAATTTTATATATGCGTTATAACCGTGATATAACATGAGACCGGACGTAACTTGATGATTATCAGTGATCATCTGACATATCTGTGAGGCAAAAGTTTGTTTTTCTCCGTATCATAATTTGTGTATAAACGCACAAATATGTATATGTTTATATTAAACGTACGTCTGATTTACTAGCTAACAATTTGATTGTCTTTGGTATACATGTTGTAAAACATGTTAAATGAATAAAAAAGTTATAAAAAAGGCTCTGATAAAAAATACTTACAGCTACAGCATTCTCTTGTTGTATATCTTTTTCTACTTGGTCATTATTTAATTGATCTATAATATGACGTTCCAGAACTATGGTTTTTTTTTCGCATCTGTACTTGATAGTGGTTTATCAAAATTTTTCCGCTGTAACGTAAATCAAATGATACATTTAGCCGGATCAATAAATTATTTGATTAACAAGTTTAAAAATAAAAAAGGAATACAACAATTTAAATGCATTTACCTTCCTAGATTCAATCTTTAAAAGGTTTTTTTTCCTTTCTAAGTCATTATTATTGGCTTCTGATGTAGAAGCACTTTTACCCTTATTTTTAGTTTCTGAAGTTTGAGCTTCTCTATCTTTTTTTTTAGCTTCTGAAGTAGAGACCCTTTGATTTTCATCCCTAATCACTGAAGTGGAAGCACTTTTACCTTTATTGTTAATTCCTGAAGTACTAGCACTTTTATTTTTATTAGCCGCAGAAGAATGTTCTAAGTCACTCAGCTCTGAGGCGCTTCTAACAATATTGGACGGTGGAATCGAAAATCTTTTTTTTCCTTTGATAGCCTTGTTTAATTCCTCCTTAGTATCTGCACGGAAAACAATTTATAAAATATTTAAAAATATTATATTATAATCTATACAATTTTTATAATAGGTTAGCCAAAATTAATGTATAATTATAAAATTCCTTTTTTAAATATGCAATCTTGATCTATAAAAAAAATAACTGTCTTACATACCTGCTACGAGTAAAATTACCCCTTCATGGGTAACCCCATCAATATTTATATGATATTGTTGTGTGCTATTGTAATTGTCAGCATTAAATTTCATTATATTTGTCACGAGCACTTTTTCTCTCTTTTTTGTGGTGTCAAAATAGACATATGCCCACTTTGCATTGTTCTCTGCCATTACATCAAATTACATTAAATAATCCACAGTATGAACAGTGATATATTCTATAAAATTAGTATTTTATGTTTGTTATTAAGATAAATCTTTATCAGTGCGAAAAACAATTTATGAAACTTTTTAATGCAAATAATAACGAGAACGACTGTACTCAATAGTAATTACGCAGTAGAAAACATAGAGATAATACACAGTACAAAACCGTCCTATAGGACTCATGACGTTCATAGCTTCCATGAACAAACGTAAGGTAGCGCTGCAAGATTATTCCAATTACCGATATGACTACGATTTCCGTGACGCCACGGAAACGTAGTCTCCCCCTTTGGTGGTTCTTGTTTATGTCCTGTTGCTCTTCATTAGAAGGGATGCGCTTTAAGTATTTCTTATTTCAAAAAGATTTTTTTCAAAATACTGACTAGATGACCTCTAAAAGGTTATCTTTTAATGAACGAGAATATTGATTCTGATTTGTATGGTTTTGATTTTCCTTCCGATAATGATTTAAAATGTTCTGATTTATATGAAAGTTTAATTGTTGAAGCAGGCTCATCGGATTGGATAATGAAGAAGAATAAAGATAAAGTAAAGACTAAAATAAATGTTGGTAATATAGTTGATAATTATCACCTATATTACCTAATAAAATAAACCGATAATATCCAATAGATGCCAATAAATAATTTATAAGAATAAATAGAAAATTATTGGGTCTATTGGAAGAGCAAAAAACGACATAAGTATAAATTATAATTTATGAAAGTTAAAAAATTCTTATCTACATGTATGAGAATTTGTAAAAATTAATAAGACAAATGCAAAGGAATTCGGTAAGAAGTTATGGGAACATAATAATTTAAATTTTCTGGTTCAACTTTGAAAAGTTTATAATCGCGAACTCTATTAGAATTTATAAGAATTAATTGGTAAATAAAATATTTAATTTTCTCACTCAGTTTTGTAAGAATCTATAGGAAATTATGGGCAAATGGTATCCAAAAATTCATCAACTAGCTTTATAAGAGACTATGAGAGCAAATATTGTCAGAATCTATAAGAACTTATCGGAAAATAGTATTCATATATTCATCACTCAGGCTTATAAGTATCACAGTAATTTATAAATAAATGATAATAATTATAAAACTGATTGAACTTGTTGGTACCACATTTAAATGGATTTATTTTAGAAACATAGAAACAAAAAGTGACAAAAACATCTAAAATTATTACTTTATAAAGTAATAATTAATTTATAAAGACATAATTTGTACAGTAATATTCATGTTGGCGATATATGATCTGTGATAGTATTAAAATAAGTAACAATGATTCTGAAATTATTGATAATAAAAGTAGATGGCCTATATTAATTCAGCTTCATCACAATTTATAAAAATATTTGCACTGTCAAAAAAATATACTATTTCTGCAGGGGATCCGGATATAGCCTCAAGTTATATCACCTTCAGAATCGTCAGTATCATCGCTAGTACAGCTGTCTAAGCGGAACTAATTTGGGGACACAACGAGACACAGGTATATGTATCCGATACATAAAATTAAGGTACGTGTGTCCTTGCAGACAGAATAGACAAATCTAAAGATCCAACGTAAATGGGCGCTTACAGACAGGCCTTTTACACGTATTGACCGAACCTTTATATGGGTAAAAGTATACCTGTTGACCCAAACTTGGTCCCGATTTTTAATCCAGGACTGAACTTCTATATCAGTCCCTTTTCTCTGGTCCTTGGAAAGAAGAATATTCGTTCAACAGTTTCTAAGTGACAACTATGCACCCACAGTTTTAATGGAAGCTTCGTAAAAGCTAGTACAGATTGAAGATTTTGAAATAATTTTTTCATCCGTTTTAGTGATACTGCTCAACATACATTATTCCAAGTGATAGTACAAAATTTTACTATTAAATTATTTTCATTAATATTATAGTCAAGTGTAATTTGTTTATTAACATAAATTGGATAAGCATTCTTAAAATGTCACATCAAAAACAACGAGGTAGTCACAAAAGTTCATTGGCTCAGGGTATTGCAAATGCAATTGTTAATCCAAGCACTTTATATCGCTGGCAAAAACGTCGTAAACAAGGTATAAAAACATTCACCCGAGTGAAAATATACAGGCCTGAAACAAGCCCGTAACACGCCCGTAATGCAAGAAGCGCCCGATATACGCCCGAATCGGGCCTGTCGTATTTTGTAAAAGAAATGGTCACCTAGAGACGCCTGCAACACGCCTATTCAAAAATAAAATTTTAACCTCCGCATGTTTTCAAGACAATAGATGTAGATTCTTTCTATCTGTCTTTGAGACCGCATTTATTTTAATTTTCAATGTCTGATATGTGCATGTCGTTTTCTTCAATTTTATTTAATAAATATCAATTTCGATGTAGACTTGAAGAATCAGTTTTTGAATCTATAACATTTTCTGTATCGTTGAATTAAGATGTTTTTTCGAATAATTTATAAGGTTGTAAGTGAATATGGCAGATGTAACTAGGAAAGGATTATTATGAATTAATTTCCAAAGTATTTTTCTATCAAATGATTTATTGACTTATTTCTAATTTTTATTCACAATATTCTATGTTGTTATCTGGTTCTGCTATATACAATTTTCCGCTTACTTTTACAATAAAACATAAATTAATAATAGAATTAACGCTAATTAGGGTTTTAGACGGATGCAAACTTACAGGGTTCCATACATATGGGATATCGACATAGGTTATGTTATCAGAATAATTATCTTCTACAGTTTCTATTACATTTAATGCAGAAAAGAACTCAAAGGATTTTCGACCAATTATTTCTTGAAACACTGCATAAAATTTTGAATTTATACAATTCAATTCGCAGTTCATTGTGATACAATTACATACTTTTATAAAAAAATCTACGTATCCAATTTTCGGCCCTTGCTCTGACATTACTTTAACACAGTATGAATCGGATGCGGTTTTCCTTCTGTAGCATTGAGAGTAAATTGTCTGATTTTTAATTTTTAATCGTAAAAATTTGGATACTTTAATATTGCTGCGATTTGAAAATTCAGGAACATTTTGCAGTGCTAACTGTAGGTTTTGTGGAATATTATTTAAGAATACCATTTTTCCAAGTGCATAAGTCGAGGGTGCTATTCGGCGAAGAGGATTGACTCTTTTTCCGATTGTCTTCAATTTATTACAATATTTAAAACCTTCAGAGTTAGAATCTATAACTCTCAGTTTATTTGCGGCTATTGAATGATGAGATATTTTAGAATATATTTGTAAACCTATGTAACGTGTACCATGAACATGAGTCTTTATTTTACCGAGAATATCTTCGAACGGAAAGCACGAAGTAACCCACAGTGGTCCAAGATCTTGAACAGCTTCTGGTAAATGTAATAAGCAGTGAATGTTAAAAGATAGAAATTGTGGATTGTATAACGTTTGAAATTTTGCAACGAATGCAGTCAAAAGTTTTTTACTTAAATCAAGATCTTCTTGTTTGATTGATTTTTGATTTAACAAGTATATGCCTAAAACTAACTCTGAATAATGCCAAAAATATTTTTCATCCATCAGATCTTCAAATATGGGTAGTGAATAAAATAAAAGGAAGTATTTCCATTCACTAGCTTTCCAGTAATTGGAATATTTTGTAAGAGTTCTAGGCATTCTTTTTATAAAACTAGGTGGGTTGATTTTCTTTAATCTTTCATCTACAATATGCCCATAATTATACATTGACCACGGCTTATATCGGTAAGCACCATCAAACAACAGTTTTATGAGATATTTTGTCACTCCAAGATAAACATTGTGCATCACATCAATTGCAGTTCCACGTATTATATCTGGCATTAATTTACTAAGAATTGTTGGACCTTTTATTCCATAAAATGTTCTTTGCGTGGCAATAGCTGTTTCAGTTAAATTATTATACGTTCGAACATTACGATACATCAAATCTCCTTCGAATGGATAAATGTGCGTATTCCCATGGACACCTTCTTCCCTTATTGTGTAACCTTTGGAGTAACATCTCGGACAGCCATAGTCTCCATTGAACTGAATATGATTCAGAAATTTAGCTCTGGCCACAGCGTCGCAGGTTCCACAAAGAATAGATGCCTTCACTATTTGGGAATTAGTTGACGTTAGCACATTTAAATTTACGCCCTCATTTGAGAATAAATTGGTCGTAGAAATGAATTTATCTCAGGATCTGAAGAACCAAACCATAATCCGACTAGAATCATGTTTTCCTTCATAATTCTCTTCTCACATGGAAGCTCGTTGATAATTAAATAAAATGGCCATGCGCTCGATTTAGCTGATTTAAATATAGGCACACCATCAGTATACCACATGAATGTGAGATGATAATTATCGGAATTAGGATTTCTGGCTCTCATATATTCCGTATATAACATACCGTCATATATATCTTCAATATTATCATCGCTTTCTTTTATACGGTTGTTTTTATATGATAAATCACAAACAAAATCAGGTTGCATCAAAAGTTGTTGTAATTGGTCAACTATTGGAATTTCTATAAAATACGCATTTTCAGGTTGACTGCGAGTATCATTTGAGCAATCACATACGCTATTTTTAGAAGTAAGATCGCTTGTATACTCAGAACAATAGAAGTGTTTTTTCAAAGGTACTTCACTGCCATTGAAATGTTTTTCAAATTTGTAAACGGTTTTTTTGTGAGGAGAATTGTTCGGTAAATGTAAAGATATCAACATCAAAAGATCTGCGAAAGCTGTTCCAGTCAAATTGTACTTTATAGCATACATAAATATTGCCAACATACTTTTGGATAATTTTAAAGAAGCATTCTCATAAATAAAAAGATCATCATCACCTACACCATTATCATCTTCATCGTCAGCATTATCATCATTATCATTTTCATAATCATCATCCTCATCACATTATTATCATTTCTGCTCTGATTTATTTCTTCATCATTAGAAGAGTTATCTCCATCGTCGCTTTCTTCTATTCCTGAGTGTTCACTCCCTTCTGCTTCTACATGAACTTCATGACCATTATTTCCATTGACATTTCTTGGATAAATTATTTCTTCATCAGTAGAAGAATCATACTCCTCATTTCTCTCTTCTATTTCTAAGTGTTCAGCTTCTGCCTGTCCATTCATACGTACTCTATCTTCTGTATGTGATGTTTGATTACTTGAAAAGTTATCAGAATTTATTACCGATCGACTGTTCATTACATTTATCTCATCCCCACTAATACAGCTCTGCCTGAAAATATAAATTATAATACATTTTTGATACTTAACTATGCGTAAACATATATTTATTAGTAAATCAAGGTAATAAGTAGTATTTTTTATCGAAACACTGAAGGGTAAACGTATAGGTAATACTATTGAAGCAGAAATGCTTGCCTATTATAACCTCCAACTTCTACACTACACGACATAAATGCTGTCTGAATTTGGTATAAGAGAGTATAGGAAAACGTATGTATAACCTTCAAAAAATTGGACAGTATTTATGTCGCATAGTATATTTTCTTTCAGTGTTTCAATTATGATATGCCTTGCCCTGTAAATATAGCAATATAGATATATGTTTTAGGTATCAATACTTACTGGTTACGAAGTAATTGTGTACTTTCCATTCTTTTCAATAACTCCCATCTTCTCGATCTACTATAATCGGATAAATTCATAGATTTATTTATTCTCGGCATTATGATTGACAATTATCCGAAAAACGATGTAACAAATCACTAAGCACTGTAATAAATCACTTTTCTGGCTAGTAGATCAGTCAGAATATATTTAATATATCTTTAGCGTTGATTAGTATTGAATGTTGCTGGAAGAAATCGATATTTTGACAATCGATATTTCGACAATCGATAATAACAATTACTTCTGCAGTTCGAATTGTTCCTGTGACAAAGTTTGAGGTACTCGCATTTTCTCAAAAGCGTTAAGTGTAATTTCATACTATCGTGTACTTTTTAAGGTGAACAAGTGTATTTTATATTTTGTGATTGCTATTATTATTATATGTCGCATATAGGAAGAATATGGTGAAAAAAATGAAAAGCCGGTGGACATTAATTTTTTGGATAGAAAGTATGGAGGTGACTGTTGTGAGTTTTAATGATATCTTGCAAGTGTTGAAGTTAAAATTGATAAAAGTTGGTTGGAGAGGTGATCTGCCGTGGATAGATGAACATGGCATAACTACCATATATGAGGCCAAAATATTAAAAATATCTAGTAAGTAAATTTTGATTCTATTTTTTCTTTATGGATTTTGATATTTTATATCGTAAGATGTTTTATTTAACCGACGAAAGGAACAACACCAGCCTCGGAAACTTTTTGGGATTTTCCAATACTTTATTGTTTTATGACCATCCCCTCTTATTTTGGCTGGTTTTGGGCCTTTAAGGTTCATTTTTTCTCATTCCAATGGTAAACAGTGCTAAGTGAACTTCAGTTTCAATTCGTTTATGTAAACTTTTATATTTTTTGTGGCGGTTGTAGTGAATGAAAAATTTGTTATTTATACCAAAAAATTGTGATTTGATAGTGCAAATTAATTCTCCACTAGGCAAGGTATACATACAAGTAATATTTTATGGTAAATTACAACGAATAATATAAACGATAGTGTTTTTAGTAGTCTTTGTAATATTTAAATATTTTTGATTTTTTATAAGATTTTTTTTTTCATAGATAACAGAGATTATTAGGAAAGTTTGAATATTGATGTACATGGTCGTATTTTGAAAAAAAAACTTCCATTACACATCATGGCTCTGACCCAAGAGCTGAAAAACAAGCAAAAGCAAAATAAAAAAGTGAAAGAACAGATAAGTAAGAAGAAATAAGCGGAAACATTGAGTTTATCAAATCTAAACAATTTGACCGTCGAAAAATCAAATGAAGATGAAATGCTGACCAGACCGAGCGCAAAAGAAGTTCTGCTGCAATGTGAAAACTGCCAGAAATGTGTATGCCAAGGCTGGACATCACGCAGTGAGTATTTTTTGGCTACATTCATTTATTATAACTCTTTCACGATAATCATTTCATTGTTGTTCTAATGGATTGCAGTCACTCCAGAGTATGTTGAAATCTTCGGACTTCATTACGAAGCATTAAAAAAGCATGTCACAAAACTATACCCATCTGCAGATCTAGCCAAAAGCGAGGTAAGACAATTTTTCATAATATATACATCAATACACATTTATAATTATTTTTATGATTGTTATTAGAATACAGATGTTTCTATTTATGTTATAGGTTGAGTTGTATCCAAATACTAATATATATATGCGACAAGATGACATTGATTTCATGATTGCCAAGTTCAACAAAAAACGTGCTTTTGTTAGGAATATGGTTATCTATATAGTAGGAGGAGAAGAAAATTTATCGAACAGCGGGACAGCAGAAACATTACACAGTCAAAATAAAAACATTAGGACTGCCGTAATAGGTAATTGTTTAAATATAGATTTATATATTGTTGATTTGAAGAGATGAAAATTTTTCTTACAATCTATCGATAAATGTTTTACAGGTTACATGAAAAGAAACTTTCAAATGATTGTGACGGTCAAAGAATATAACAGTATTATCAACCACAAAATTCAACTTCTCAGAAAAAATAAAAAAATGACAGATGAACAGAAGGATATTGAAAAAAAGCAAGTATTGAACGAGCAAAGAGAAGTCGACAAAATTGTAACGAAGTTACGCCCCTGAAAGTGGATAAAATAGGGAAATATGTTAGCAAGCGAGTCGATAAACTATCGAACTAGTTTATCGATCAAAATTAAAATATCATTACCCTCCGAGTAGGTTCGCCTTTAGGAACATAAAACCAATAAAGACCGAGATAAGAAAATGAACACAATAAAAAGAGAAAGTATTTGTGATGATCTTGTTGCCATGACGACTTCCCCACACAACTCACCACAATAGTGGTGGGGGATAGCAAAGTGGGCGGAGCCAAACAGTATAAAAGAGCTGGATTTTGTGGAGATCGTCACTTCACTTGTCTCCGAGGTACTAGACTGACGAGACCGACGAGAGTTGTAGCTCACGTCGTACGATACAGAGTTGTAGCTCTGGCTAAAAGGTTGTAGCCTTTTAGTTTCCCCGGAGAGTAGTAGCTTTTCGAAAGTAGAACATTTGGAGGGTTGTAGCCTTCCAGCCAAGAGTTGGTGCACTTGGTTTAGCTAGCGATCGAGAGTTGTAGCTCACGATCTTGGACC
Organism: Chelonus insularis; assembly: GCF_013357705.1. Lineage (NCBI taxonomy): Eukaryota > Metazoa > Arthropoda > Insecta > Hymenoptera > Braconidae > Chelonus > Chelonus insularis. The sequence goes on from NW_023276524.1 coordinate 466,730, forward strand.
GTGTAGGAGTCGAAGCTCCTCGCCGACGAGTTGTAGCTCGTCAGCTATTAAGGCAAGGTCGAAGCCTTCCCTCGAAGAGTTGCTAGCTCTTCGAGTATCCCGGACGAGTTGTAGCTCGTCCATACTTAGATAGGGTTTTAGATTAGAAGGTGAAGAGTGGTAGCTCGCACCAGTGTCCCGAGAGGAGTTGTAGCTCTTCGTCGACGAGTTGGAGCTTGTCGATTACCGAGGCAAGGTTGTAGCCTTCCCTCGAAGAGTTGTTAGCTCTTCGAGTATCCCGGTCTGGGTTGTAGCCCGACCAACGAGAGATTAGGCCACGGGGTAGACACTTTTGGGTGGGAATCATCTTCTAAATACCAACATTCTTATCATAATACTATCGTATCGCCGTTGTTGAGCCACGCGTATATCTTAGAATATAGTTAGATTATTTTTTTTGTCATTCTGTAAAACCAAATCGTTGGTTAGGAAGAGTAAAATTAATGTACGTCGCCGTGTATGATATACACGTAGCCTTGTTGTGGTTTATTTTTGTATTTTTGGTTTATTATTGGTTTATAACGTTATTCAGTCGATTATTGTTAACTATAATTGTTATTAGTTGGAATTAATAAAGTTTACTTTTATTGTTTTAAAGAATTTGAAAGAGAATTCACTTTGTAACATATCCGCCATCGAATCCTGGTCCATAGAATTCAAATCACTTGTTAAATTTAGGCGGGAATTTTCTTGGGGACTCGCCTTGAGAAAATTTAGGTGTTACAAAATAAAGCCAATAATTCCAAAAAAAGAAAAAGTGAGTATAGAAAAAATTAAATAATTGATTATCACACCAAGATTTAGAATATATGCAAATGTTATTTCTGTTTGTAATAGTTTCAATTTCATCCGATGATGAACCAGATCAATCATTACCATCATCATCACCATCGACATCATCTGGAAAACCATCATCAGCACCACTCCAGGTATCTTCATCATCAAAAACTGTGGAATCATTACCATCACCGTCCAAATCATTATTGATAAAAACTAATCAAAAAATGGTTAATGGAACAAATGAAAAACTTGAAAGAATTAAAAAAAAGTGTGGAAATAATGTCAAGAAGGCGAAGACAACGAAAAGTAAGCATTCAAAATATTACACAATTCACCGTTCGAACTGTCTGAAGTTTTACAATGATATGCATTAATAAAACTTATTTTTAATAGTTTCAACTGTACCTAATGACGATCATGATTCACCAGCTTCGGTACCATCATCACCTTTATTAACTTCTGAGACATCACCGCCATTGCTCCAACTATCATCAGCATCATCAGAAGTCGTAGAACCATTAGCAATACCACCTCAAACATCATCAACAGAATCTGCAGGACCATCACTACCATCTCCCCATTTATTATCATCATTAGAAGTCGCAGGACCATCAGCAATACCACACCAACAATCATCATCAACAGAATCTGCAGGACCATCACTACCACCTCTTCAACCATTGTTTTCATCAACGGCAACGGGAGGACTGCCATCACATCCACCTTCTCAATCATCATCATCATTTCCATCCATTCCAAATAATTATTCGTATCCTCCAAACCAGCCACCTTTTGCTAATCATCCTTTAAATCATTTTGATCATCACTATTATAATCAATATCCCTATCATAATTATAATTATCATAATTTTAACTATCCTAATTCTCATTACCCCAACTATAATCAATACAACTACGGACCAAACATTAGTGTAGAAAATGCATCTTCTGAATTAACACCTTTATAATGTATTTTTTAAATTATGTCACCTAGTTTATTGATAATTAAAAGTTAAATGATATTTATTAAGTACTGTTCATATAGATGTTTATGCAGCAGAGTTAAATATTAAGCGTTAAAAATATTTTATATTGAAGATATTTTATAAAAGAAATTAATATTGATATCATTGTTTAATAAATTATAAGACTTTTAAATATAAATAATTGTATTTTTTTATATAAATATGCATACGTATATTTATAGGTACTTTATGTGTATGAGTGCCTACACATGCGCGTGTCCGCAGGTGAGGAGAATGGAATTCTGGGCCTGTTGCGGGCGTATTTTGACAGAATTCAGGTCCGTTGCGGGCGTAGTCCCGCACTTTTCATACAAATTTACGCTTGGTGCGGTCATATTTTAGGGTGATTTGGGCCTGCTGCGGGCATAATATAGGCGCGGTGCAGGCGTGATTGTTCGACAACCGTGCCTGTTGCGGGCTTGAAAACTCAACAATATCCGGGCGTACATCGGGCGTTGTATGGGCTTGTGAAAAAAGTTCAACTATTTTTACTCGGGCATAGTTAGAATTTATTTAATATTCTGTAAAAACAATGTTTTAAAATTTGTTGGGGCTGTGGGCAATTAGACATTGAGACTGAAGAATGCTACTTGAAACACCGCCACCCACGACCTGGCTGGCCTAGCTATCAATGTAGGAACCATCTTGAGCCTCGAAATCGTTCTCGAGAACCAATTATGTATTCGCGTATTATGCCAAAGGTTGAACGTTAAAGTTATATTGTTAATGGTAATGATAGTTTATAAGTCATGAATGTACACGGAATGATTGTACTCTCCTATTTGTTCCTTAGGTTTTCACTTACTCATAAGTATATTTATATAGTATCTTGATGTTACTCAGTTTATGGAAATTCATAGTTCAAGCTGTGAGTCAGCACGTCATAAGTTATATATATTTTTCTATTGTTGTTAACAAGTTCATTTATAAAGACCAAGTCTCTCTAAAGTCAATCGAATTATTTGTACGAGTCAAACAACCTAAGACTTCTTTTAAGTTACAAATCCACCAGTCAAGAGATCAAGACCAAGCTGGGAAAGAACGGTAAAGACCACTCTTTATGTGTGCTCGTGTGCTATGCTATTTCTATTCTTTCATACCTTCCTCTTATATCTTGATGTTCTCTAATTCAAACTCTTTATGTAAACCATCTATTTTTTTCTTTTTCCATACTTTGATTAGAGAAGAGACATATCGAAGAGTCATGCTTAGTCTAACTCCGTCCACAATGTAAGCTGGCATTGACCTTCATTGAGAACACACCTCCAAAGTCTACCTGTATGGTCTCGCTAAGCGGGGGAGGATGTGACGTGTTGGGCTCGACCAACGGTCAAATCACCGACCTACGATATGTCTCTGGCTCTTCTCCACTTTATCAACTCGTACTTAATACTTGCTACGAGTTTCAGCTACTCACCACCTGCAGAGCTGAGGAAAGAATGGGCGGGAGAAATGGAGCCAAGGAAGGGGACACCGCCGCTACGAGGCAACCAGCCGGCGTAACAGCAATCACTCTCGACCGAAAGGCGCCAAAAGCTACAATAGTCCAGGCTGCAGAAGAATTATTGCCACTAGGCTATTCACGTAGACAAAATCTATTAAATAAGTCAACGTGATCAGTCAAGATAGGCGAAGAAGATATTGCCGTTGCGACTTAGTAGTTGTTACGAAATCGCATAATAAAGTACAACTGCATAGTCAGACAGATAATCATAGCAAGTAGTCATAAGTTCAGTCGTAATTCCAAGACGTAGAAGAAAGATTAGTCTGGAGACGAGTACCCGAGATCAGCGAAGTCATCCCCTGGCCGATACGACACTCCAGATGTTCCAGAGACAACGCACGAGAATCAGCCCAGGGAGCAGTCTTCATAGTCCTGACGGGGAAAAGTCATGTAAGTCCAGCAATTTCAATACTCTTGTGAGACTGACAGACAAGCTTGACTATAGAAATAGTTGCAATAATATCTCTTCTAGTCGAAGTCGCGTCCTTTAAGGGGATCTTGAATCCTGTCAAAATCGCTTTTGTAAATCTCAGAATAGTCTTTGAATTATATAGAGTCTTTAGCGTACTACAATTAATATTGTAAATTTTTATAAGTCAGAGTACATCAAGGATTTCTTGTTTATGTTAATTTACTCGATATCTATTAAATAAAAGTAATATTTAATATAAATAAGGTGCCACATTGGGAGTAACCCTTTCCCGTTATCCCATAGTTTGGATTTGCTTGTGCAAATCTTCCGATTGATTGTAGAGAAATAATTTCCTCTCGTCATCGGGTTGCCATCTGCGAGTATTCACTAATTGACTTAATTTTTTTCTAAATCGTTAGGATAGTTGATGACCATTAGAGTCATCCATCCAACAAACATACACTTTGAGTAGTCTCCCTCGTAAAATATAAGACTACACCCCCCAAGGTGTAACAATATCAAGATCCTATGTCAAGTAATAATGACAGTAACAACGAAGCTAACGATACTACGGAAGAACAGTACACGGTTCATCTATCGGATTCTTATAATCCTGAAAATCCTGAATATACTTCGAATTGTGAAGAATATAAAAATGATAATTTTGAAATGGAACATTCTCTAAATTTGCAAATTGATGAAGAATCGGACAAAGATTATGAAGATAGCGAAGATGAAGACTTTTCACAGACAGCTGATGACAAAGATGATACAGATTTAAATGATTTTCTTGATACGATAATGTTTGAAGCCTCTGAAATTTCAATTTGGGAAGTTTTCAATATGGTGACAACTATTACAGTCAAATACAATCTTTCAGATGAAGTTCAACAAGTAATACTGTTCTGACTTGGAGGGGCCCAAGTCAGTTAGTCAGAAATATTCAAAAATTTTTAATGCAGGACTTGTCCACCGGCGCGTCAGTCAACTCACTGGACCAATCATCGGGAAGTATTTCCCTCATGGCCCAGAAGGCAACTCTACGGCCCTAGTGACGCCAACAAGCACGCGGTCGAGCACTTGTGGCGTCAGTTAGCTCCAGGCAAATCACGCGGTCATCTCTGTACAATAGTTCGCAGTCAAATCGCAGATTTTTTCAGTCAGCTCACTCTTGGTACAAAAAAGTACGGTCAAATAGACTCAGACAACTCTCACGAACATACGTGAATCATCGAATTACTCTCATCAGTGCCAGTCGTCCAGTATATTCAGTTGTAGTGTCTTTGGGCGCGAAGCTGAACTGGCGTCGACGCCATAGTGCCTCACGGACATTCACATATACATCGCACACCCGAACAACTCTGGTGTATACTGTGAATGTTGCTATTCACTGTTTTTTGAGACTATGTTTTTTGGTAAAAAAATAACCATTAGACAACTCATACGTGTACAAACAATTACGGTACAGTCAACTCAATTATATGTAGTGATTATTAAGTTCTATTGAGTATGTTAAGTGTTATTGTTGAATAAAACATCAAAACCTAGACAAATTGGTGTTTGTGAATCACTTTTCGGAACCTTCTAGCATCCAACCTTTTTCTTTATTCTGCTCTTAATTATTACAGTCCATTAGTTTTTAGTTTTCTCTTCCGGCCGACTCGAAGTCAGAACAAATACTTAATATGATACAACTGTTGGCTGGTCCGGCTTTTAAAAATTTTAATACGTCCAAGTACTTTATGAAGAAATATTTTAATCCACCAGAAAAAACTATTGTTTATTCTTTCTATTGTACTTCATGTAATGTTTTACTCACTGAATCTCTTCCAAAATCAGAGTTAAAGAAAGTTACAGCAGCAACATGTGATAAGTGTTCTAATGAATATACAATAAGTTTAAAAGAAAGTAATTATTTCATGACAATTGATTTATAGTATCAACTACAAAATTTCTTAGAAAAAAAATCCAACCGGGATATCATAGATGATTATTTGAAGGTTCAAAAAAAAAATCAAAGTAAAAATGTTTTCTGTGATATATAAGATAGTGAAAGATACATCAATAATAATTATATTAAATCTATGGAAAAAAAAGGAAAAATAGTATTGACCTTAAACGTTAACATAGATGGATCACCACAATTTGAGAGTGGTCGCCACAGTTTCTGGCCAATCCAATGTATCATCAACGAAATTCCAAAAAGGTTAAGGTTTAAGTATATATTTCTCGCAGCGTTATGATATACAAAAACAGAACCGATTCCTGATTTTATGAATTTATATTTGGAAAATTTCATTTATCAAATTCAAGATTTGATGGAAAAAGGAATCGAGATTGTAGAGAAACCTAATTACACTGTAACTTATTTATTTAAAGTATTTAGTTTCCCGATCGATTCAGTTGCTCGTCCGATTCTCCAAAATAGTACACAATTTAATGGTTATTTTGGTTGTAGCTGGTGCTACATGAAAGGTACATACATTGAACGTGCAGTGAGATATGTATTGACGAAGGATGACATTATTTTAAGAACTCATGATAAATTCTTGACAGACGTTATAAAAAAACAAAAAATGATTACACAACTATCAGCGACCAAGAAAAATACCAAATTCACTTAAAAAGGTGTAAAGGGGCCGACTATACTATCATCACTGTCTGGGTTTGATTGCATTTGGGGACTTCCTCATGATTATATGCACGGAGTTCTGTCAGGTGTAACGAAACAGCTATGGGAATATTGGGATACGAATTACTTTAATACAGCTGGTAGACAGATAATAAATAATCGACTATTACAAATAAAACCACCAAATGAAATTCATAGAGTACCACGCGTGTTATCAAGAAAAAAAGCTTGGAAAGCAACCGAATGGAGATCATGGTTATTGTTTTATAGTATACCTTGTTTGACAGATATTTTACCAGAAGAACAATTAAAATCATATAAAATGTTAGTAAAATCAGTTTATACATTACTATCAACAAAAATTACAGAAGACGAATTATTGCAGTGTGAACTTGATCTTTTAAGTTTTTTAGATGATTGTGAAAAGGCATATGGCCAAGCTTTTATGACTTTCAACATACATTCACTATCGCACATGCCGGAAAGTGTTCGTCAGAATGGTCCACTTTGGGCCACATCCGCCTATCCTTTTGAAAGCAACATCTTCCACATGAAACAAGATATTACTGGTCCAAAAGGTGTTTTAAGTCAAATAGCTAATCGAATGTTGAGACGAAATAATTTACAAGATAGTATATCCATTGCACCAGACAATGATGCATGGAATTTTTGTAAAGAAATAATAAATAAGAGAAAAGAAGTTTCATCTAATTTCATGAGGAGCGGTGATGGAGCATTGTTAATAAATACTATACGACGAAAATCACATGGCAATGACAACACATCATATACTCGGTGTATATATAAAGGTACATTATTCGAACGTTTTGTGGAAACGGAAACAAAAAAGACGGATAACACTGTTGTATATTTTGGAGAAAATATCATTGGAAGAATAATGAATTTCCATTTAGAACATAATAAAACTTATTTAAGTGTTGTAACCTTTCAATTAAAACCATGCAATAGACTAAATCATATATTTAAAATAGAAAAAGAGAATAATAAGACCGAAGTCGTGCCCATAAGTGACGTCAAAAGTAAAGTTGTATATATTAAAGTACAGAAACTTGATTCAACAAATGAAAATACATACGATGAATACGTATGTCTTGAACCGAATTCTATCGAAGTTCAATAGACAAATATTAAAAAAAGTATATGTATTATGAGATATATAAATAAATAAATAAAAAAAACGTAACGTATTAACAATCTGTTTATTATCAATAAAGCACAATAACTACTAATGAAAGAAAACTATCCTGACGAGTACACTTCGTTGTTCAACAGAAATATTAAGAATAAACTGAAATGCCTAAGTAGCCAAATCAACGTAAGACTGACAACAGACTTACGTATAACAGCTAGGGTTTGTCATTTACGTATGGATCTGATGTTTTTCTGAAGCAGACGAATGTCAAGGTTATCAGATAACCGTCAGAACAATAAAATGTAAGGAAGAGATAGCAATCTGACTAAGCCAGAAAGCAAATGAACGTAAGTCTGACGGAAATTCTTACGTCAAGGCTGGCTACTGAGGTGAATATATTGCCTATAGGCAATATATAGGCCTATATATAGGCAAAAGAATTAAAAACAGTAACTACTCATTAATTCCTATAAATTCAAATGACCACTACTCTTATACGATTTCATAAACTTAGAAAATTAGTTTCTCGTAATTACTTTCGGATAACTCCGCAAAGAATATAACGATGTACACTCCCAAAGATTCTTCCAAAACTGACGGAAAAAATGGAAAAAAAATAATAAATTGATATGAACACTAATGACAACTACTCTTACAAATTTTAAATAACCTAAGTAAAAAATTATTAGATAACATTATAAATGAGTTCTTATAAATTCTTACAATGGTTGCTCTTACAGATTCTTATATAGCTAGTTTATAATATTTGAAGTACCTATTGCTAATAGGTTCTTATAAATTCTAACAAAAATTGCTCGTATAGATTCTTATAAACTCGTGCGATAAATTTTTGGATATTATTTGCCGATAAGTTCTTATAACGTCTGATAGCGTTTGCGATTATAATTCTTCATTAATTGAAGCAGAAATTCTAATTATTATTTTCTTATAACTTCTTATTAAATCTTATTGCATATGTCTCATTCATTCTTATTATTTCTTATACATTGAAAAAATAATTTTTTAACTCCTATAAATTTTGATTCATACTTATAAAAAGTTTATAAGTCGTTTTCTGCTCTTCCGATAGACCCAATACTTTCTTATTCATTCTTATAAATTGTCTATGGGTATCTATTGGATTTTATCGGTTTATTTTACCAGGGCCAAAGCTCGATTTCAATTGAAATTGAGTAGGTAACAGGGAAATTTTTCGAAAAATGATAATTCTCAGGAATGCACTAAAAAAGGGGTGCCTTAGGGCACAAAAAAATTTACAAATTCTTCGATAATCTGTTTCAAGCAAGACAGAGCAGAGAATGTATCTATCTATCTCCGTCTTATTTTTTGAAGAAGACTGCGAGTTTGAACAGTTGACGAGCAAGCACATCCCCCACCCTCTGTTACCAAGTCTAAAGCTTATGATATCTAAACGTAAACGAAGCAAATAAAAATATTCTAGCTCTATGGTCAGAAGGTTCGACAGTGATTTTACCGAACGGTGTTCGATTCAAATTGCGGCAAAATTTTTTTTTTATTTAAATTGCATGTAATTGCAATTTTATCATGCCAAAAATGAGTTTTGAATTTCGATTTTTATGTGAAATTATTTTTCAATTAATCGATGACAAATGAGAAAATATTTAAACAGGGCCATTAACCTTTTTTTGTACAAATACATTGATAATAACCTTTTTTAACAACTTATTAACAATAAAAAATAGTTTAAAAAATCCGCGGCGAGTTCCGGCACTTTGCGGGCAAGCTTTACCTTCACTTTCTGTGCCCAAGCCTGCAGCTTATAATTTACAAGCATAAATAGCTAGATTATAAACACGATAGCTCTGCGGTCAGAGCGCTAGACTTCTATTTTGCCGGGTAGGGTTCGGTCCCAGTCATGGCAAAGTTTTTTTTTCTTTTTTATTTATTAGATTTGCATGTAATTATAATATTAACATGCCAAAATGAATTCTATCTAAGAATTTGATTTTTTTTTCTTCAATTTATTCATTTAATTATTTGACGCCGAGTCGGAAAACCTTTAAAGAAGGGTTATAATCATTTTTTTAAATACAGTTCTATGAACGTAGCTTTTTTTTAAACAATTTAAAAATATTCAGAAATAGTTGAAACAGTCCGCGGGGAGTTCCGGCACTTTGCTGGCAAGCTCTATTCCCATCCTTCGTACTCAAGCCTGCATTATATAACTTATAAACATAAGCATAATGTCAGAGATAATGTGTTAGCTGTGTGGTTAGAACACCAGGCTTTCATTTTACCGATTAGGGTTCGATCCCAGTCATAGCCAATTTTTTTTCATTAAAATTTTACATAAATGCAATAATTGGTTGTTTATATTAGTTCAAAATCAATTCCTATAGTCTTTTAGAGACAACATTTTCTAAAAAAGTGAATTCATCGTAACTCGTTCCTCACCCTCAGCTTATTTTCAGAAAAACAAGTTTTTTTTCGTAATTAATTGGAAGAATATTTTAATAAAAAATATAAATATATAAAGTTACTTAAACGAAAAAAAGGAAAAAAAAATTTGCCATGACTAGGATCGAACCCTGCCTGGCAAAATAGAAGTCCTACACTCTGACCACAGAGCTATCAGGATAACAAATCTGTTATTTATGCTTGTAAATTATAAGCTGCAGGCTTCGGCACAAAGAGTGGGGGTAGAGCTTGCCGGCGAAGTGCCGCAACTCTCCGCAAATTGTTTAAATTGCTGCTAAATATTTTTAAATTATTTTTGAAAAAAAATTACATTTATATAACTGTACTAAAAAGGGGTTTATGGCCCTGTTCGAATGTCTTCTCCCTCAGCGTTCATTAATTAAAAGAATTATAAAAAAAAAACTGAAATTCTTATAAAGAATCAATTTTGGCTTATTGAAATTATAATTACATTCAATTCCACTAAAAAAAAAAGAAAAAAAAATTAGCCGAAATCGGGATTGAACCCTGCTCGGTAAAATAGAAGTCTGGTGCTTTAACCACAAAGCCAGCATATTACCAATCAAAATTTCATGTTTATTCATGTTAAACTACATGCTTCGATCCGTAGACTTGGAATTGAGCTCGCTTATTAAAATTTATACCTAATAGAAATAATAATAATGGATGAATATATGTATTTTAAGTTATTTTCAGGTATTACATTAATTAATGTTCAATGAGTATCATCATATTCATTTATAATACTGCAATAGTCATCAAAGTGTAGGGCATTGTAGTGTGACACACTACATTTACATCACAACATGTATTGTACACACACAGATACCAATTACTCGCCAAAATGCAGGGCACCATCAGTTCTGGATACGGATTGAGCATTTTTTCAATATGGATAACTGAGGTCATCTGTGAGCATGATACTGTCGCCTATCGGAATTTTTTCAAACTAATTTCCGGAGAAAATCATCTGGAATACAATATTTCTAATTATTTCTAACTTATTCAATTTTATACTATAAATTGATTTTTTTGACATTCAGATAGGTAGCAAGGACTGACGCAAACACCAATTTCGGGCAAAAAACGTATAAAAATAAAATAATTGGTGATTTTTCATCTGAATAATGTAGCCGCCATCTTGGAATTTAAGCGCGGCAAGTCAACTCATAGTTTGTTCATTATTCTTTCTAATTTTTTTAATAAAAATATTCACTACATACAAAAAATTTTTGTTTACGTCAGTCCGGCATTCTGGCTCGCAGTAAGTAAGAAGGGCTCGCTAGAAGTAAGAAAGGCTCATGTTCGTAGAAAGAGAGAGGCATACGACAATCGGCAGCGAGTTCTGGCACTTCGCCGGCAAGCTCTATCCCCTCCCTTCAAACACAACCGAGTAGCTTATAATTTATAAATATAAACAATAGAAGAGTTAATGTATTAACTCTGCACACAGAGCACTAGATTTTTAATTTGCCGAGCCGAGTTTAAACCCCGCCGCAGCCAATTTTTTTTTTTCTCTTTTTTTTTTTTAATGATATACAAGCGTTATTTTAGCATGCCAAAATTAGTTTTAAATAAAATTTTTTTTATTAATTACTCTTTCAATTTATAGCGGAAGAGTAAGAAAGTTATTAAAAAGTTTAAAAAAACTTGTTTCTATGTCGCTACAAAAGAGACAACAGTTTTTTTTAATAATTATAAAACATGAAGAGCACTTACAACAATTTATGACGATTTCCAGCACATCGCCGGAAAGCTGGATACCCACACTCCATACCCAAGTAAGCAGCTTAAAATAATGAACACGAAGAAATTGAATGAAGATATGCTAGCTCCGTGGTCAAAGTGCCAGTTCTTTATTTTGCCGAGCAGGGTTCAAACCCAGTTACGGAAAGATTTTTAAGAAATTTTTTTTTTTGTTAAAATTGCATGTAATTGCAATTTTTGGATGCCAAAATTAATTTTCAATATCAATTTTAATTTTTTCTATAATTATTTTTCTAATCAATGACGGAAGAGTAATAAAAAATTGAAGTAGTGCAGAAAAATTTATATTTATATAGTTACATTAGTTGTAGGATTTTTTTTTTAACAAACAAAAATAATAAACAGCAAAAAACAGTTGAAACAATCCGCGGCGAGTTCCGGCGCTTCGCCGGCAAGCTCTATTCCCACTCTCCATACCCAAGCCTGCAACTTATGACTTATAAATATGTAATTAACAAGTAAACACATGTTAGCTCTGTGGTCAGAGCACGCGACTTTTATTTTGTCGGGCAGGGTTCGATCCCCGTCACGGCCGATTTCTTTTTTCGTTGTTGAAATTACACATAATTACAATAATTACCTATTCATGTTGGATTAAGATTGTTTTTTAAAGTTTTATAGAATCTACATTTTTCAATAAAGAGAATACATGTCGTTTTTGGAAAAATTTAGAAATTAATTTTAAACTAATATGAATAGGTAATTATGATAATTATATGTAATTTTAACGAATGTAAAAAAAAAAAAATTGGTCGTAGCTGGGATCGAACCCTCATCGGCAAAATAAAAGTCTGGCGCTCTGACCACAGAGCTAACATAGATTCTTTCGAAATTTTATATTTATTAATTATAAGTTGTCGGCTTGGGTACGAAGAGTGGGAAGAGAGCTTGCCGGCGAAGCGCCGGAACTCACCGTGGATTGTTTTGATTGTTTTTTGATGTTTATCATTACGAATTGTTTGAAAAATAATCTTTCAACTAATGTCGCTATACATAAATATAAAGATAAGTTTTTTTACACTGTTTGATTTTTTTATTATTTTTCCGTCATTGATGGGAGAAATAATTATGAAAAAAATTAAAATTGATGTTTAAAATTAATTTTGGTATCCTAAAATTGCAATTATATGCAATTTTAACAAAAAAAAAAAAGAGAAAAAAAAATTGGCTATGACTGGGTTTGAATCCGGCTCGGCAAATTAAAAATCTAGTGCTCTGTCTGCAGAGCTAATACATTAAGGTAGTACTACTGGTTTTAGAAATAACGTTCAGAATTTAATGAAACTTGGCATATTGATACAATATAATATCATAATTAACTAGTTAAATTTTTGGAGGCCTACAGAGAGTTAAAAGAAAAATATTGATCTCTAAAAATTTTTGCCTTTACCATTGATTCTTATGGAAAATCGCAGACTTTATTATATTTCATTAAACTGGACGTTCAGATTTCTATGATAGTGGTATCAACGGAAAGAGAAAAATTTATTGAATATTGTGCTTAAATAAAATCCTTGCTTCAGAGCTTGTGATAAGAGTAATTAATAAATAACTGAGAAAAAACGGCTGTGTTACTAACATGTGGCAACGCCGCTTAAAAGGTTACGACGCGCGCGAAATTAAAACGTTCATGAATACGATATGAGGGAATATCAGTGTTATACACATTTTTTAGTACAAAACATACGATATAATTTTTATTATTAATATAGCTACATTATCAAATAAGGCAACATGTTATTTTATACATAGCATAATATTAATTAACTTCAATATAAAACATTTTTTAATTTTTTTTTTTCTTTACTTTCCAAGTAATTAAAAATTTTGTCTACAATTTTTTTGGCTTTGGTAACTTTCACTGCACCATTCTTATCTTTACTTAAAACTTGCACTATACCAGCATATTTGTTTGTTTTATAGGCATCTTCGAGCAGTTCATAGGTCACATTTGCAGCAACCATTTTCTTTCTCATACCTACTGATACACAATCTTTCAATAATTCTAGTTGTTTTAAAGCTTTAGGCAAACTTTCTAATAATTTTATTTTGTTACATGCATTATCCCAATTAAAGACAGAACTGATTAAATCATCCGAAGTTACGTTTAATTTTTTTAAAACTTCATCTAACATCACTACGTCGTAAAGAGCATCGTGTGCTTTGTTATTATTTATCTCCAACTCTCTAGCAACATTTTCTAATTTATTATCACCTTTTTTAGTTTTACCTGTTTTCTTTTTTATCACAGGCAGTGAATCACAGTACCCTAAAATAATAGCATGGAAATGCTCTTTTAGAAAACATTTATCTAGAGCATTCATTAGGCGAGGATAGTCAAATGCACAATTGTGAGCAGTTAAAATGCACCTTCGATGAAACAAACTTAAAAATTCATAAAACCCAACTAATGCTTCTGATAAAGTCACTACTATAACAGGTTTACCATGAAGTACAAGCTTACCATGAACTAACCGTAAACCGTGGACTCTACTTGCTTCTTCAGATATCGTTTGTGTCGGCTTGATATATACAGAAAACTCATATTCGCCGTGCTTCGCAGCTATTTGGAGAATATCTGATGTTTCGGAAAAACCACCAGTTTCGAGATCAAAAAACACAACAATCGATTTCTTGTAATCTTGTATAGTTGCAATGGGAAGACTTACATGGAGTAAATCACGTAGTCCAATGTTGCTCTGATATGTAGTACCTTCTTTGGCTTCATGTTTATTTTTTAAAGCAGTTTCACTTTTCTTTAATGCAATTCTTTTAGACTTGGCAGTTCGAGTCACAGAATTGGCATATTTCTTTTGATTAAAGGTGTCAACGTCTTTACAATACTTTTCACGATGCATCCCAGATGACATTTTTAAATTAATCGTTAATTCATTAATATATTTTTCCCCTAAATTCTTTTTACTAATTGCACATGCAACTCTTCCATCTCCTACAGCTGATTTACTATAGAGCCGAGTTTTTGGAGCTTTACTAAAAATCATTGCATTCAAGCTCTCATTAGGATTGCTGGAAGCTCCGCTTACAAATTGACTAGACTTCTGTGCTAAATTATCAAATACAGTTTTTAAGGCCTCGAACAAGTTATCATCTTTAAAACCATCACCAATATTAGTATGCTGATAATTTTTTGGATTAGATTTATAACTGCACCAGTCCCCACAGTCATTATGATGATTGAAAGCATGAAAGGGTATGTTTTAAATGGCTTTTGCCATATTAATAACATGCCCTCGATTTTGAGAGACGCAGTAATTGAAGCATTTTTTTAAGTACTGAATGGCAGTGCTTGTCAGTTCTTTAAAATTTTTACTAATTTTGTACAATTCACCCACAACACCCTTACTTGTGTGATTTTTATCTGACTGTTTTAATACTTCATGATCACTTGCGGTTCTAACGGCACAAAAAGAGCTGCTGTCGTTGTCAGAGATGAATATCCCTATTTCAATATTGCACTATTGGAAGCTCGATTTCAATTGAAATTGAGTAGGTAACAGGGAAATTCCTCATAAGATGATAATTTTCAGGAATGCACTAAAAAAAAGGCGCCTTAGGGCACAAAAAAATTTACAAATTCTCTAATAATTTGTTCCAAGCAAGACAGAGCATAAAGTATATACATCCATCTCCGTCTTATTCATCAGAGAGAAGACTGCGAGTTCTGGCACTTCGCTGGCAAGCTCTATCCCCTCCCTTCGTACCCAAGCGTGTAGCTTATAACTTATAAATCTAAATACTCGAAGAGTTAATGAAAGTTACCAAAGCCAAAAAAATTGTAGACAAAATTTTTAATTACTTGGAAAGTAAAGAAAAAAAAAATTAAAAAATGTTTTATATTGAAGTTAATTAATATTATGCTATGTATAAAATAACATGTTGCCTTATTTGATAATGTAGCTATATTAATAATAAAAATTATATCGTATGTTTTGTACTAAAAAATGTGTATAACACTGATATTCCCTCATATCGTATTCATGAACGTTTTAATTTCGCGCGCGTCGTAACCTTTTAAGCGGCGTTGCCACATGTTAGTAACACAGCCGTTTTTTCTCAGTTATTTATTAATTACTCTTATCACAAGCTCTGAAGCAAGGATTTTATTTAAGCACAATATTCAATAAATTTTTCTCTTTCCGTTGATACCACTATCATAGAAATCTGAACGTCCAGTTTAATGAAATATAATAAAGTCTGCGATTTTCCATAAGAATCAATGGTAAAGGCAAAAATTTTTAGAGATCAATATTTTTCTTTTAACTCTCTGTAGGCCTCCAAAAATTTAACTAGTTAATTATGATATTATATTGTATCAATATGCCAAGTTTCATTAAATTCTGAACGTTATTTCTAAAACCAGTAGTACTACCTTAAGGCTGGGCTGAAGTCAGAAAGTTTCCCGGAGTTGACTTTACGCCCTCGTGTTGTGCGGCAAAAGGCCGAAGCTTGACATCAATTGAAATTGAGTAGGTAACAGAGAAATCGTTTGAAAAATGATAATTTTCAGGGATGCACTACAAAAAAGGAGCCTTAGGGCACCAAGAAATTTACAAATTTTTGAATAATCTGTTTCGAGCAAGACAGAGCACAGAATATATGTATCTATCTCCGTCTTATTTTTCAGAGAAGACTGCGAGTTCGAACAGTTGACGAGCAAGCACATTCCCCACCCTCTGTTACCAAGCCTGAAGCTTATGATATCTAAACGTAAACAAAGCAAATGAAAATATGTTGGCTCTGTAGTCAGAAGGTTCGCCAGTTATTTTACCGAACGGTGTTCGATTCCAATTGCGGCAAAATTGTTTTTTTATTTAAATTGCATGTAATTGCAATTTTATCATGCCAAACATGAGTTTTAAATTTCAATTTTTATGTAAAATTTTTTTTTCAATTAATCAATGACAAATGAGAAAATATTTGAACAGGGCCATTAACCTTTTTTTGTACAAATACATTGATAATAGCCTTTTTTAACAACTTATTAACAATAAAAAATAGTTTAAACAATCCGCGGCGAGTTCCGACACTTCACCGGCAAGCTCTACCCTCACTCTCTGTGCCCAAGCCTGTAGCTTATAATTTTCAAGCATCGTTTATATAATTGGAACTATAATAGCTCAATGGTTAGAGCCCCGACCTTTTATTTTGCTGGGCAGGGTTCGATCCCAGTCATAGGCAATTTTTTTTTCTGTTTCTTGTTCAAGTGACTTTATATACTTATAAATCAATTCATATATTTGATTAAATTATTCTTCCAATTAATTACGAAAAAAAACTTGTTTTTCTGAAAATAAGCTGAGGGTGAGGAACGAGTTACTATGAATTCTCTTTTTTAGAAAATGTTGTCTTTAAAAGACACTAGGAATTGATTTTGAACTTATACAAACAACCAATTATTGTATTTATATAAAATTTTAATGAAAAAAAAAAAAATTGGCTATAACTGGGATCGAACCCTAATCGGTAAAATGAAAGCTTGGTGTTCTACCTACAGAGCTAACATATTATCTCTGACATCATGTTTATGTTTATAAATTGTATAATGCAGGCTTGAGTACGAAAGGTGGGGATAGAGCTTGCCGGCGAAGTGCCGGAAATCCCCGTGGATTATTTCAACTACTTCTAAATATTTCTAAATTGCTTAAAAAAAAGCTACGTTCATATAGCTATAGTAAAAAAAGTGTTTATAACCCTGTTCATATGTTTTCCGACTCGGCGTCGATAAATTACATAAATAATTGAGAAAAAAAAAAATCAAATCGTTGTAAACAATTACTTTTGGCATGTTAATATTATAATTACATGCAAATCTAACAAATAAAAAAGAAAAAAAAACTTTATCATGACTGGAATCGAACCCTGCCTAGCAAAATAAAAGACCGATGCTGTAACCACTGAGCTGTTATGGTTTCAGTACGCTTATATATGCTTAAAAATTATAAGCTGCAGGCTTGGGCACAGAGAGTGGGGGTAGAACTTGCCGGGAAAGTGCCGAAACTCGCCACAGATTGTTTAAACTACTTTTCAATGTTAATAATAATATGATTAACTTGTTAATAACATAACATTGTTAATACATGTAAAGATGTATAAGTTGTTAAACACAGGCTATTATCAATGTATTTATACAAAAAAAAAGTTTATGGCTCTGTTCAAATATTTTCCGACTTAGTGTCAATAAATTCAATGAGTAAAGAGAAAAAAAAATCAAATCATTATAATGGATCAATTATGGCATGTCAATATTATAATTACATGCTAATCTAACGAATAAAGTAGAAAAAAAAGTGATTATGACTAGGATCGAACCCTGCCCGGCAAAATAGAACTCTGACGTTCTAATAGTCCAATGAAGGGATGGCCGAAACTACCATATTGCGGTAAAAGAATGAAACCAACGCGAAAATGTGCATAAGGGTCGTAGGAATATTATTGCAAAAAGTCAGGATCCTAAATGCAAAGGAACCCTTGCAAAAAAAAATGCGAAAGAGTGCAAAAATGACTTTTTCCGTAATATCTCGAGAACGGCTGGAAATATGGAGAAAAGTTTCAAGTAAAAGTTGTAGAGAATTAAATTCTCTACAAAAAAGTATTTATACATTTTTTACTTATCTCTTACCGTTTATAAATTATATGCCATCAAAGGGACCGTGGAACGTCGAATTTTTTTTTAAAATTATTTTATATTTAAAAAATTTTTTTTTTAAAAAAAACCAAATCAGAGGGCTTCTTTATTACTCTGACAATATTTTCAAAGGTTTTTTTTTTTTTTTAATGAGCTTTTCATTAATTAATATTAATTTGAAAATTTCAAATTAATTTTACTTGGATATCCATTTTAATCCACGTGAGATAGATGAAAAAAATTTATTGGGGGACTTTTCATTTCTTATATTACTGCCGCTGAGAGAGAACGACATATCTCTCCTTTTCATTCGCACTCATTACATTTTTTTGCACATGCGCGGCGCATAGAAAAGTGTAAGTGCGAGAGAGAACGGCAGTTTCTTCCGTTTCACTTGCACTCACTATATTTTTATACACCTGCGGAGTACACTACAAAATATAAGTGCGAGTGAGATCGCATACTCCTCTAGTGGAAGCGCAAAAGATAGAAAAGGGCTCATTGAATCCTACTGTAAACATAGAAAATTTTATTACTGCTATTATTCTATATGAATAGTCAGCAGCTATGGACATTCTTGGTTTTGAGTCGAAAATGCTTTTTGACTCAAGCATGAAATCTTTAAAAATTTTTCTAAGTTTTTTAAATATTTAAAGTATGGAAAATTGGGTAAAAAAAAGTAATAATTTTTATATATACAGATCGATAGAGTATTAAATTCTCTATCGAATGGGATCAACTTTTTTTTTGCATTTATATGTTGCATAACACAAAAATTTATCAACTGTTGCAACATTTTGCAATGCTAATATAATTTCAACATCGTTACATACATGTGTACAAATTTTTAAACCTTCCTGATAACCGGAAGTTGACAATCAAATTTATTAAAAAAATAATTCTGTAAGAAAAAGATCTTCTTTTAAAATAATTGTTGTATTCCAAGTATTCCATTTATTAAGTAATTTTCAATTTACAAAACAATTGTATTCTAACTAATATTATTCGTTATTTAATATTGGATATAGGTTCAAAAGAAGATAATTTTTAACAGAGATTTAGTATAGACTTGTCGAAGGAAGAATTGTAACTGATCTAACTAGTGAAGAATGATGATCGTATTTATATTAGTGCATGGTGTGCATTAGGTACTATGGTGGATGGTAGGGCAAAGGTTCCAACGTGGAAAGTTGGGAAATTTGGGCGTTAAGTCAGTGACCGTAGTTTTATTGCATTTCTTTGAAAACGTCATAAAGTTAGAAATTTAGAAAATTTTAGTAAGAATTAGAAAGTTTAATAATTTTATTTTAATTGTCAGTAAATTCTTTTTGTATTAATAATAGTTTTGTTTTAATAATTCTGTTGTTAATATTGGTAAATCATTAGGTTTTCCAACACCTCCCCTTTTAAGTATGAAGACATTGTCTGAAATACTCTTGTTAAAGGATGATGATAGTAATAGTAATAGTGATAAAAATATAGCAAATATTATAATAGTTACAATTAATAGTAGTATTTGTTTTTTTTTTCTTTTTTTCTTAACTAAATATTATAATTTTATAGATATATAAATATAAAATATATATACATATACATATATATATTTTTTTTTTGTAGTTTGAAGGTTATAAAGGTGTAGTGCTGCGTCTTCTGTTTCTGGTGGTTTGTTCGATGATTGTCATTGGTGTCGTCTCATCTGTTTCCTCTGGAATCTCTGACTGTTGTAATGGGATGGTTGTACGTAATTTTGCTCATTCTTTGTCGTAAATTACAATGTCACTAGTTGAACCTCTGTAATCTCTTCGTAAATCTGAATCAAAACTGCAGTTGACAAAATTTTTGATGATTGGTGGCATCATTTCTCCGGTTTGACGATTTTTGGTAAAACAACAAAGTCTTCTTAGCCAGTAGTAACATCCACAGTAGCGACATGTGTTGATGAGAATGATTAAGACAATAATAGCGGCGAGTTCAGCTAGTATTGATGTGTACCAATGTGAATGTGTCACGATGAAGGGTTTATTGAGTTGATTTGATAGAACTTCATTCAGGTCTTCGAGTTTCTTATTAGCAAACTTGAAATCATTTAGATTAATGCTGGTGAGTTGAACTGGTCTTAATTTTGGATTCTGTAGATTGACAAGTTCAGGTGTGGATATACAGCAATCGTGTTCAATGATACTGATTGGTGGAACATAGTATGTTGCGTTTTGTTTGTCGTAGTCCAATGGTTCCAATTGAAATAGATTTGTGTAGCCTTTACAGTTGTTGCCAAGTTTGATGATCCCGGTTTGTTTTAGAGAAATATCTTCAGTGTGATGATCGGTGCATAGGATTGTAAGTGAGACTGGATCTTGCAGAACATAAAGCCATTGATTATGTCCAATATATGTCCATATTTTCACTGAGGCTTTGATTGTTTTAATATCACAATCTTCGGGAATCCTGCTGGTGTGTGGAGATAGTAGAGCAATTTCGCAGGTTTTGGAGTCTGCTGCCTTAGTGATGTGTAGGTCATAGCAGATGAACTGTCCGCTCTGGAACTCAGCACAATTCAATAACTCTTGCAAAAACAAGTATTGGGTTTTGGAATTGGATATGATGAGGTAAGGAAACTTTGGTTGGATGTAGGAAAATAAAGAACTGTTTTTATGTTGCATTGGAAGTGGGATTAGGTGATAAAGTTCATATGGGATTTTTCTAACTGTTGGAACATTTATAGCAAAGATAATGATTTCTTTTTGTATTAGCATTTCAATTTTTATAGTTTTATAAATTTTTCGAATGTTACTAGGATGTGGTTCGATGAAAAGATCGTTTTCTCCTTTGTAATTTAAAAGTTCATTGAGTAGATTTTAGGGCTTACTGAAAGAGGTGAAACAATATTACGAAGTGATAAGTTTATTATTTCTATAGCTTCCGTGTATTCTCGTAGTATTCTACTTGTCAAAAGTGATAGTTCATTAATATGTTCTAATATATCAGAGTCAAATTGTAATCGTTGAATAATATCTGCACTTTCAATTTCGAAACTTTGAATTTGTTTTAAATTATTATTTAGAATTTCTTCTTGACTTTTCAAAGATACTAGAGAGTGGTTGAAATTTCTGACTGTACTTGAGATAATTTGAATTTGAGATTTAAGTAATGTTTGTGTTTGTCTGTTATCGTTAAATAAAGTTTTGATACTATCGTTGTAATATTGAGCGTCATCGGCATCAGGAGTACCGATTAGCCAGTTTAAAACATTTGATATACCATTAATTAATCCACGACTAACGCGTGTTTGGTCAAAAATTAATTGTTGTAGAATTTCATGCTATTCATTTAGCTTGTTTATATCATTTTCAATCAATTGAACTGTTCTTTTACAATGTAATGATGATTGAACGTGATCTACATGATTGAGTTTTGGTTTGGAACAAAGTCCATTAGTTTGAGATGCAACGTCGAGAATGAGTGTACGAGCTTCCTTAAGATAAGTTGTATTTAGATGGGTTAGTAATGTAAACTTTGAGTTAGATATTTTTGCTGTTCCTAATTTAATATAAAAGATGCCACTAGTGAAAGGTAGAGGGGTATTTTCGAAATGGAAGGAATAGATTGGATTAAGAAGGAGGAGCAAGATTATTAGAATCATCTGGAAAATACAATTTTAATAGATTAGCATGGTATTTGATATGCTTCTTTTTGTTATTAATAATTTCAACGTTATTGTTTGGATAAACTTTAACTACTTTAAAAGGTCCTTTATAATTATTAGCTAATTTTTTTTGATACTCCAGGTTTAACTTGTTTCTGATATATTAATACTAGATCGTTAACCTTGAATTCTTTTGGGTTTGTATGCTGGTCAAAAGAGTTTTTACTTTTTAGTTTTCTATTAATATTATGTTCACGAGCTATTTTGAATGATTGATTCATCCTATATTGTAGTGATTTTATATAATTATCATAAGTGTAACTAAATTTTGGTTCTTGAGTAATGGACGAGGGTAAATAAGCTTTATGACCGAATAATAGTTCATATGGTGTGTAATTAGTCGACTTATGAACCGATGTATTGAAGCTAAACATGGCAAAAGGTAAATATTCATCCCAATTAGTTTGATCAGCCTTGATGTAATGTTTTAAATAATCCTTGATTGTTAAATGAGTTCTTTCGAGACCTCCATTAGTTTCAGGGTGATAAGGGCTGGTTGTTACATGTTTAGTTTTGAATAGATTGCTTAGTTCTTTGATTAAATTTGACATAAAGTCAGTGCCTTGATCAGAAAGGAAAGTTTTAGGAATTCCGAAAGTTGCAAATATTGAGTTGGTTAAAATTTTAGCAACAGTTTGGGCTTCATGGTTTGGTGTAGCAAAAGCAAAAGAATATTTTGTAAAATCATCTTGTGCTGTTAGTATGAATTTGTTACCAGATTTTGTTAATGGTAGAGGGCCGACTATATCTATAGCCAAACGTTCAAAGGGTTGATCGAATATAGTTGTAATTTCCATGCGTTGTTTAGTTGGTTTAAAATTAGTTTTATTTATCTGACATGAATGACATGTCTTGATATATTTTCTAATATCAGATTTCATGTTATGCCAATAGTAAGTTTCTTTAATTTTCCTATATGTTTTGTTAAATCCATAATGACCTGATAGTTTACTATCGTGGTTTTCTTTTAGTATATGGTTAATTTCATTTTGATCTTTGGGAATAATTCTTTTTGTATTAAATATTTTGATTCCGTTTTTAGGAAATAGAAATGTTGTTATTTCGTAGAGGTAAGAAGGTTTTATGTTTTTATCCTTATTAGGGGGAATAATTGTAAATGATTCATTACTAATGATCTTCTTGAGACACTTTAAACTAGTAAATAAATGTTTGCATTCCATCTTATCATTATGTAAATTCTTAGGGAATAAAATATAAACTGTTTGAGTTTTATTAGTAATTTTGATTACTCCGTTAAGGGTAGGTTGAGAATCAGAGAGGTCAAAGTTTTCTTGAATGTATTGGGAATATAAGTTGCTTTCGTCTAAGTCTAATGACCAAAACAGTATGATAGGATTCTTGATCTTTTCTAAAGGTCTATTTTCAATTTCGAATTCGATTTCGTCTGAATTTGTATAGTGAAATTTTATAAAGTTTTTGTAGTTTAGTTCGGCATTAATTGATGTTAGAATATTATGTTTTAGGTGATTTTTTGATACTGGTTGTTCAGGAAAGATTCTTGATAAGCCATCTGCGTTCAAATTGATTCTGCCAGGTTTATATTGTATTTTATATTCATATTCATTAAGTGTCAGTCGCCATCTAACTAGTCGTGAAGAGGGGTTTTTACAATTGAATAGCCATTGGAGTGGTCTATGGTCAGTAAAGATAGTAAAAGATCGTCCAAACAGGTAGGGGCGAAAGTGTTCAATTGATTTTACTATGGCCAGTAATTCTTTCTCAGTTGTGGAATCGTTTTGTTCAGCTGAGTTAAGGATTCTCGAATAGTATGCTACTGGTAGATCTTTATCATTAATGATTTGAGATAAAACACTGCCGATACCGATATTAGATGCATCGCACGTTAATACAAATGGTAAATTGAAGTCAGGATATCGTAGGATTGGTTCAGTTGTTAATTTATTTTTAAGGACTTCGAAAGCAGTTTGTTGTTGCTCAGTCCACGTATAGGGTGTATCGTTTCGTAAAAGCAAGGTTAATGGTTTAGCGATGAGTGAAAAGTTTTGAATAAATTTTCTGTAATACCCGATCATTCCTAAGAATATTCTTAATTCTTTTTGATTCTTTGGGATAGGCATTTGAGAAATAGCATTGATTTTATCAGGATTTGGTTTGATTCCGTCACGAGTAATAACATGACCCAAATATAATCAAGATCGTTTAAGAAATTCGCATTTATCTGGTTGTAATTTTAAATTGTGTTCGCGAAGTCTTTTGAATACGTTTATTAGTTTTTTATTGTGATCTTCTAGAGATGATCCATATATTACAATGTCATCTATGTATACGAAACATTGCTTGTCAGTTAATCCTGATAAAACATTTTTCATTAGGCGTTGGAAAGTCGCTGGAGCATTCTTTGAACCGAATGGCATTCGAATAAATTCAAAGTGTCCTTCAGGGGTTGAAAATGCAGTTTTGGGTGCATCTCTTGAATCCATTTGTATCTGGTGGAATCCACTTGCTAAATCTAAAGTGGTAAAATACTCCGAATGACCTAGCTGATCGAAGATATCTTCAATATTTGGTATAGGGTACGCGTCACCGATAGTTTTCTCGTTTAATAAGCGATAATCAATAATGACACGCCATTTTTGTTTGCCTGAAGCGTCTAATTTTTTTGGAACTATCCATAAGGGGCTAGTCCAAGGACTTGTTGAAGGTTTTATGATCTTTTGGTCTAACATCTTTTGTATTTGATTTTTAACTTCTTCTTTGTGTACTTGAGGGTAGCGGTAGGTTTTTGCTTGGATTGGTCGTTCGTCAGTTGTATCAATTGAGTGTGTCGCAGTTGTCGTATGAGTTAGTAAGTCATCAGGAAGATGAAATATATCATTATATTCAATACAAATTTGTGTAATTGATTCTTGTTCTTCTGTGGTCAAATGATTTAAGCGTAGATAATTTTTAAGGTTCTTTTTCCGATCGAGATTATTTTCAGTATTTACATTGAAGCACAAAATACTATCTTTGTCAGGTAAGGGAAGTACATTGACCTGAGGAGTAAAAGACTGGATGTATTTGTTAGTTGCATTTATTGCCGTAATAAATGCTTGGTTGCCAGGTAAAATGTTGACAATTGAATTTGGAATCATGATACCGCTTATTTCTTGTGATTCAACAATGCCTTCTCTTAAGTTTTGAGGATTGGATAGATTAATTTTTATGACCGTTTCCGTTCGTGGTCCTAAGTTAACGACATTTTTGGGTTGTGGAGTATTTGTATAAAGTGGAATTTTGAATGGTAATGAATTTATTGATAGTTGGGATTGTCCAAAGTCAATTTTTACATTCAGAGATTTGAAAAAGTTTTGGCCTAGTAACCCGTCAAAAGGTACATTTGTTTCATCATCGAGGAGTTGAGCTTTGAGAATAATATCTTGATTATAAATTTTTAAAGGGATTTCAATTTCTCCGAGAGTTTTTAAAGGAGCGTTAGGAGTTATGCCATTAAGAGTTATACATTTGTTATTAGTAAGAATTGGTGAAGTTAGACTTTGCTTTTTAATTAGGGATATTGATGCGCCTGTGTCAACTAGTAGTTTTAATAATTTATTAGGAGTCGTTGATATAGGAGATTTAAATAGCACATATGATAAATCATTTGTATTGAAATTATAAATGTTTGATTGGCTGAAATTCGCGAGTAAATGATTTATTTGATCATTTGAGTTAGGTTGATTTGGATTTGATTCAGTATTGCATACATAAGTAGCAGCGTTAGATTTATTGTTATTAGGTTAATTCCGGTTTGATGAGTTAGAGTTGGACGATTGAGATGATTGTCGATTTTGATTACGATTTTGTTGGTAGGAATTATTTCCTGAGTTAAAATTTTGGTTTTCATTTCTTTTTTTATTATTGTATTCGCGTCTACGACATTCTTCGATTGTATGACCTTCGCGTTTACAATAGCGACAAAATTTATGTTGTTGAGTTAAATGATTTATTGAACGAAAATTGTTATTACTTTTGTTATGATTAAATTGTTTTTGTTTGTCGCGACATTCATATGTTAAATGATTTGATCGACCGCATATTTTACATCTTTTATCTTGATAATCATATTCTAATCTGAGTGCTTTTTCTTCACATAGACCGGCTGTTAAAGCTTCATTGATTGTTTTAAATTTACGATAACGTAACATCTGGGAAATTCTTGGATGACAATGATAAATAAATCGATTAAGTGTCATATCTATAATCATAGATACACGACCTGCTAATAAGTTTTCATTTTTAGTAGTATCAGAAGCGTGAATAGAAGCGAAAGTACGCGAACATAGATCCTCTATGCGTTGGAAAAATTGTGATAAATTTTCTTTTTTCTGTTGTTGACAATTATTTAATTCTTCTAATAATTGATCTAATGATTTCTTATCTTGGTATAGATTCAAAAGTAGCTCAGAAATTTCTTCCCATGTAGTTAGATCACAATGGATATCAATTTGATCTCGCGCTTTTCCTGTTATACGACTTTTGACAAATAATAATAATGCGAGTTTATGAGATTCTTGAGCTAATTCAAATATTGCGTCAACTTGCTTAATGAAGCTTCTTATTTTGAAACGATCACCATCAAAAGTGTCAGGGATTAATTTTGTTAGAAATTCAAGTGATGGTCCATTGTTAGAAGGAGTAGTATTTGGATTTACTTGGGTATTTGGCATGTTTGCAAATATAGATGGGAAAATTAGGGATGGTTTTTGCAAAAAATTATTAAACTGAACAAAGCTAGACTTACAGTGTCGTCCTGACGCTGGGTTTGCTACGTCCAGTTGACAGATCAGGTAAATTGAAATTACTCTGCTTGGTTGATTGGTACTGAGATTGCTAGGCTCAGGTAGTTGACCCAAATCGTCCTTGCGGCTCTCGAGGTTTGAAATGTGTCCTCTTCTTCAGGATGCGTTGCTAACCGCACTTTAATTGCACTGAAGTTTTTATTCGAGATGACAAATGATCCGTTATCCTCGTCGCCAAAATTTTGTTGTATTCCAGCGAGATTTATTAAGTAATTTTCAATTTACAAAACAATTGTATTCTAACTAATATTATTCGTTATTTAATATTGGATATAGGTTCAAAAGAAGATAATTTTTAACAGAGATTTAGTATAGACTTGTCGAAGGAAGAATTGTAACTGATCTAACTAGTGAAGAATGATGATCGTATTTATATTAGTGCATGGTGTGCATTAGGTACTATGGTGGATGGTAGGGCAAAGGTTCCAACGTGGAAAGTTGGGAAATTTGGGCGTTAAGTCAGTGACCGTAGTTTTATTGCATTTCTTTGAAAACGTCATAAAGTTAGAAATTTAGAAAATTTTAGTAAGAATTAGAAAGTTTAATAATTTTATTTTAATTGTCAGTAAATTCTTTTTGTATTAATAATAGTTTTGTTTTAATAATTCTGTTGTTAATATTGGTAAATCATTAGGTTTTCCAACATAATTAAAAAATATTATCATCATTCAAGTTATTTCAATCAAGCTGAAAATTTGCACATATATTCTCAATACTTATACAAACATGTGTGCAAATTTTTAAACCTTCCTGATAACCGGAAGTTGACGATCAAATTTATTAAAAAAATAATTCTGTAAGAAAAAGATCTTCTTTTGAAATAATCAAAAAATATTATCAATAAAACAATCATTTTAATCGAGCTAAAAATTCGCACACATATTCCCAATACTTATACGAACATGTGTGCAAATTTTCGGCCATCCCTTCATTGGACTATAACGACATGGCCAGCATAATCTCGGTATTGAGTTTATGTGTATTTGTTTCTACACTACATGCTTGGATACGCCGACTTGGAATTGAGCTTCTTTATTAACATTTATACCTGATAAAAATGATAATAATGGATGAATATATGTATTTGAAGTTATTTGCAGGTACTATATTAATTAATGTTAAATGAGTATCATCATTTTCATCTATTCTAACTGCAATAGTCCTCAAAGTATAAGGCATTGTGAAGTGATACACTATGTTTACATGACATACATATATTAGACGCACACACTCATACACAAATTACTCACCAAAATGCAGGGCACCATCAGTTCTGGATACGGATTGAGCATTTTTTCAATATGGATGACTGAGGTCATCTACGAGCATAATGCTGTCACCTATCGGAATTTTTTTAAACTAATTTTCCGGAGAATATCATCTGGAATACAATATTTCTAATTATTTCTAAATTATTCAATTTCATACTATGAATTGATTTTTTGACATTCAGACAGGTGGTAAGGACTGACGCAAACACGAATTTTGGGCAAAAAACGTATAAAAATAAAGTAATTAGTGATTTTTCATCTGAATAATGTGGCCGCCATCTTGGAATTTAAGCGCGGCAAGTCAATTCATAATTTTTTCATTATTCTTTCTAATTTTTTTAATAAAAATATTCACTATATACAAAAAATTGTTGTTTACGTCAGTCCGGCATTAATTCCTCTGTAATTTGGTACCTAATTTTATAAAAATAATAGTAAATTGGCGAAGAAATTAGAAATATCCCGATCCCATGTATTTGGATAGGGAGAATCAGTCGCCTCTCTGACTTCAGCCCAGCCTTAATGTATTAGCTCTGCAGACAGAGCACTAGATTTTTAATTTGCCGAGCCGGATTCAAACCCAGTCATAGCCAATTTTTTTTTCTCTTTTTTTTTTTTTTTGTTAAAATTGCATATAATTGCAATTTTAGGATACCAAAATTAATTTTAAACATCAATTTTAATTTTTTTCATAATTATTTCTCCCATCAATGACGGAAAAATAATAAAAAAATCAAACAGTGTAAAAAAACTTATCTTTATATTTATGTATAGCGACATTAGTTGAAAGATTATTTTTCAAACAATTCGTAATGATAAACATCAAAAAACAATCAAAACAATCCACGGTGAGTTCCGGCGCTTCGCCGGCAAGCTCTCTTCCCACTCTTCGTACCCAAGCCGACAACTTATAATTAATAAATATAAAATTTCGAAAGAATCTATGTTAGCTCTGTGGTCAGAGCGCCAGACTTTTATTTTGCCGATGAGGGTTCGATCCCAGCTACGACCAATTTTTTTTTTTTTACATTCGTTAAAATTACATATAATTATCATAATTACCTATTCATATTAGTTTAAAATTAATTTCTAAATTTTTCCAAAAACGACATGTATTCTCTTTATTGAAAAATGTAGATTCTATAAAACTTTAAAAAACAATCTTAATCCAACATGAATAGGTAATTATTGTAATTATGTGTAATTTCAACAACGAAAAAAGAAATCGGCCGTGACGGGGATCGAACCCTGCCCGACAAAATAAAAGTCGCGTGCTCTGACCACAGAGCTAACATGTGTTTACTTGTTAATTACATATTTATAAGTCATAAGTTGCAGGCTTGGGTATGGAGAGTGGGAATAGAGCTTGCCGGCGAAGCGCCGGAACTCGCCGCGGATTGTTTCAACTGTTTTTTGCTGTTTATTATTTTTGTTTGTTAAAAAAAAAATCCTACAACTAATGTAACTATATAAATATAAATTTTTCTGCACTACTTCAATTTTTTATTACTCTTCCGTCATTGATTAGAAAAATAATTATAGAAAAAATTAAAATTGATATTGAAAATTAATTTTGGCATCCAAAAATTGCAATTACATGCAATTTTAACAAAAAAAAAAATTTCTTAAAAATCTTTCCGTAACTGGGTTTGAACCCTGCTCGGCAAAATAAAGAACTGGCACTTTGACCACGGAGCTAGCATATCTTCATTCAATTTCTTCGTGTTCATTATTTTAAGCTGCTTACTTGGGTATGGAGTGTGGGTATCCAGCTTTCCGGCGATGTGCTGGAAATCGTCATAAATTGTTGTAAGTGCTCTTCATGTTTTATAATTATTAAAAAAAACTGTTGTCTCTTTTGTAGCGACATAGAAACAAGTTTTTTTAAACTTTTTAATAACTTTCTTACTCTTCCGCTATAAATTGAAAGAGTAATTAATAAAAAAAATTTTATTTAAAACTAATTTTGGCATGCTAAAATAACGCTTGTATATCATTAAAAAAAAAAAAGAGAAAAAAAAAAATTGGCTGCGGCGGGGTTTAAACTCGGCTCGGCAAATTAAAAATCTAGTGCTCTGTGTGCAGAGTTAATACATTAACTCTTCTATTGTTTATATTTATAAATTATAAGCTACTCGGTTGTGTTTGAAGGGAGGGGATAGAGCTTGCCGGCGAAGTGCCAGAACTCGCTGCCGATTGTCGTATGCCTCTCTCTTTCTACGAACATGAGCCTTTCTTACTTCTAGGGTGCCAGCGGGTGGCCCGAAAAAAAAGTATGTCTGCGCAGTAAAACGTAGTAAAATAAAATTCCCTAGACGATAATTTGTTATCATAGATTTTACAAAATATGGATTGTTGATTGTATCTTAAATGACTTTTATTAAAAAATTAATATGAATAATTTATTAATAATTAATAACTTAGAAAGTATTTTTTAACTCGATGAAAAATTTTAAATAATATCTTTTATGAATATCAGTTATACCCATTTTAAATATATCTCTGAATTAAACGATGTCTTGAAATTATTTTGTCAGGCAACAAATTGTCGCTCTATTGAGAACATATTTACCGACAGTAAGTTAAGAAATTGACGATCGGTATAGTAGATATTGATTATAGTCATATATTTAAAAATATTAGAGTCGCTAGAGAGTTCAAAATAGTTTCATTGAAAATTGATTTTTTTTATCATATTTATAATTATAAATTTAATCATATCTATAATTATAAAATATATTGCATCTTATATATAAGTATATAATTTTTAAATAATAACATCTAATATTAATCTAACTGTGAATCTAATTGTGATAAAATTGAATCAACATTTATACAATTTTACTCGCAATTGCCTCCTGAAATGTTTGAAAAGCTTAATGGATTGCTGAATTACTATTATGATAATTGGATAAGAATAGTAGGACCAGAAAATTATTCATTCTATAGAAATTACGAGGCACTGCAAGATTCAGATTTCTCTTATTGGAGGAAAATTTCCAGCAATGAAAAAATAACAAAAAACATATGGAATTTCACACGTATGTAAAATTATATTTCATGTAATATTTATTTTGATAAAAATTTAAAAAATTATATAGATACATAAATACATTTTTTTCTGTTCTTTAAAAAAATCAGGCGAAATTCATAACAGTGCTATAACATCTCACGATAAATTAGAAGTACTCAATATGCAGCATCATGGCCATTTTGAGAATCCCCCATTCATTCGTTTAGTAATAAAAAAAAGAAAAATTATACAACTATGGGACTTGTTAGAAGCGAATAAGATGAACGAGAGCAGTTTTTTATGCACGGCAGCGATAACAACTAATATTAATGGTAATGGAAGAGTGGTAATTTATTTATAATTTTATTTTTGGATATCCAATGATTGTATCAAACTCAATAGAGTTCAAACTTCATTACGAATTATGTCTACAAGTAATATGTTCATTTCTGTCTCACTGTAGTAAAAAAATTCAGTATTTATTATCGTTGATATCGTATTTCAATGGTAAGATAAAATAAGATATAACTCATATATACAATTTTCCATAAAAAATAATATCATCCAACAGGAAGGATGTACTCATTTACTACCAACATTAATGGCCACAATTTATTTACTCAAAGCTCTTCAAATTGTTTATAATAATTCTCTTGATATTAAATATTAATTCAATATGAAGAATATAATGTAAAAAATATAAAGATAAATAATTATTTTTTTTAATGATTTTGAATTTTGAACTGTTTAATAGCAACTTTACTTACCAAAAATAAATATTATATTGATCTTCTTGAAATGGAGCATAATTTTCTTTAAAACCAATTACTTATATCGATATTTTCCATTGTTAGAGATATACCGCATCAAGTTATATTGAGTTATTTTCTTTACAATATCAATTACACAATTCAAAATAATAAAAAAATACTTTACTTTTAAATTGAATTTTTCTTCAATATATTTCCTTTTTTTGTTTCATCAATCATTTAAGTTACTGAATTACTTGCTATTTCTTTAGTTAGTTTGTGTTTTAATTGACTATCAGTAAGACAGTCTTCTAGTATTATCGTAATTATAAATAAAATAAAATATATTATTTGTATCATTAATTTACGCTTAGTTTAACTTTTCTAATAAAGTTAGTTTCTTCCATCGTGCAATTAAATTTTTTAAACAGGTTTTTTTTTCATATAATTTTTATTTCAAACTCTTTTTTCATTAATGACATATTTTTTAAAAAACAAAATAAATTTTCACACAAATAAATTATATATTGAAGAGAAATAAAATTAAGATCCTATTAAATTTTTATCATTACTCAATTTAGTTCACACGACAATTAGTTTTAACACAAAAACGTAATTTTTTTATTAAGTATTTTTAATTACTCAAATAAAAATATATTATACGTGTATATAAGTTACATAATAATAAGTATATTTTTAAAAAAAATAACTTAATTTGTTTTTTCTATTCTAAAGAAGTGTAGCACAGATGAGGTTGAAGAAAATAAATTTCTGTCTAATAAATAGTATTATTGATCAATATGTAACGAGTAACATACTGCTTTAGAAAAATTAAGAAAGGTTTTTTTTGTACTTAAAGGTTTTTAGACTGTAAATGTAGATTTTTATATTTTTTTTTACTCGTCCATTGAACATAATAATTAGCTCGTAATTTTAATCTTAATGATTATAATTTACTTTTCTTAAGACTTAATATTCTTTCATTTGTTTATTATTTTAGAGAATAATGAAAGTAATTTATAGGAATATTTTTTACTAAAAACTGAGATTAAATTTGAATCAATTGGATAGAATAAACTATGAAAATTAAAGTCTATCCCTAAATAGAAATAATAATTAGAAAATGACTCGAACAATCGCCGGTGACTTTTGTCTGCAAATTATGCATTTATACTTTACGCTCAAGTTACGTCGCCTATATGCAGCTGCACAGTGTTCAATCATATGTATGTGCATTTAAGGCACAAGCATATATGACGACACATAGAAAATTTGGCTTTTGCCAAATTAGAGTTGTTCTCTCTTGCTGGAATATTAATTCAAAAAATTTATTATCAAATCGGTATAGAGTCATAGAGTATATATTAAATTCAGGAAACATGAATTTTTATTACCTATTTGCATCATTACAACATCATTTTCAGCACCTGGGAGAGCTTCAGAATTATTATTTTCAACTCCTGGAAGAGCTTCCTAATTATTATTTTCAACTCCTGGGAAAGCTTGGGTATCATCCTCTTCAACACTTAAAACAGCATCATCATTCTCAGTTTCAGAAACAGCTTCAGCATCATGATCTTCAGCTTCAGAAACAACTTCAGCATCATGATGTTCAACTTCAGAAACAGCTTCAGCTTAGTGATTATGATTTGAATTTATTCAATCATTTTATATTAAATTTAAATAATTTGTTATAATATCAATTTATATATAGGATGACATTGTCAGAATATTTATGGGCAGTAGTTGAACGCACAAATATTCGACGGGAGCTAAGACAACGTGGCTCATAATTTGGAAGTGTAGAAAACCAAAGTTAGAGAGATACCAGCAAATGTAAATTTTCTTAAATATAAATAAAAGTTAGACTTATAACTTCAGGAATGATTTTTGAATTCTTTAATTGACCCTGATTATTTTATTTTAAAATAATTGAATTGACTAGTGATTTATATTAAAATTTATTAATAAATTTATATTCATATTATATTTATATTTAAATTCAGGTAAATTGAGGTATTCATTACAAATACTGATTTATTTTTATAAAAACTTAAGTAATAAAACTTTTTCTTTTCGTTGCACGAAAATTGTTTATGTTTATTAAAGAAGAGAATAATACTGACAGACATTATTATTGAAGTTTTTCAACTTTTTAATAATTCAGTTTTCAAATTTTGTTCACTTGGATTACGTTATTACGTTAACATTAAGATAAAAATGTTATTATCATTAGATTATAAGCCTAAACATCCTTCTTTATGTAGTAGGAATTACATGACATTACATGAGCCAGAAAGAAGACTTTTCTTTGTATAAGCAGAGAAGAGAGACCAGTATAGATGTCCAGTCCTCATGGGAGGTAAAAAATGAAGTCAGCATTTACGAACGTACCCGCAAGATGGCACGCTAACCTGGCATCTGGCCGAGATAGTATGAAGGGCGGAGCTTTGTTTGGTTCTCCGGTAGTAGGGAACGAAGAAAACCAGAGGAAGCAATTTCCGCAGCCCAGAGATCATATGATATAAGGCTTAAAGCGAAATTGTAAAAAAAAAACGTAGAAATGATGGAAACAGTTTCTCTTCGATAGAAAAAAACTTTTTCCGAGTTCTCAAACCCCCGAATGTAAGGAAAATCAGACTCAGATTGAGTGACTGTTTTTATAGCCACTCATTTGTAGAGAATTGAATTCTTCATCAAATAAGATATATTTTTTCTGCAATTTTTTTTTTTTTTTTTAAATGGTTTATAACAAAAAAAAAAAGCAAAATCAAATTGAATAGCAAAAACAAAATGAATTTAATCCTCGCTAATGAGTGGCTACATTTGCTGTCATAGTAGTTTTATAAAAACATTTTTTTCAAAATAAAAGAGGCATGAAAAATTAAATGTAGGACCCGCATTTATGCCAGTGGAACTTTTTTCGAAGTTAATAATAAATAAATAATAAAAAAAAGAAAAATTTTTATAATTTGATTGAATATTAAATGATTGAAAATGAAAAAAACCAATTTTCAAAGATTAAAAGAATAAAGCTTATTTTTAAAATGATCATTAGATAAAAAATCTGGGCATCATAGAATTTGATTGACAATCAGTAAGATTATACATTTAAAGATTTAAATTTAAAAGATTGTAAAAATGCCTTTGACTGACATCTTATTGGGGACGGATGTCACGCTCCCTACTGGCAGAGAAGAGAGACCAGTGGTCTCTCTTCTCTGCTATAGCAGAGTATAGTATACTTGGTCTCTCTTCTCTGCTGTTTTTGATAAGATTGGAATAATACTATATTGCCATCTATTGGCGTTATAAAATAATAATTGCCGCTTTTTGCGCGCTCTCTAGAGAGGAAAGATACAGACTCTGAAATTTGAGCAGTGGTTCTCGACAAAATGAATGCAATAAACACGTGTACTCCAAAATCCGTTGACTAATTAGTTTGTTTATTACGCGTGTATCAATTTTATTACGTATAATAATAAAATTAATTAATTGTGAAAAATGAAGATTAAGGATTTACGTAAAAATCCTCTGAGCTGCAAAGTTAAAGAGGATCAAAGAGAAAAAAAAAAAGAAGATTGTGAAGAAAAAGGGAATAAGGTTAGATTTCCAAATGATACAAATTTCAATCACATAAAATGCAAAGCTGTAAGACAAATGAAAGTTCGACAATTATTAAAAGAAAAGGCAAAAGTAAAAAAAGAAGAAAAAAAACGTCGAATTCAAGAAGGATTACCTAAAGGAATCCCTCATACAATTGAAAGCCTCAGAGAAAAAGATGAAACAACAATTCAGGGTGATATTGATGATGAAGAAAATGCTGAGCTCAAGGCAGAATTGATGCATGATGAATTTTCTGCTTATTATAGAAAAGATTATGAGCCCAAAGTATTAATAACTTATGCTGATAATCCAA
The DNA here is from genome assembly GCF_013357705.1 of Chelonus insularis. Classification (NCBI taxonomy): domain Eukaryota; kingdom Metazoa; phylum Arthropoda; class Insecta; order Hymenoptera; family Braconidae; genus Chelonus; species Chelonus insularis. The sequence continues at coordinate 502,626 of NW_023276524.1, forward strand.
CAAGAAAGACTAGAATATTCGGTAGAGAATTAACTCGGATTATTCCTAACTCTATATCTCTTTATCGTAATCGTTCTGGAGTAAAAAAAATGGTGAAGTCTGCTACCGCACGTGGATTTACAGATATTGTGATTGTTAATGAAAATCAATGTCAACCTAGTAAGTATTCAACCTAAGTCACATTTTCATAGAAGCAATTCATGTCTCTCGGATTAATTTTTTTCTAACATTCTCTCTTAATTTGTTTTTAGATGGTATGTTAGTTATTCATTTACCAGATGGACCTACAGCTCTCTTTAAACTCAGCAATGTCAAAATAACACCGGAATTGAAAAGAAGTCACAAAGAAATTACATCACATAGACCAGAAGTCATTCTAAATAATTTTACAACTCGTTTGGGACACACAATTGGACGTATGCTGGGAGCTTTATTCCATTATGAACCTGAATTCAAAGGACGTAGAGCCGTCACTTTTCACAATCAACGAGATTACATTTTTTTCCGGCATCACAGGTAAATAATGTCTTATATCTGTGGATATTGTAATAAAACATTTTTCGAATATATTTGTATTAAACTAAATGATTCTTAATACAGGTATGAGTTTGATTTAAAAGGTAATAGAGTAAAATTGAGGGAATTAGGTCCTAGATTTACCTTAAGATTGAGATCACTTCAACATGGTACTTTTGATAGCAAGCATGGTGACTATGAATGGATCATTCAAGGCAGACGTCATGCTATGGAAACAAGTCGTCGAAAATTCTTCTTATAATTAATATTTTATTTTAAAATATTTATTTTTAAACTTACTACTTGAGAATGAATTACATAGACAACAACTGTGTACTTGTAAATAAAGTCAAAAAAATATAAAAAGAATTTTGTTAAAAATTAGTCTGATTCTGACGAATTTGAAGGATTTTTATGAGTGTTTAAAGTTTTTACACTCTCTCCTGCTGGCATGAAGAACTTATTATAAGCTAAGTTAGTCCGTTTTAGAACATAAGCAACTGCAGTTAAACCTCCCATACTTATATTAAGTGTTTTTTTTATTCGAATATAATCTTTAACTGCTTTGAATGCCTATAAAAATATTTTATGAGTATTTATCAATTTATATGAATAAATAATCTTACCATAGTAATATTTCGTCGATCATGAGTAAATAATACTAATCTTCCATACTTCATTCTTACTACTCTCACTAATTCTAGTAGACCTTTTTTGTAAAGAATTTTATTATTTGCCACTGAGCCTATCCTTTTTCCAAATGGCTAAAAATAAAAATTAGTTCAAATGATTAAGAATAATAATTTTTAGATTTATATTCTCATTTTCAGATATATTCTTCACCATGTCAGTAACAATTGCGTCAATAGAAGAATCTTTAAAAGGTAAATTAGTTATATTCCACTGGATTATGTCTGATTTGTAACTTTTACAAAGTCCTTCAAAATTTGCCTTTGATCTTTCTATTGCTTTTTCATGATTGTCTCCTCCAATAATATGAGCCCAATTAATCCCTAATGCTGCTTCTATAGGGATTGATCCACCACCACACATCGGATCAACAATGATATCACCTGGTTTTGGATTAGCCAACCTTAATAAATTATAACAAATAGTAGCACGAAGTGTTGTTGGACCAAAATCAATTATATTTCTTCGATGCATTGATGCTGGTGTAATACGTAGATTCAAAATCGTTTCATCTATAAATTTATGTGGTTTAATTGAAGTAAAACGTTTAGAATATTTATTTAATTAAATTTCATTGATGAATATGTTTTTACTGTCAGCAATTCTGCAAAGGATTTCTAGCTGGTGGGATGTAAGATCGACAATCCAATGGAATTTATCTTGAAACTTTCCACCCAACGCCCCAGAAGCATCTCTTGATGAAAAATTATGAGTTCCATTTCTTTCACATGTAACTCTAAAAGACAAAACATCATTTTCTTCACATAGTGAAGGATCAGCTCCTCTTTTTCGCTTGCCTCTAACTGAACTTTTATCTTTCAAATCATCATCTCTCTTTTCTTTTTCTGCTTTATATGATTGAACAGTACTTGTATATTCTTCTAAAGTTGGATATATTTTTCCACGGAATTCTATAAATTGTTTCCAGGCATTTAAATACTTTGTTAATTGAGTATTAGTATTTACTAAATTTTTTAGTAATTCTAGATTAATGTCTTTATCATTTTTGTCGTACGATAGATATTGTACATCAGCTACTAGATAAATGTTATCTATAGATCTCAAAAGCTCTACCTAATGAAAAAAAAATTAATTAAATAAATACATATAAAAAGTTACTTCTGATTAAAAACGTATCAAGGTATAAATTAGTTGACAAAAAAAATGGAGTTTTACTTTAGGAAAATCTGATATAGCAATGTTGAAATATATTTTTCCACGGTCTTTAAATACTCGTAAATGCTGTGATATTTTTTCTCTACATTCATCAATCGCTGTCCATTCAAAACCTACAACAAATAAACATTTGTAAATAACTATTTACAACGAAATATTTATCTCAGGAATATTTAATTAAAATGCCATTATATTTAAATTACATGTGCATCCAAATTTTTATTCTAGATAAGATGTAAGGTTAGGTCTTTATAATACAATAAACACGTGTATTTATTTATCAACTTACCAGTATCGACAGTTGCACTGATAGTAATAATATTCGGATCATTGCGAGAAATTTCAAAAATTCTCGATAATTCTGTTACCTTGTCTTTATTCATTATCAAATTATTACTAAAATTGCGCATTTAAAAAACCAACTTGTTGTTTACGAAACAGCTCTTCGCCAGCTTTTCTTACCCGTTATAATAGAAACGCTCAAATACTATTTATGGTAGAAAAGAGACTTGAAGAAAAATCTTCAGACATTGGATTTAAATTTAAAAATCGAAATGGATCACGGTTTTTGTTGAAAAACCGGAAATCATTTTTCGAAAAATTAAATCTTCAAGAGATGATGTACCATAACATACCGCAAAAATGTGCAAAAAATCAATCTTCGTTAACCTTGTATTTTAGTAGAAAGACAAGATAAAACACAGAAATAAAGAAATCAGATGAAATTGAAATAGAAATAATTTATATTTATATAAATATACATTATAAATATTTAAACATTTTTTCGATGTACAACAAAGATTTTGCTGTGAATTAATGATATATCAAAGTTAAAATTACAATAGATGATATATAAATTTTCCAATATGAAGAATTTATCATTTAAACTTCAAAACTACCCATAATACAAAAAATACGAATATAGAAAATAAAAATAAATAGATAATATAGTAATTGTGACCTGCTTTTGCCATTCTAATAACTCTTGCTACTGAATTTGTTAACGAGCCACTAGTTCTTTCAAAATCATCATCCTGTAATCATTAAAAAATAACTTACAATTAAAATTTGATATAAAATGAGTTAAATTAACTTAGTCAGATATACTTTACCATGTCTCTTAATATTTTATCCTGATATTTCACTTCTGTCCCAATATCAATAGATAATGTTTTAAGGGCATGTATTTTATCCTTGAGATCTTCTTCCAATCTTTCATTTTCCTCTTCAAGTAGATTTTGTGATGATGTAGGTAAAGGTTCATAGCTATAACCAGCTGTCAAAATATAATCAAGCTCAATACTAAATTTTATGTAAAAATTTGATAATAGCTAATAATTTCTGTAATTTACCCGGTTTACCTGAGTTAGATCTCCTCATTTTCAATTTTCTTTATCTTAAAAAATAATATAGTTTCATTAAATAAGTTAGTATGTTATTTTAATATTGAACTTTAATGTATTTCGAAGAACACTTTATGATTCTATTTCATTATATTATTTCTTTTCTATTTCAAACGCTGAAACAAATTTTTACGTTCATTAATCACATTTCTAGCAATACCAAACAATTACAATGAAAATTCAAGTGAAGTCCACGTCATCAAACTAGTTTGGATCTTAATCAACATAAATCTAATGTCAATAATACTTGAAGCAAATTAACCAAAATGTCAAATGTTGAATTTTTAAGTTTTATTTATTTCAAAAATTCACCTTGGATTTATCATTTTCAAAACTAGCATATCTGTGAAATTTGAATGTTTACATATGTCATGTTTTGAAGATACCATTTAACTAACTCATGTGTACATGAAGCTAACACTGCAATGTTTTTTTTAATGAGTAGCTAACTTCGTTGATGTTTGGAGCGAGTGTTTATCGCTGCTCTCTCTAGAAGACGCTGCAATCGGTGACAATCACAGACAAGATGTGCGCAAAAGCAGTCTTCAACGCGGGCTAGATGTTTTTCTTTCCTGATATTATAAAAACTATTATATCAAGAAGTATGAAAAATCCTCATCGATACTCTACACACATATATAAAAATTCAAGTAATTATACAAATTAATAAGTTGAAACATGAATTAAACCCAGATTTAGATTAATTTGTAAATATCTATTAAATGCTATCGATAAAAATTTTTGTGAAATTTATCTCTTTTCTGTGACGTAAGAAAATACATTCAAAATGGATTATTTATTTGAATTATGGATTAAAGTTACAATAGCGTACGAGGAACTTTTTTTCTTAACTATTACTTGTTTAAACTTGTGATCATTCTATTATTGTTCGTGTCTGCACTCGTTTCAATGGAGCTTTCGTTATCACTTTTATAGCATAAAATTCTATGTTCAGAAGTTAATTTAAGACTTCCTGAACGAATGAGCAGAAGTCATAATTTTTTACTTTTATCTGTATTTAAATGAAAAATATTGATGGTTTTTTTAAACTTTACTAATTAAACGAATGTTCGACAGAAAGAAGGAGTAACATCCGCTTCCTTAAAATGATTCTACTAATTTGCTAAGTTCATCCTTTCTATCATTGCTGTAAATATTTATAAATTCTAATTTTTCCTTACCTCATCAACACTTAATTTATAGACAAATATCCATAATTGCCTATAATTTTAAATTCCATTAAATTTGCCTTTTTTGTGTAATAATCAGGTTAATAAAAAAAATTCAATTAGAATTTTCAATGAGTAAATTTTGAATTACTCCAATATTTATTATCATGATGATTATATTTATATATATTATATAATATAATAATATGTTACATACAAAGGCACAAACAATGAAAAACATGTTTATTTACTTTTTAAATATCTGGATTTCTAAACATCATTGTTTAATTACTTTTATTTAAATTCATTACGCTATATTCAAAAGTCAATATTATCGTTATACTTCTGTTAACATTACGATAAATTTATTTTCACTTTTCTAAAATGTTCTGTCCTTTTAAATATCAACTTTTTTCCAATTCACTGATGAGTTTTTCAATTTTATCCCTAAAATTAATTTTTATTTATATTAATGAACAGATATTCAAATATTTCGACTAACAAATTATCGTTAAGTAATTAATTTATGAGTTTTATAAATAATTAACTTAATTAATCTACTATTTACAACCCTCTAATATAAATTAAGTGTAACGCTTTTACGTCACTTCACCAGTACTAGCCAATGCTTCCAGTATACATACCACAAATCTCTTCGAATTTTTTTACATATATGATTTAAAATTTTTAACAAAACCATTTATTGACTGTTTTACTATTGCGTAGTACTCAATCATTCTTCATCATTTTATTCACAAAGTATACTTTTCCTTCTGTCAAAAATTATGACAATTTTATTTAAAACCTCCCCTTTTCTCAAACGATTTTATTTTATACTGTTATTATATGATAATTTTTTCATTTTAAATTCTATTGAAATTTACATTGTATATGATATATATTTTTTCCTTACTGAATTCTACCCACATGATAATTATTATTTATCCTATGCGTGCACTAATCAGTCCATAGATATATACGTTAAATATTTAAATTTTAGTATAATAACAACATTCAATAATTCTCATCAGATCCAAAGACACTAAATTTCTATATTCTTCATGTAACTACTATAATTTTTAAAAGTTCATGTTTGGTAGCACAGTATATATATTGAGGATCTACCAATCTATCGCTACTTATAAATAATTTATTTATTTATACCTCTTCATATTTGTATTAAAAAGTCTAATTAAAATTGATAATAAAATGTTCAAAAAAGTCTCTTATTGTTCCCAATGGTCCATAAAATGATTTAGGCCTATGTATTTTAAAATTTGAATTTTTTCTTTTTATTATTTAATTTTTCATTTTCTAATAATTGGAATGTTCAGTGCTACCTTCGTGTGTCTTCTATTTTTGTTCTATTATTTTTTTTTCTGGAAGACATCGGGATCAAACATTTCCACAAATGCTATGATTTTTCATTAAAATAATTCAAAAATTTTATTTGATATTTTTACTGATAAGTAGGTTGATTTAAGAATTGATAAATAATTTGAGTCGTTGAGTGAAAGAGGAAGGGAATGTTTTCAGAATTTACAGAGCACCAAAGAGAGTAGCATCAAGTAGCACCTGAGAAAACTAATCTGAATCTAATTTTTGACATTACTCAACATCAGTTTTGATAAAAGTCGACTAGTTTTCTATTAATTAATTAATCAAACAATTAATTAATTAAAAAATGCTGTTTATAAATTCTCGATAAAACGGGTATAGAAAAATAGTTATTAAATTATCTAACACTTTTTTACTGACATCTCATTTGTATACCAAGAGAAAAAACTATTCTATAATTATAAAATAACGTCCTTTTGAAAAATGAATAATTTAATAAATTTTCAATAAAATATTTCCTTTAAAAAAATTATATTCACTATCAATAATAATTTCTTCCCCTGGTATGAAAAAACTGGCTTGTATTAATTTCCCATCTTCTAACTGCAAAATAATTTTTATACGATAGAACTAATAGTTCTAATTACTTCCCCGAGTATTTTGTTAAAGAAGCATTTGACGAATGAAATCTCCGCGAAGGTGCAGGACTGGCTGGTGCCGATGGAGAAGGTCCAGTTGGTGTTGTAGGTTTCGAACCTCTTCGACTCCTCCTCATAGATGAGTGTGGACTTGTTCCACGATTCACTCGTTCATGAGCATATAAAAGTACTCCTATATCCCTATGTCCGGCTTCTAGGGCAATTTTTAAAGCTGAACTGCCATCAACATCGACAATCGATGAGTCACAGTCTGGATGAGCAAGTAGTAATCGCACGATATCAATATGACCGTGTTCAGCAGCACACATTAAAGCTGTACTACCATCTTCATCTTGAATGTTAACTGCTGCTCCTGCATCTAGGAGTAATCTCGTCATATCTTTCCTTCCGTGAGATACAGCCAGCATTAAAGCAGTTTGACCATGCTAAAAAAGTAAAAGATATTAGAATTAATTCATTTTAATTGGATGTTTATTATTATTCATTCAAAAAAGTTATGTAATCAATTTGAAATTTATTATTAATTGTTTTTATAATATGAAATTCACGTATTGGATTCAACTCCAATTATTATTTAATAATTTAGTTATAATTTATCGAAAAAATACCAAATGTCAAATAAGAAACTTAATTTATTTACTTACAAGTTTGGCTCTAATGTTAACATCAGCTAATTGGAATAGTCTATTAGCTACTGAGGCGTGAGTAGAATTTCTAACTTCGGCCAAAGCTGCCAACATCACAGCAGTATATCCAGCGACATTAGCTGTATTAATGTCACAGACTTTTGAGTCTAAAAGTATCGAAACAACATCAAAGTTGCCATGAGATACTGCATAATGCATTGCAGTATTTCCACTTGAATCAGTCATGTTAACGATGTACTCCAACAAAAAGCTTGAATACTCTTCAAAACAATCCAAGTAATCTTCAACATCTAGAGGATTTGCTGAAGCTGTGCTGGAAATCTTGAACCACTCTTGTTGGATTACATTTGTAGCATTTTTTATTTGATGAGATATGTTTTTACTTGGAGATTTTTTCAAGTTATCATTTAAAACTTTCATAGCTGCTCTCATCTCTCTAGATGGTTCTTTCTTTACCCGTGATTTATCTCGAATTGGTTCGAATAGGGCAGACTCTGGTAGACTACTACCCTTTTCATCAGTAATTATTTCTTTCTCAGGTGAACTAATTTCCTTTGATTCTTTTTTCTCATCTTTGTGTTCTTCTGTTGCCAGTTGTTGAAGTCTAAAACAAAGAGTTTATTATTTAATTATATCTTCCATTATTCTTAAATAGTATTAGACATTCAATAAATTACACAATTCATTTTCTTTTGGAATCCTCAATAAATTATACATAATTGAATTTCAATTTTTAAAGAAAGTTCTTTGTTCAAACTTATAAGTACTGTTCTTATCATGTTCAATTCGCTAAATATTATTTATAATCACTTTTTAAGCAATTCTGGAATATTACAAAGACTTAAAAATATAATTGAAGTTATTCACAAAGAACTGAGCATTTTTTGTCACCAAATAACTTTTTATCTATAGTTTTCCTAATCAATGTAGCAAATAATTATTTATGATTGTATTTCATCGAAAAAAACTTAATTATAAATCAAGGACAATTGAAAATAAAAAATCGAAGACAACATAAAAATAGATTACCGTTCTTCACGAAAGCGCGGGGACTCAATCCTGAATTCCGATCCATTTGCAAGACAGTTGAGCTGCTGTCGTTGAAGCATCGATTTTAATTTATTCAAAAAACGCGTTCAACCACTATCACCATATCAATGCTTATTTTGTCCTCGACTGCTACTGTACTACTACATATGCAAACAAGATTGTTCGAAATAACAAAAAATGTCAACGATTTATCAAGAATATTCAGTGCTTCCGTAATAATAAAAATAACCCGACTACTTTGAGTCGTAGTACCAGACTAGGGTAAATGATAGTAAGTACAACAAACCAGTTAGCATGACGCACGCGCGAATTCTGGCAACGCGATGTGGAGAATGAACATATAATTTATGTGGGGAAAATTATGTGTGGGTAACATGCAGCTGCCGGGCACGCACGCGCTTTTTATTCCTTTCAGTATACAGGGTTAAAAAAATTGTTGCACGTAAAAAAAGTATATTCAAGTTATCATTGTTTCTGATTTGAGATTTCTTTACAAATATTCATCAAACCTTTTTATTACCTTTTTATATCGATTGAAAATACTAAAGTATTTAAATGAATATCTGATATCAAAGGATTTGAATTTATATTGATTAATTTGAATTTTGTTATTATGTAAGAACATCAATCAATGAACAGTATTATCTCTGACTTGGCATTTTAAATTGTTATATTTCTGAATTGAAAAAAAAATGTTTATAATAACAGAGATGATGAATGAAAATAGGGTTGCTAATGTCAATAAATCTATGACAAATTTAAATACTGTTTTCACCGTATCTAGGGGAGTAATTTGTTCAAACAATTTGCATCTCTAATTAAAACGATGACTGTTCAAAACTTTCAAATTATGTTCATGTAATAAATCAATACAATATGAAATTACAAATAAAAAGAATTATTTTATAATAAACTTCTTTTCTTGGCTTACTAACTCATTATATAACAAACTCGCCAATTTTTTTCATTAAAAAAATTCATTAAAATTACTTACTTGTTATTTATGTCGTAAGTCTCTTTATTATCGACATCATATCTAATTAATCCTGAGGGAATTTTCGTATAAGTATCTTGTCTCTTGAATTGCTTTCGGAAATCATTATTTAATGTAATATGTGATGGTCGTGGTATCCTTGAAACTCCATTATCTTTATTGTTATTATTATTATTATTTTCATTCCTATAATTATTTTCATTATTATTTAAAATCTGTTTTGCTAAATTTTTTATCGTTTCTTTACAATTATCGCAATAATTAGCAGCACAAGATATTGAGATATGTGGTTTTAAGGAATCTCCAACAGAGACGTCAACAAACTTTTTCTTCATCGGAGATGTTCCAAACTCTCGTCGTTTTGGAGCAAGACCTACAGTGTCTGTGCTTTTAAATGAAGTCTTTACGAGACCTTCAACAATTACTCCAACAGATTTTGTAGTTTTTCGTTTAGGTTTCGTGTCTCCATAATTGAAGGAATGACTTCGAGAATTCATTGAATTCAAAGAAATTGGCTGAAGGGCAACTGGATCAGGCCCTGTAGCAATAGATTTTCTTCCAGGCCCTGGACCTGCATCTGTTGCAGCTTCGGAGGTTCTTGGCTTCACCATAACTCCGACATTGGATCTCATTTTGAATGGTTCAGAGATTTGCACTTCTTTGTCCACTTTCAATGGAACTCGAGACACTTCCGGAATGCATTGAGTTCCTCTGGAGACAGTTTCCTTTTTTATCGATTCTTTGTACATTTTTACCGCATCTTCAATGATTATAACAATGTCATCTGGAGTACGAACATCTCTCATTTTCAACCGAGTTTCTGTACCAAAGGTTCGAGTCCTTTTCTGAATTTCCGATGGTTTAGAAGTCTGAATGATAGCAGGTGCTATCTCTTCGATAAGAAGATCGCTTTTTGTGAGTCTCTTGGGCTCTAGTTTGTCAGTATTGGTTGAAGTATCTTTCAGTTGTTTAATATCTGGGAAATAATTGTCAATTTTTAAAGGTCCTCTTTCCAAAGAATGTTTTCTTGAGAAGATGGGTGATAAATCTGTCGTTTGGCTGCTTTGTGAAAGGTTCGATAGACTTACAGTATTCTTGTCATAAGTTGAATTATCCACCCGTGACATTTCATTGTATTTTTTTACATTTCTGTTTGATGTAGGGGTTTCGAAGGTCTTCTTAGCTTCGAAATCAGCTTCGTCTATTCGCAATGCTGCAAAATTTGTTAAACAACCTGCTGGTTGAATCGGTGTGCTTGTAACCATTCCCGTATCTCTTGTTCGAACCTTAAAAAGAATTAACAATTTATTATACAGTTTAAAAACCGGATATCATCTTTTATATAATTTTATTCATTTTATTTTATTTTTCACATACATATATTTACGTCTACAGTTACTCAATAATTAAAAAGATTTCATTTTTAAGTGTTTACCAATAATTTAGAATAAATTATTTTTAAATCATACGATTAAACATGTTCGATAATTAGTAGGAAACTATAGTAATCAGTTAGCTTTTTTATTTATATTAATTAATGTTTGTTCAAATAAAATTTTATAAAATTTTGATTAACATCTCACAGTTTTAGACCTATTAATTTTAGTAAAATAATTTGAATGATAAACAAACTTTTAATTAGTTGGTTACTAGTTAATTATTAACATTCAAAATTTTTATTTATTTTTTTAAATCAAATTCCAATGTAGACAATTATTAGATAAATTTATAAAAAGTTTATTATAAAAAGAGGTGATAGGCAAAAATGGATTTATTAAAAAAAATTGTATAATATAATAAAGTATGGTCACATTTTTTACATAACTCAAACGTTCGTACAGTGAACATCTAGGATAAACACAACGCAATTTACTATATAGAAACATTTAGAAAGCACAATCATAAGCAAACAATCAGAGCACAAATTTGGATTCCACTGTTTGCTCAATAGGAAAAATAATAATTAATTAGCTGAATTAACTACAAGAAATGAATGTTTGAACTCGGTGATAACTTTTGTAGTCTTTATTATCACAATAATTGGCCAATTATACTGTCTACACTTTTTTGAAAAGATTCTTTATCTAAGTGAAATTCTGATTACACACATCACTAAATTTGTTCAAATATTAAAAAAGAAAAAAAAATCAATTACCTGCTGATGTGAAACTCCAACATCCCTTGTCATTACTCCACACATGACACCCATATCTCTTGTGGGAACGCTTTTACTTCTTGGACCATGTCTATCGGAGAACGATTGACTTCTCAACCTGTCACTAACTACATCAAGTGTTGGTTTGCTATTATTGAAATCTTCCACTTGTTTTTGTAAACTTCTTTTTTCCTCTTTGAGCACTGACACTTGCACCTGGTAAGTGTTAAAAAATATAATTAAATACTCCACTCTAACTATCATTTGAAAATAGTAGAGAACCCGCGTTTTTATATCTGAGAACGATAGAGACATCTTGCCTGCTCCACGTTTCGGACTTTACTAAAAGGTGTCAAAGCGTACTACGAGCATTTAAAAGAAAGCGACAGAGTATTCTTCTTACTACCAGTAAGACCATAAATTTGAGACGTTGCTATGGGTAATAATAATATTCTCATGCTGAAGCAAGGTAATTTAGTTCATCATAGTATGAATGAAAAGGGAATGGCATGGGAGGAGCAACTAATCAGCTTAGTGGGCCGTGCTATTTCTTGATACTTAGCAACAATATTTCAGAATGTTATTGTAAATATTTTTAAATAATTTTTAACGACAAATCCATTTTTCTAATAATCTTTTTGAATATTAAAAATTTCTTGATAAACTAAATAGATGAATTTAGAAATATTATTATAAATAATTATTTTGTTTGTTACATAATTAGATTTTTATTTCGAGATTTTATTTAATAGTAATTCTTAAAATAAAGTTAAATTTTAAAATGACTTTTTTCCCAAAGTTGAAATTTCTTGACTGTCATGCCTACGTGACAAATATCTCGACATCTCAAGCTTTCGAGATAAAATATAAAAAATATACTGTGTTGTAAATTTGCAAGCTGTGAGGATTTTTTTCCAGGTAGAAAAATAAAAATAAAATAGTATGTATACAAGTCTCAAGGACCGAAGTTCATAATGACTCAACGACTGATCCTAGGGATCCTAGCATTTCAGTGTAGTGAGAAAGTTGAGCCAGGATTTATCGTTCTTCTTCGTCTAAGCAAATATAGGATTCTATAAATTCTATTAGAACAAAGATAGACCTTTTAGATTTGTATACTGAGAAATGTATAATCTTGCTATTAGTTGAATGTATTGGATTAAATGCAGTGTTCGAAATTCAGACATCCGATTGAAACAGTATAAACTTAGAATTAAAAGTTTTAGACCTCTAAGAAATACCTCATGAAGTATTAACAAAATCGTGTCTTTAGTTGTTTACCTGTAGCACGGGAATAATTTTGACTTGCTCTTCAAGTTCCTTCATCCGTTCCAAAGAGATCGCCATCTGCTCTCGGATATTCTACAAGAGAAATATTTATCATCAAGAACATTGATAAACATAGATAGAAATTATGATAAGTTTTAAGAAAAATGATTTGAAGATAATATTAATAAATCATAAGGAAAAGATAGCAAGTTTTCATATTCATTAGTGAAAACTTTGATGTTATCAGTCCATTCCTTAAGCTATTTTTACCGTATTTATTACACTATCATGTCAATATTATCAATGATGGTAATCTATACGTTTATTTGGAAATCTTTTCAGCCTTAAAATATTTTGCCTTTCGTGTTCAGCAGTTCAATAACTTATTTTATTTATATTACTCACTTGAAGTGCTCCTGTACTGAGATTCGAGTTACCACTGCCGATACTTGCAGCGTCGAAATCCGTAGTTTGATCCACGTGAATTGGGTGAATGGGGCAAGCGATTGTCGTTCCATCTGAAAAAAAAAAATGTTTATTCAAATTATTTACATAACTGATTGAATTATAATATTATTTATTCATCCATTTCACAACAATGTATCGCAATGATGGGAATTACTTTTGGGTTTTAAATTATTAGAGCCTTCAAAGAAGTTTTTTTTTTTTTTTAATTATATAATTATGTTTAAACAATTGAAATTAAAATTGTTAATAGGAAAAAAATGATGAATATAATTAGTTTATATTTTAATAATTCAAATTCATTTGCCTTTGTGGTATGTAAATGTATCAAATTTGAGTATCTCTTAACCATGATAAACAAATTATGATTCATTCGAGAATAATTAATTCTGTGGTTCAATAGAAAAAGTTAAGTAATACTCTCCTGTGCTTGGTAACTATTTTAGACAAGTTCATGGCAAAGAAGTCTTTTTTTGGAAACTTAAATGACAAATTCGTGATAAAAAATTTTTTTTTTTAATTTTTTATTTATTTCATATTAATTTTAATTTCTTATTAATATTAATTTTATGTAATTAAAGTTTCTAGAAGTGTTGTAAACATATCATTGTTAAATATTGATGTAATTTATTTCTTTAAAAAGTCAATGGACCCGATTATAATTTACAGTAAAGATAAAAAGTAGGAATTTAGTATTCAAAATTCTCTATTTTTAATTAATAATTCAAGAAATTGAGAATAAAATTTCTGACAATGACCTATTTTTCATTTCACCTTGGAAAAGTACAAATAAATAAATTTGTCTTGCAATATTAATTTACTTTTTACTTATATTATAAGAGTGATAAACCAAGAATTACAATTGTTTGCAAAGCAAGACAATTGTTTGTTGTAACTACTAGGGTTGCATAACAATCATTCAGAGGATCACAATACAAGAGTATTGCGTGAGAGTGAAGTAAAGGAGATTTACATTTAAGGATACGCTCCAGAGTACCTTCTTATAATCACGCTCGTTTTCTATTTTTTTTTTTTTACTAAAGAATACATATAATTATAATAACAGACATATGGCGTTGATGATTATAACTGTAAATCCGTACTTGATGAATAATGAATTATAATTAATAAATGTTAACATAGTGGGGGGTCTGTAATAAATTTCATAAGAAGTACTTGTATATTTTTGATATTTTCCACGCGATAAAGATGGAGCAGTAGATAACATTAAAATAAAATTGCTTCAATGATTCTATAGAATCTTCCATTTTCCATCTTTTTTTTTTTCTTTTTTGTATATGTTAGCTATTACACCGTGAAAGTCGTTTGGAAGGTTTTCTTTTGCGTGAAACGGAATTTTTATGTGAAATTTGTAATTTACTTGAAAATTCACATGTTTAGATCCACTACAGTTATGTGAAAAAACATTTTATACAATAGAGTTATAAATAAGTAATGCTTAAATTATGAAAATTAGTTTATCTTCACATTAATCAATTGATTTAATAAGTTTATTAACGGAAAATTATTTTATGCAAATAAAATATCTTTTAATCTACAAATTCCAATTGTCATTAAAATTCATAAAACTTTTATGCTCTTTTAATAATCATAGAATAATTAGAACACAAATAAAATAATAAAATTGATAAAAATTATTGTTTTTTTTTTATTTGAATATATTAATGAAAAATTTTTTTAACAAATTACGATAATATCGTTTATAAAATTATTTTATTTCCTTGTTGATAATGATTAATAATAAATACAACAAAAATTTAATTGAATATTAATATTAAATAATTAAAACAAATAAGATATTGATAGTTTTTCAAAATTGTTTGTTCAATTAATAGGAAGTAGACCAATAATATTATTTTTTATTTGAGTTAAACAATCTAGTAATATTTTTAAAAAAGCTGCTACAGTAAAGATGAAAATTATTTCTCAACACAAATAAATGTCTATTAATAAAATAAGTCTTGCATAGGTTGTTGAAATATGACTAAATATTGCTACAAAAACACGTACTAAATTCAGTATTTTATAAATAACATACCTCCTAATGGATAAACAAGAAAATAGACTATTACAGATTTGAAAACATGACTAAAATAATTCATCAACTTTTTCGAGTGTCGAATCCAAATTTGTCAATACTAATTTCATGCCCACTCTTCATTATTAATTAGGATAATGAATTATTAGGATAATTAGTAACAATATTAAAAAATACTTCTTTTTTCATAAAAAAAAAGAAAATAGTTCAAAGTTAAATGCCCTAAAAAGCGGAGTCAATATGATGAAAAATAATTGGTGAAATTGCATAAATGTAACAAAAAAGTATCATGCAAAAATGCCTGAAAACAATTATTCAAAGAAATTTATTTGTTTATTAATTAAATGAATTATTGCATCGATAAATTTTTATCGATATAAAATACTCAATATTTCATAATTTCAATGCGTGAGTGGAATAGATAATAACAAAAAAAAGTTACAATGTAGGAATGAAAAAGTGTAGTAGATTGTTTAGCCTTTGGGTATCGTTGCTACAGTTATTGGATAAAAATATTGGTAATGGAAGATCGAACAAGTCGAATAAAAGTTCACACATGTATTTTTATACTCGATGTGAGAATAAATACCACATTAATTTTATTCACATATTATTCATTGGCGTCTTAGTTGATACATATGTGGATTAGTGCGAGACTTGATAATGAATTCAACTTGTTTGGTTCGAGATAAAGAGAACAAGTATTATGTATATAGTTAACTTTGCCCCCGCAATTGACGTGGATGTAATGGAATACTCTAAGCTCTACATAATAAGAAAAACGTACAGTCAATAGCATCTCGGACATATCAGCCACTTTAGCAATGAAAAATGTTTGTTCCAGAAAAATTATTTATCACCGGAAAGAATAAAGTAGAGGAAAAAGAAAAAGATTAAAGAACATCAGTAATTATGAAATGTCAATAATCGAGACCACTTTTTATTGTTCTTTTTATTGTTATTCTTTGTGGAGTAGCTTGTTTTTATCCAGTAATCTTATCTCTCAATAGACCCCGCATGCCAGTAATTTCATTTCATTTGAATGAAATTAATGATCAATTATGTAAACATATTTTGTCGTTAATAAGATTATTTTTATTAGGTCATTTATTGAATCAATTTTATAAAATAAATTAAAACTTACGATATTTCCTTTTTTTCAATTTGCAAAAGGGCAACCTCTTCATGAAGAAATTTTTGACTCCCATTTTTTTGTTCTTTATAAAAATATTCCCAAAGAATGAACAATTTTATATCTTTTTAAGATAATTAATTCAACTTAAACTATAAAATTTTATTAAACTTCATATTTTTTAATATCACAAATACACTATTCTTTCTCTGTTTCTCTCAATTATATAAATATTGAAAAAAAACCACTGGTTATCATCACAAATATTAAATTAAATATTTTGGTTCATATAAAAACGGTAAATGATACTTAAGAAGGCTTAAAAAAGGTACAAAAAATTGGATATCACATTTAATTACGTTTTGTTTTGAAACTGAAAGATATTTACAATATCTTTGGACATTTTTCTGTGAAAAAGTTGATGGTGGTTTTTACGTATAAAAAATAAATATAATGAAACAAAAAATGTAAAATTAATATTACTTTATCACAATGAAATATCGTAAAGTACTGATAGCATATTTAAATTGATTTTCGTTAGAAATAAATAATTTTATCAAGAGTTTGTTCACTTGTTCGAGGTCGGACATATGTTTTGCCGCCGCGAGGCCGCGTTTGACTGTTACGCCGGTATATAAAACTGCAGCACGAGTACCCTGAAGATTTGAGAGTGAGGGACAAAGAGAAAGAGAGAAAGAAAGAGTAAAAAAGATCGAGTGAGAGGAAACTCTATTGTGAGGTAAACTAGAGGGGGAAAAACCGGCCTTCATTAGCTTCCGTTTGTCCCCTTCGAAAATAATATTATTATATTTATATTAAAACCCTTTGATTGAATAAAAGATTTTAAATCTTTCTTTTACGATAAAATTTTTTAAACTAAATATCGATATAAATGTCTTTGATAACCTTTTTCTTTGGTATTGATGTCATTATTGACAGCTTGTCACTGACTAAGTTCATTTCAAATTGGTTTTTCTATTTATAAAAAGTAGTGCAATTTTTCTGATACACAACTCAATTCAATCAACATTAATCTTTTTATAACCTAAGTCATGTCATTTTTTTTATTTGATTAAAAAGTACTTTTAATTGTTAAGTAAATAGACAGGTACATCATCGCTAGTGACTGAGTGATTTAACAATAAAAATTTATTTTTACTTTATTGCAATTAATTTTCAAAAATTTCTCTTTTTTAATTGATAAGTATATTTTTCAAATTTTTATACATTTAACCTCACTTTTGTCTATTCAATAAATTCATTCAAAAGTTAAAAATAATTTGTTCAATTAATTTTTCATTTTTTTTTCCATTAAAATATCTTACTGTCATTAAAAAATGAATTTCTCCATTGGCTTGCTCTTTTGTTGAATGAAATTTTTATAAATTAGATTTTTTGATTCTTTAGACATAGAAATTGAATGAATTAATAAATACATTAAAAAGACAAATTATATTTATTTATAAAAAAAATGTATTTTTTATTTTTCAGAAATACAATAAATGGTATTGTTACTATGGAATTAAATGCCGAGATGCTTAGCAGCGACTTTTAAATTTCCAAATGGTAACAGTTGCATTCAAACGGTCGGTTGACAGGTGCATAAGAGAGCCATATGTGTGTACCGGTCGGCGCGCAAGGTTGCACTAAACTGACGTGTCCCGAGATATTTCTAATAGACCTGTAGTCTGCAATCGTCATTTCATTTATGACCAGATGCCACAAACGAATACCTGGGTTCTCGGAGTACTTCAGTGATTAATGAATCTACCTTGGCAATAGGTACATATATACTATCCATCTGAAACTGTGTATTGGATACATAGTGCACCTGTGTACGACCTTAGAATCTATTTCTTTTTTTCATGATTAAATGGAGAAATACATAAATCTATTTATTACGTAAGGTTAATTATGTGAGGAAAAAATGTAACGAGGCTCTTTTTTTATTTATTGAGTATAGATTTTTAGACCATTAAAAATTTAGTTATTTAATTTTGATTAAAAACTATTGTTTGATCATGTTGAGCACAATTTTAAAAATAATTCAAATTTCTTGAATCAATAACTGTGATAAATCATGTGAAAACAAAACTGTTTATATTCACTGTTATATTTTTATTTTCATCATTGATAGTTTTATAAGATACTTCTATTTCGTTTTACAATTTGTCCAACTGTTTTTCTTTTTTTGTTTACAAATATGATGCTTGGAACATATTATTGATCTCCATAAATCAAACTTGCTAATAAAATGCAAAGGTGTTACTGTGAAAGTTGTAAAAATATTTTATTCAATAATAAGAATAGGATAATGCAAAAAGAGACAGGAAAGATCAAGTATTTTTCCCTTTGAGTTCCCCAACGGTATGATAAATATCATTATACATACAATATGACTATCAATTATCATCATAAGTTATTAAAATAAACTGTTACCACAAAATCGAAAACAGAAGTTAACTTTTTTTTAAAAAAAAAAACCGTAAATTCAACAGATTGGAACAAAACAACATGGTAATAAATATAATTAAGAAACTCAATAGCCATGACAAATCCTTGTGAGAGTGTGTACATTTTGATCAAAAACCAACTGAAAAATTAATTCAATACTTTTGATTAAAATAAAATTTAAAATAAATTTATAATTTTTATCAATTCAAGCAAACAAAGGTCAGCTCATTCCTCTGTTGTATTATCGAGTCTAGACAATGCCTTTGAATCATTGATGGGTTTATGCGAGCTATTAAATAGCAATCATGGTTATCTCTTTGATATGTAATGGTTTTTAAAAATTATAAGCATGTGTTAATACCATCATTATAATAATCAATACTATTGTATTGTTGAAGATTTATCATTATCAATACCTTATCATAATTTTTCTTATATTCATTCCTCATACAATGTTATAGTTTGCAGATATTTCAGTATGGATTCAACATAAAAGTAGCAACGAACTTTTCATTCTGTTTATTGAAAAAATATTCTCACGTCCGGAAATCTGTTGGTGCTTGTGGGTATCAGGAAGAATTCACAAAGATTTGCCTACATCTGGAATCAATTGTGCAGGTATGAAAAGGTCAGTATATGTATACATTGTATGACTTCTCAATAGGTGGTACGAAATGGGCGGTATATATAAAATTTTATGATTGATTAGGATACTGAATATATTAACTAGTTGCAGGTAGATTTACTGGTGGTAACGATGGTACTTGCTGTGTGCTTTAACTTTGCAGGTACTTTTATTTTAGTAGGATATGGAGCTGGCTTTAACTGTAAGACAAGTGATAATGTATTCCGAGAACTTCATCTACATAGGAAAGTCAATTTTAATGGCCTATAGTAACTGCATGGTAGCCATTTGATAGCAGGTGGTCACAGCTGTCAGAGTTGAGTTTATAACAATAATGGCACGTTCTTCCCGCATGCTTCTAGTCCTCAATGAGTAGTAGAGCAGAATTTTTTAAAGAACTTCGCACCTGTAATTTTTTAGTCGAAACCTTCTGCCACTTGGGAACAAGTGTTTTATAATGTATAGAAAAAATATTTTATGGATGTTATTTTATATTATATTACTTCAACATCTTTTAGTTATCGCTAGTTTTTTTAAGAAGCAAAAAAAAATGTTTGAATATCCTTTCACAAAAGACGACACTTTGGGAATGTCCCACTTATGCCTAGTTATACTTTCCTCAGTTATTTTTACATATTTAACTTGTCCTTTGGAAAAACCTATAATGCCATCAACTAATATTTGATTATGTCCCTTTAATTGCTGCGTTAAGCTCGAAAGATTACTTAGCCAAACATTTTTTTGTTTAGTCACGATTATTAAAATGTATTACAAAGAGAATAATTTAATGCCAATAATAAAAAAATAGGTCTGAGCACACTTTGTCTGTGCTAACACGACGAACTTCCCATTAGTAATTGTTTGTAACAAATTTAAATAGTTGTAATCAATGTTTGTTGAAAACATCCGAATCCATGTGATATACGCATCAGTTAATCAATAAATACAATTTTCAATTATTTATAACAAATTCATATTGTTATAAACAATGCGTAATTGTTAAGAGTCATATTTGGTTGTGAAAAATAATGTCTAGTCAATATCGACTTAATTTTCAAATGAAATTGTTGTTGTTTGGCTTAAAAGTATTTTAGATAGCTAATCTTTTCATTTTTTATTAGTTATTTTGTTATAAAAAAGAACGGCTCTATCGAATTCGTTTAATTTTCTTTCAGATCTTCTTTATAACAATATCTTTCGAATTAATTTTGGTTAAAGTTGATATCTTGATCCGTTCTTAAGATATCGAAAACGAAAAAAATGCTGACGTCCGTACATATATACATACATACATACGTACACACATACATCATTCTAAAAATATGTCAGTATGCTTGCAAATATCTTGAAACGTGAAGATTTAATGAAAATTCAAATTTCACCAATCGACCCAATTACAATAACTTCCTAATGGGAAGTAAAAAAGTTGTTTATTTAAACATGAATTCAAAATTTTTTTTAATACTGAAAACAACGCTTTATCGATTATACTCATTGTTATTATCTGTATAATCATAAACTACTAGTAATCAGATAATTTTATTTAGATAAAAAAGATTTCTTGTCTTATTGGTCTTTTTTATAAAGAATACAGCATTAAATTTATTTAAAGAGCATTGTTATTCATTGAAATATTGATATAAAAATCAATTGAGCAAATTATCGGCTTGTTCGACGAACGATTAAAGTAAACAAAAACTGTATTATTGAAAATAAATTCAACATGTAATCTACTGACATTTTTCTTCAATGCTATTTTTAAAAAGTTGCTTTATGGTATGATAAGTTGAGACTTTTATCATAAATGGATTAATTGATTAGCTCCTAAATTAAACTAATCTTTAAAAAATAATAGGCAAGAGAAAGTCACAGAAAACTAGATGATGAAGGTACTTTTGATTTGTTGGAGTGTAGTCAAATAGCGGAGAAACGCTTTCAAGCGCAACAATTTAATATTAAATCAAGTCGCCTTTACAGATTTATAAGGATTTAATGACAGTTTGAAAGTATACCCTCGATTCGATCGACTGAAGAGAAATTACATTGTTCTCATAGCCATTTTTTTATCCTTCTCATTTGTTCTTTTTCGTTGAAAATAACTGGAAATACTGGAAACGACAAAGAATCGCTATAGATGAACTAGCGGAAGCAGGTGGTTCCAGACACGCACTGACGACTACGACTTCTGCTCTTAAACTTCATCGTATATTTTAGCTACTTCTCGTGAAACTATCATCCCCTCATTTTAAAAATAACTGATAAAAATTATTTATAGCATTTCATTAAAATTTACATCCTTAATTAATTCATTTTTTTCTTCTGTATTTATCATAGTAATAGTATTTTACTGCTAATATTCAACAAAAAGAAGATTAGAAAACAACTCTCGGAAAATTTTCTTGTATGACTAAACGATGGAAATTAATCTTAAAATTCATTTTTAGCTGTACAAATGAATATTTATGGAAAAAGTAATTATTTTTTATTAAATTAATAACCCATGAATAATTTTAAAAAGTTTTTTTTTTCTTCAAATATTTTTCAATTGACTTACAAAATTATTAAATAGAGTTTATTAATTTTTTCAATTATTTTCATGTAAAGGTTAATTATTCTGATGTGACAAAAAAAAAGAAAGTAAAAGAGGAAATAAAAAAAGTTAATTAATCGTGATAAAAATAATATTGCAATATAAAAGAGAACAATACAATAAGTAATTGTTGAAATAACCTCATGAGAAAGGAAGTGATCCCGTAAATCAGACGAAAACATGCATAATTATTTTAAAAAGTGCTTCATTAAACAGACTATAAAGATGATAATTTAAAACAGTTAACATCTTTCTACAGTAAATTAAAATGACAACTGGATTTACTATGCACAGTTCTGTTTTCACCGCAATTCACACGTCTTCTCCATCGGCGTGAAATCTTCTCAAGAGGATTTACTTTATATTATACCACTTTATACTACCAAGTAAAGTCGTGATGCCTGATTACTTTCGCGTCAAGATATACAGGAGTCGTGAGAGAAAGCGTCAAATTTAACGATAAAGTGGATGCTTAAATTTGCTGACGAGGAAAATGTAATCTAATGCAGTTAACGAAGCAAAAGGATTGTTATTTCATATTTATATAAAACTATTTAATAGTTTTATTACACAAATGATCTTAAGAGAAAGAAAAAAAAATAAGTATTTAGAATAAGAATTAATTTTGCGTGAATTTCCGTGTTGAAGGATCATTTTTCATTAAACATTTAGTTCCACTTGTTGATCATATGCCTAACAAGATCATTCAGTTAAGTCAGAAAAGAAAAAAGTATGTATATTTAGTGCGAATTAAGAACACACGCGTAAAATTATCATCATTATTTACACATTTTAGGAATAATCACGAGTCATTGAATTTCACCTAGATTTTTCAACATGCTATTTTTCAATGACCAAATGATTGCGAAAGTGCTATTATTTAAGTTTATATCGTGATCAAAAGCCATTTGATTATGTATTACTGTTGAATGTACTTTCTTGTATTTGAGAATTAATGTCGGTGTCAATTACAGTCAGTTCAAAGAAAAAATTACTTACATTATTATAAAAGTTATAAATAATAAAAACTTTCCTGATACACTATAACAATGATTTTTCTATTGATATCATAATTCTTCTCAACTAGTATGTAATGATAAATAAAAATTAGGATATTTAATCGAAAAATCTTTGAATATAAAATCATCTTCAATAATTAATAATATCACTGTAAATCGTAGTATTGTATTTTAACGCACTTAAAGTGTTTTAAAATGACGTCACCCATTTGATTAACATTATAGTCACTTTTAATGTACTTGGAAGTGTTTAAAAAGTGACTACAATGTTAATCAAATAGGTGATGTCATTATATAACACTTGAAATGCATTAAAATAAAACACTTCCAAATTTGAGATTTGCAGTGATGTTTATTTTTAATGCTTTTATTTAAATACAAATTTTGAGTGATTTAAAATTTTTATTGGAGTAAAAACTTTAATAAAAATTTAATCGAACTGTTCATTATTATTTTTAATAAATAATTGTTTACCAATTGCTGTTACTAAGATAAATTGTTTAATAATATTGTTAGAAATGTAAGCTTTTTCTTTATTCAGCTTTTTTTTCTTTTTAATTTAAGGAAATCATAAAAAATTTATGACGACATGACTTACTTGTTTCAGTCTGATTCTTTCGTTCATGATGATTCTTTGATGGTTTAGATAAACGTTGGAGAGTGGCTTCGAAATCACCGACGACGTCACTCAAGTCCAGGGCCGCTGACGGCTGATTGTTACCTCCAGATCTGATGGTAACATGACCTGACCTCGGTAAGGTCGTTACTCCGTTCGTGACTGCTGCGGGTTCTTGTGATTTTCCCGATATCTCGTGCTCGCTTCCGCTGATTGTTGGACTCACCTGCAATAACATCAGTAAGTTTCATAATTTACTTACAATTAACTTTATGCCATTTTTTAATAACATAAAAATCTTTAATATCATGCAAAAAAATTGAAATTGCAAAATTAATCAAAAAAATTCGTACCAATCCTAGCAATATTTCCATTGACTGACATTGTCGTCGTTTTTCTCGTTTTTTCCTTCTCTCGATACTGTTTTTGTCGGTATTTCCGGCAGCAACGGCTTCACAATATTCCACAAAATCCAAGTCAATATGGTATCCATAAGGACAACACAGACATTTTGATCCTGAATTTGGGGAGCTAGTATTGTAAGCCTGCTTTCCCACTACAATTTATAATCAAAATTAGTTGTCAAAATCAATACTTTTATTAGAAATTTAGCGAGAATGATATTTCAGTAAAAATTTATCAATAAATAATTAAACAAGAATGTAAGAAAACAATTATTAGCAATCATTTAACAAGAGTTGAAGAAGAGAAAATGTTTTTTTGTGTAAATAAGAAATTAGATTAATTTTAAAGACACTGATGATGGAGAGATGTATCTGAATTATTAATTTAATACCACTATAAATATCCAAATTTTCATGAATGTCTGGAAGAAGTCTAGCGATCACTAATGCTACTTCTATACGTCAACTTCATCATAATGCTTAAAATAAACCATCAATTTATTAAAGTGAATACATCTGTTTTTTACTCTAGTGTTTATGACTAAATAAAAAGTCCTTAACACTCAATTAAACTGTCTTTAATACCTAAATTGCTAAAATTATTCACAAATCAATTATTCAATAACTAACTAATTGAAAATCTTCAAACACAACAAGTAAATACTGTGACATTCTTTTGTTACTTCACTTGGAATAATTTTCTTTGTTACATAAAAAATTCTAACAAATTACCAGAATTGTTTCCAACGACTGAAAAAGATTGTTCTTTGTTGAAATTATTCTATTCATCATTAAAAGAGTCATAAAAACAAAATTGACTGATAACATGTCCTTTGTTGCTCGATAAGAATAAAATTAATAGCATGAACGTGGAAAGAATGATTAGAAAAGCTTTATAAGTAAAGAAATCCTGCATTGACAATGAATAATTTCCATAAAGCAATAAATATGTGCATCAATATAAAAAGTGTATTGTTTTGAATTTTCTATGCACATCTTTGGAGGTTAACGACCATCGGGGGTGCGTAATAAAGCAAAATATGCTGTAACCGTTGGCTAGTGTCCAGCTTAAGATGGTATAATAATAATCCACTAGGAAAGTTCGTTAGCCGAGCACGAAGATGTTCGTTTGCGCGTCACGGTTTGCGAGTAACATGCATTTCTTATTACTCTTATTACATCCTTTATTTAATTTTTTTTTACCAGATTTTCCTAATTTATTGCCACTCCATCATCATTCTAGCAGCATTTTTCCCTCTCAAATCCATCCAAGAATATGTAAATCAAAATTAGATCAAAATTAGATTTCACTAATGAATTCTTCAATTCATGTTTCCTGATTGCATTGTTTTCTTTCACAATTATTTATTGTAAATTAAATGAATTTAAATGTAATTATAATACGGTATTTTTGAAGACTGAACAAAAGGAATTGCGTAAATGATTTTATGGTTTAAATATATAAACTGAAATGAGGAAAAAGTTAGTTGAAAATAAAATTAGTTTCAGTCATTCACCGTTTCCGTTGAAAACGCGGGGCGAGGATACGGTCAGCGCCATTTCTTCAGGGTCTCACGCTTCTTCTTTTATCAGTTCATCCCTTGTTTCCTGTAACATTAATTATCCGACATTTATATCATCAACTCAGACCTTTGAAGTTTAAATGTCATTTGTATAACACTTAACGTTGTCAATAAAATCGTCTTTCATCTCATTTTCTTTTAATAATTGAATTATACCAGCAATTACCTCATAATTTCATCTTTAGATGTGTTACTTCAATTACAAGAAAGCTACGTAAATTAATAAACTCTTTGCTCAAGTCTAGAAATTATTTTATCTTATTTCTTATTTTTCTATACTACAATATTAGTAAAAAAGAGTCTGGGCTTAGTTTGTGCCCTGACGACGAACCCATGAATTTAAATCTGTAATTTTTTCATCTTTTAGTTTTTTTGTTTATAAAAAATTACTATTGTTATAAACAATTTAAATTGTTTAATCACATCAAGTTATTTATAACAATATTTTATTGATATTTATTAAATATAATCATCGTAATGACGATTTAATAAATGCAAACTATTTTTAATTGTTCATAACAAATTTAAATTTCTATAAACAATGCATAATCGTTTAGATTTATATGAAGTTATTAATAAACGTATTATGTTGACCTCAGTTTTCAATAATTTTATTCATCTAATGAGTGGAATCTATTTCAAATGTCTTCTTCAAAATTGAGTATACTCAATTTATTTTACTCTCTTTTTTTTATTAAAAACACCTGAACCGAATTCGCTAAAACTTTTTCCAAATCTTCTCTACTATATTATCTTTAAAATGAAATTAGTCCGAAGTCGATATCTCCAGTGGATCTCGAAATATCGAAAACGAAAAAAAATTTAACATACGCACATTTTAAATCTCAAGATTTCATAAACGTGTTAAAATAATACACATATAACGTGTTTAATGTAAAATGTCCACATACCAATTATACATCATTGGTAGACACTTTTTATACATTTCATAGTGTGTTAAAATTTATAGTTTGTTTACGGCATTCAATATTGAAGACGCTTAGCGTGTTAAAAGTGTCTACAAGAATAACGCACTTGGATATGCATCACACTCATGCACATATACACGTACATACATACATACATACATCCATGTTTAAACCTTCTAATATGCTTTCAAATGTTCCAAAACGTAAAAATATAATAAAATTATGAATTTTAACAATCGACCCCATTACAATAACTTCCTAATGGGAAGTTAATAATAACATTTGATAAATAAATAATTTTAATGTAAGTATACTAATATAATTATAATAATTATAATTATTTATATAGAATACTTATTTTCTATCATTAAATAAATGTTTTAATTAAATAAATTTTTTCGAATTGTTTAAACAAAAACAATTATACAAATTTATTATTGAACTTGATAGGATAGTTGAAATTTTTTTAAAGCCACCAACGTTGCAAAAAAGATTCAAAATCTAGCATTTAAGTAAAATAAATCATTAGCAATTTTTCAATGTCTCACGGTTTATTTTTCTACATGAAAAGATATGTAAAATGTAGTTCTAGATGCTTTCAATTAGCTGAAGAACTCGAGCAATTACTCTGAGGGACAATTTTTTAATTGTCAAAAGCATTAAATGTCACACATGTTCCCCCATTTCAAAAGTTGTCCTTCCTACTTCTTATATTACACTTTGGTGTATTTAATCATCATCCTCAACTATACAACCCTCGCAGTATTTTCTACACTATGTCCCGCAGTGTCTAATTTCGTATCCCGGATTTCAGGTCTAATGAAAGTGTTAATTTTTTCTGTAAAAATCAATTCATCAATTGTTTTATATTGTCGAGCATGCATTCTTTAGATTCTTAGTTCAATGGAACAAATCCTGATGAATTTCACACTCGATGAAGAGAAAGTCAGGGTGAAAAATAGTCTGAGTGGAGTAAAATAAATCACTCCTTGATAAAAATGCTTGTAACAAAGTGCAGTGTTTTGTAAGAAGCATAAACATGGTCTAAGAATGAATGTTTCTATCTAGATTAAGCCTTTTTTAAGGTCAACATGAAATAAAAAGGTCAACTTAAACAGATTAAAGATAAGTTGTAATAATTAAAGGGCAATTTAAAAAAAAAAAAAAATTACTCCTAACTCTAAAGCTCTTTTTTGTGTTTGAACAAATAATTTTTCTTTAGCTTAGAGTAACATGCAAAGTTTATGTTTGAATACTTTCCTAATTATATTTAATTTCTTCAGTGCAAATTTTTATGCAAAACAAACTATTAGAGGCTCTAAAAAAGTAGAACTAGTTCATAAAGAATTCATTCCTAAAGAAACTACTTTGTTTCCTTTCATTGTAGTTTACAACAAGTTTTTTAGAAAATTCCAACAGTCGGATAATTAGGAATGTGGTCGGTAATGAGTTACTCCACATTATTCTCAAAACAAAAAAAAAATTATCATTGTTATCTAAAAAAAATATATATATTTCTTCACTTTATAAATGTTATTATTACAAACCAACCCTATGAATAATAACTGTAAAATAATTGAATAATTTATCCCTTCAGAAAAAGTCAATAAATTTATTTTCCCAACAAATAACAACATCATAAATATTTGCATGTGCTAACTATTATGGAGATGTTTATCGGGATCGTTCTCACAATCAGCGGCGAAATTCCCGTGTACAGAAATAAAACAAGAGTCACGTAGTATCTGTATATAACAAATTGAGTAACGGGTTACTGTTAAACACAAGTCTTTAACTAGCTCTCTCATCATCTCAAAACTTATCCCCCGACAAAGTATCCAGTTAGTTACAATCGACTCACGTATATCAGCTCCTTGAACGTGTCACCGTCGTTTATGTCGTCAGAAGAGCGGCTCTATCGAATGGAAAGTAAATACAACGTCGTGACGAACGGAAAACCATGGCCTGGTTCTCTAGGACTTTGTTCTGACAATGAAAAAGACGTCGGCGAGTTTAAAAGCCAAACGAGAGAGTTGGAACTTTTTTTCACGAGTTAGGGTAGACACGAGTTTGCTATTATAAGACTGAGAATATCAATTAGTATGCTGGTCGATGGGATATATCAAGACAACTGAACATAAAGTGATCGTTAGACTTGTAATCACAAGTGTTGCGTATCAATAGATTCAATATTCTTAGGAGGATTGTGATAAGTTGATAAGAATACAGGGAGATAAGTGCGGTTAACAATAAACTCTGCATTATAATCTTTTGGATAAAATATTATTTCATGGATTCATGGATAATGAATCTTTTCTACCTAATTTATATTTAAATATTTTAATTATACTTAAGCTGAGTCACTTAGGAAGTTATTTAATTACTTCGATCAACAGTAATCGCTGATTAAATGATTTATGTTACTGTTTTTATTTTCAATTCAATCCCATTATTTATTCTAATTATTTTTCTGTATTTTTTTCTTCCCATGCTTAAGAGTTATGATGACATTAGAAACTATTAATAAATAAAATAGTCTTTGATTAAATGAAATTGTAGGTTATTTTTTATTTTGCAAAATTATCATGCAATGTTTTTCATCACAATCGACGCATTGGTTTTTTTCTCTATGTGAATATTAAATTAAAAAGAATGACAGAGGAAAATTTGCAAAATATACAAAGAAATACTTTTAGAATTATCATAACAATTCTAATAAAATTAAAAATTTAGCAATAGTTAAATATGTTTTCGGTTTCTTTGATATTTTTTTATCTTACTGAAAAATCATATAATAAAACTATTCTGGTATTTCCTCAATTAATTTTTTAAAAAATTAGAGGAAATAAATTTTCAAAAAATTTCTCAATTTTCATTGAGTAACTTTCTCTATAAAAAGGTCATAATCATGTTTGAATTGAGATCACCTCCAATCGTGAGCACTTAATTGTTTTAATAGATAACTGCTACAAAAATATAAATAATACACCATGAGTCTATTTAAAATAATGATAACAATCATACTAATTTCTGATAAGTAAACATAATTATCTCTTTTTTTTTATTACCTATCTTACATTGTAAGAAAAACTAATAAAATTATTAATCTTCAGAAAAACGTAATAGATAACTCCATTTTTTTCATTCAACATGATTTGATTTACCTGATTTATCAATTACTCACAACAGGATGTTAAAAGTTGACTGAGGTAATCGAATTGTAATTTTCATTTTAAAAAAACTGTCACTAATATTTTTGTTGAACTGGAAAAACAAAAATTATGCTCCAGTTGTTAGTAATTATTTAAAAATAATATAATTGAATCGATAAATAATGGAAGAATGAGCATGAATACTTGAAAATCTAATACTCCATTATTCTGCACAATAGTCTTTTACTTGGAAGTTTTAAAAGCCTTTTAAAACTTCGGGCAACTTTGAAGTTGCTAAAAGCATACAAAACCGTGAAGAACACACGTAAACATTATTTGTGACTAGCATATTAATGTTAATTATCACCTAAAGTAACAAGAACCACCTTAGATAAGTAAATAAAAGATTCAAATTGAACATCAAATATTTTTTTTTCAATTGGTAGTCAAATAAAATTCATTAAATAGTAACCCTTCTCTATCATGGTTTATTATTAACTCCAAATTTACTCTGGAGTTCTAGTCATATAACTATGAAAATGTCCATGGTATATTTAGTTAAAAGAATTCGTCAGTCTTTTTGACACCTCGAAGATCATATTCTTCTTCTTTCGCTCATATGTTTCCTGTGTTTATCTCTATTTCACTCCCATCTTTCTTTCATTCTCAAACTATTCTTGCTTTCTATGATATGTATATGTATATAGGAATGTGACAAAAATATCTAATAAGAAAGAAATATTAAAGATGTTTTTATCGTTTCCGGGTTGGAAAACTTCAAGAGACCCAAAAAATATTTATTGTTGAAAATTAAAGTCTCCACTGCATTTTATATCTTTTCCAATCTTCGGATATTCAATGTGATATTTATAGGATCGAAGGGTTGTCAAATATTAAAGGGGTTTTAAAAAGGTTAAGAGTCAATTTACGAAATCATTTTAGTGAAGACATAAAAATGAAAAAAAAAATATTTGTAAAGAAGGTAAACCATAAGAGTGTGTGAATTTGAAGCTGTAAAAATGAATTACGACTTCTTTTGATTCGCAATTTATTTTTTCTTTGAAATTTCTTTATTTGCTTGGTCCCCTTAAAAAAATAGGCTATATACAAGAATGACGAGTCGGCCCTTTTTCTCACTTGTTCATTTCATTCTCTATTTTTCATCTTTTATTTTTCCTTCTCCTATTTTTGTGCCTCCACGACTCATTAAAATTTCTCTTTTGGCATCACCAACGAGTGCCAAGACTTCTCGACAAGGAAAATATACTGATGTTGAATTTTCCTGCTTCATACTCTTCTCTAGATTATTCTTCTCTATCTACAATTGTTTAGTCTCTGATTTCCATGTTTTCATTCTTTGTGGTAATTTTTATACATGTACTCATTTAGCTTTTAATCCAGCAATGAAAGTGCATGTCAACAAAGAACCGATGATGGTTTTCTTAGAATTCAAAAATAAATACAAAACACTCGATTTAAGGGATTTTAAAATGTGAGATTGAGTATCAGAAAGCAACGAAATGGAACACTAAGAAGTGAATGTCATAATAAAAAGCAATTCATCCACAGTTTTAATAAAAGCTTTACTAAGAATAAGCATCAAGTGAAGTCAATCAACTGTAGAAATTCAGAAAAATAATTTTGGATTAAAATAACTGATAGTTTGATTGAAGAAAATTATTCAATACAAATTGATAGTGAAGTACAACAAATCAAATGGCAAAGTCTTGAAGTGCTATTCTGAAACTTGGTCAGGCAATCTTGTTCAAAACTTGTTTATGAGCTTCAAATAAATCAATGACTTTCAAATATATCTATAGTAGATTTTTTAAATACTATAATTGGAAATTACTTGGATAACTAGAATGATAAATCATGAGCAGCATCAAGTTAATCAATCCCCTGAGTAATCCTATCAAGAATCATCAAGATCCAAAGAGCCAAATTTGACGATCAGACGAGAGTCTGATGATGAACCAGTCTTCAATATTATCAATCAACACTGGAGAATTATTGATCTGACTGAGATGATTGAAATCCTAGAGTGTTGTGAATATTTATTAATAAAATCCATTGTTTTGATGAAGATAAAATAATATTATTGAAAATTATTTGAAAACAGAGTTTTTTAGTGAAAGTTATGAGTTTCAGTTTGCGTCTTTTCCAATCGATAGTTATGAAAATCAATAGTAAAAATGAAATGTTATATAAATGTAAGAAGGTTTACCAAATTACTTTCCAGTTGCTAAATTGTTTATTTAACAAGATAAAAATAGAAACTTGTATTTTCACAATTCAACGACTTAGCTAGTGAACTTTCTAATATACTGAATCTATTTTTTGACAAATGATGATTTATTCAATTCATGACAATTGATAGCAACTGGAGTTGTTTTGACAAATGGTATTTGAATAACTTCTACATTTAATCAACTTCCATCTTTTTGTATTTAAATTTTTAGAGAGATTTGATGTTAATAATTATATTTTTATTACTAATTTCACAATTTAGCAGACAGATTTATTATATGAGTTATGAAGTTTCCTTCATGTTTCTTCATTTCACTTCATCTTGGAAGATCTATTCATTTATGACTAGAAATCGACATTTAATGTAAGTTACATCACACTTAAATTTGATTTTTATTTTTGAATATATTGAATCTAAGTTTATATTTCTAAATAAATATATAACATATCAGAATCTTCAGGATTTTTTTAACTAAAAATTTAGTAAAAGTGTATTTGTTTTTAGCATTCCAATTAAAAATTAAAATTCATGACATGCAATAAAAAAAAAGTAAAAGTACCGGATTGTATCAATTTATCGTGGATTGCAAGTAAATGAGTGGTTCTTTTGATCTATGCATAGGTCTTGAGGATCCTAATTAATATCAATTATTGAGTTATAATCAGTAGTTAAGCCTCAACTAAATTACATAGCTCATAACAATAGCCATTTGCCTTGCTCATCCATGCGATAATGATACACCTGCGATTAATTTTGATGTCGTAATATACAAATGTGTAACTAATGGTAGAATTTAAAGTCGAATAATCAGGAAATTAATCAACTATAACATTACAAAAAAAAAATTAATTATTAATGAAGCGAAAAAAAATAATAGTGCAGAAAATAGCCAATACTGACGGATGTTCTAATGATATAAGTGGTTTTGCTTCTAGAGTAATTGATGAATTAAGTATAAAAGAGGCTAAATGAATGGGAAGCAAAAAAAGTGAATGAACAATTCATGTTACATCACATGTAAAGAAAAGTCGTGCTTGTTTAAAATATTACAATGACACTCGATACCACAAAGCATGTATTCTTCCTCGGCGCTAAGAGAAAAATGCGTGGAGGCAGTGACCTTGTGCTCTAAGAAAGAATGAAGTCCAAGAAAGTCTATAGGTGTTTAAGAATATTCTTTCTCTTCTTATTCCGCTTGAAGTCATAAAAAAGCTAAAAAAAATCCAGCTGGAATAGTTATTGCTCTGAAGAAACTGCCAGGTTTAATTAATTTAATATGCTTATAATAATAACAATAATCACATTCAATCAAACTTTATTATTGAAATTATGATTACATCATGATATTGGATTTAATTATTGAAATAATGGATGGTTTTAAAGAGTTTTGGATAATTTTTAGAGTATATTTTGTAAGGGATTATTTTTAAAATTAGTAATAAATAAATGACGTTGTTGCTATCAGACTATTGTCAACAGCTTTTTCCTTTTCTTAAATTAGTTTTGACGGGTTACCATACATGGATCGAAGTCCCAGTTTTAAGATAAAAGGGCCTTGCCGACTTGGGCGTACTGGGAGTCCATTCTTAAATTGGTGAAGTGTAAAAAATATTTTAAAGCAAAAGAGATCTTTATCTGAAGCCATACTTGATGAATAAATTTTGTTCATTTTTTAAACTAATTGATTAATACAATCTTATATCATATCATTTTTATTAAATCACCAAATTTCACTTTTTTATAAAAAATTATCATTTATTATTATTCCAAAAAAGTTTTTTTCAATGTTGAAATATTTCCACTGAAGATAAAAAAAAGCATATTAATAACTTATTTATGCAATGAACATTCTCTGAAAGCGATTAACTGTAATTAACATTGATTATAAAAATCATCTTTCCTCTAATCTCATGATAATGTATCTAAAAAAACATGATTATTTAAATTTTTACTGAATTATTTAAATCTTAATAATCAGATTATCTTTAAATAAAAATTTAAATTGTAATATATTTTTGGAGTAAATAAATCAATAGAAATTATTTCGAATTTTGGATCAAATTCAATAATTTATTTTTAGTACCAATTACATTATTATAGACATCTCGAATTTCAAAGATTTTTCTCACTGGTATAAGTTACTTCACATTGTGAAGGCCCCTGGACTTGGGGCCTGATGCAACGGAGCCTGAAGCCATAAAGTAAAGATGAAGGCGTTTTATTTGTCGCGCGGTAGTACACATAAAACTTTACACATACTCTGAAGCATAAAACGTGTACACGACTTTTTTCTCAAGGTTTCTTATGTCTTGACAGTTACTTAAAACATCAATAATTCATCTTTTTAATTTAAAACATCGTATATTCTATCTCTACATGATTTTATAAATGTTAAATAAGTAATCGACCGTTAATGCAAAAATATTTTAGATAGATAGAAAATCTCAATCAACTATACTTGTGCTTGAATCATATCGTTATTAAACTATATATATATATATAAATATAATTCGAATAGTCCAAGCACCTGTTTATAGATGCATGGTCCATAACTAATAATATAGTTTGGTATAATTTTATCTTGCAATCGTTTTATTTAAATCATTCACGTTTACTTATACATATTATACCGCAAGAAAACTAGAGCTGCCAGGGGGCTTTGAAACTCCTTAATTTTCATGCGTGTAAATTTATACATATTATATATTATAAGTCGTTAAGTAAGGCAAAAAACCGCATTAAACATAACCCACGTATGTCGCCGACCATAAACATGTTTATAAGACAACCGTTAACAAATTTTAATCCTCCACAGTCTTTTTTTTATCGAATCTTTACTTTTTTTTTAATAATTTCGTTAAATTTTATGCAAGAAATTTTTTTATTTATTCCATGAATTGAATCTTGTTACCAAAATTAATCAATCAATATTTTATTGTCTTAATATTTATCAAGAAACTTTATATCTATGAAATGAATTAATTTTATGTTAAAAACGGATTTATAATAATTTACTTTATTGACAAAGTGAACTAGTTTATTTTTTTTGTTTCATTTCCAACAATTTTTTTTATAGTAAATGATGTTGGTGCAATAAAGAAAATATTGTTGATGTTGAATGATGTAAATTTAAGTTGAAATGAGGTAATAATACTAGAGAAAATATCAGCTAAAAAAAAAAATAATTTAATAAATTCCCTAATCAGCTGAAATTCGTCATCATTCGATAAGAACATAAATTTGCATACTTAAATATGGTAAGTTATTCTATCAACGAACTAATGGATTAAATATCAAAGTAAAAAATTCATTTAAAAAATTACTTTTTTTTCTAATTCAATTTTCAGATTTACTTAGTTGAAAAGATTAATGACAGCTATTTGACATAATAAAGACAGATATAGAATTCGATTTCATATATAAAAATAAATAACAACAAATATATTTTACTAAAAGTTTAAGAAAAATTTGTATTTCTTTCTTATTTGGAGACAAAAAAGTGATACTTTTTGTTGGAAACTTTTTATGTCCAGCTCAGTTACTTTAAAAAACTTCAACAGTTAATTTCTAAATGACAGTGATAGAACCTTTTGTTCTGATTCATTTAAAACGATCAGCACAAGAAATTCTCAGTTATTAGCACTAAAGTGTTAATTAAAGGATTCAGAAGAACACTGTAATATATGAAAAGGAAATACATGTTTGTGCAAAAACCAATATAAAAGAGGGCAAAGAAAGTAAATCTTGTTTTCTTATTGAAATAAGTGGAATCAGAAAACAGCAAATATAATTTCCACAATTATTTCATTCTAAGGAGTTTGAATTATAAAATAAATAATTATTTGGTGTAAAAGTCATACTCTCAATTATAGTAAAAAGTATAGAACCTTTAAAAGACAGATATCTGGATTGATATCAGGTCATCATAAAGTTTATATAAAAAAGTCTACCACAGACCTGATGCATAATGATTTAAAGAGGTATATCTTCTTAATCGCAATTTTAATGCATCAGTCGAATAATTTAATCATCTAGCTCTACTTCGAGTCCTAAAGTCTAGATGTTATATGTCAGGATTCATTTGCAAAATATAAGCTTTAGGAGTTATACGTATGCATGCTCTTGATCAAGATATGGAAGATGTAACTTTTAAAAGTTGGATGGACCAAAGTGTATGAAGACTAAATTCTTCAAAGAAGACATGAACACCAAAAACTGTCTTTCTGGTTACATTCGAAAAATATAAATGACTTATACAGATCATGGGCCTTCATTTATCTAGCTTATCCAACAAAAGCTATCTTAAAAAGTTCAATTTGAATACTGTATCAATTAATTGATTTAAAATATTTCTTTTTCGATCTCTCAATAATAATGAGATATGATAATTATTTCTTGTGAAATATTGAAGGTAATATGTAACGTCAATGAAGTATAGCAGTCCGGAAACTCCTACGTCCACCCTCTCCTTTCTTTTTCTTTTCTCGAGGACTCTCCTCACTCCGTGTATGGGAAAACGTGCTAAAAACCAGTTCGACGCTCACCGAAACGGCCAGTTATTATGTACCAGCCAAGTAAAGGCGAGAAAGAGAGAGAGAGAGAGTTTCTCTGCTTGCAGACTTATGGGAATAGTTGGAGAAAAAGATTAACAACAGAACTTATGAATGAATGTTAATTCAGTTCTATTGTTCATCAAGTTTTTCTTTTAATGTATTTTTACTCCACTACGTACTATGATTAATCGTTGTAATTATCAATTTCCATGGAAAGAACAGAAATAAACATCTATTGTAGATATGTGTATGTACGATTTGCTTACTTAATCAATTCCAAATGATCAAGTTCATTCATCGATAAAAACAAAATGAATTGACTCTTTCTCTATCTCTCGAATAATTTTATTTATTAAACCGCATTACATCACGTTCTTTGATTTATTGACTATGTGCATAGCCTAAAGATTGAATAAACCGTGCTATTATTTATTTATATCAACGCAAAGAGAGTTCTAGATTCTAAAAACTGCTTATTGGGCTGAGGAAATGATCAAGTTATTGTTAATTAACGTATTCAATCATTTCTGTGATAATTGTGATATTTTATTCATTACTAATTACAAAGTATTGAGTAAGTTGGTCTTAAAAAGATGCATTAATTATTTCTATTCTATAAAATTTATTGCAATAAATATTAATCATTATATTAATGATTATTCCATTAAAAATTTCGAGTAATTAACTATTTAATATTTTTAATAAAGTGAACAAACCTTTGATGCGTTCTCATCATATTAAAAAAATCAGTGTTACGTTTTGAAATTTCGAAACAAATCTCTAAACACAGCAAGAAACTATTAAGAATTAAATAAACGTTCTTGCTTATAGTGACATTTTTTCACTTAGTTGTTAACCTATTTTTTTAATCTAATAACTCAAAGTGTGTTGTTCTTAAAAAAACATTTTGAACAAATGTTTAGGTAAAACTAAAATAATATTAACTATTGCACAACTAAAACATTTAAAATTCGTCAAGCTAATCATATTATTTTATTTCAGTTAAAAATAGCCAATATATTTCTTCTTCCTGAAAGACATTCATCGGCTCTGATCAAAGCTTTGTAAACTATAAATAAATCTTTTTTTCAAAGAATAATAATACCTTATATCATATTCTCTTTTGATAAGACAAGATTGATTAAATTAATTCATGCAATATTCAATAGCTAATGAATTAATAAATATCTGATACAGGTGATAATATTTGCAATATTGTAGACGGTGAAGCATCACGTCTTTTGATAGACTATGCACGTGTAACTGAAAGATGGATAGTGATAAGAGTGGTTTATATAATAAAGAGAACTAATTAAAAATAAAATTGCAGCTGCAACAAAAACTATGCTTCCAAAATTGACTGTTGTTATTAGGAAACCATGAATCGTGACTGACGAACAATCAGCAAAAATAATATTTAAATAAATAATCTAAATGTTTATTCAACGAAGTCTAATCTTTCAAACTATCAACAAAATCTTGAAGGCCACGAAAATATGATTAAAAAAAATGATAGAATAATGATGAATCTTTCATCATTGAATTATTATAAATTGCTAGGAGTATTTTTTTAACAACTCTGCACTAGATGATTTTCCTGATTGGTCGTGATTATCCAGAAGGAGACACGTGATAGAAAAATTGCATGCACTTAAGATGAAAAATATAAAGCAATTTTCCTAGTGATTTAAGTATGCTCTGAATCATTACCATTTTTCATGAAGTAAAAATATGCTTTGAAGGCAAGAAAAAATATTCATTGCCATGAAGTGAACGTTAACGTCATCACGATCAGTATAGTAAACGTAATATACTTGCTACGTAGATACAACGTGAAAAACATTGAGTTCATCAAAGTCTCACAGCTGGAATCTAGACACATTACCAGAAATGGCAAGTAGGTAAAGAGCGATTCGTTGAAATCAAACAGGAGTCGACGACCGTGTCAAGTGTGAACCAACTTATGCAATAAAACTGTTGGCAGAAAAAAAAATAAAAAAGAAAATAAATGTACAGTTGGGTAATTTAATTAGTAATTTTATTGCAAACTCTTCATAAGTAGTTTAAAAGTAAAATAACGTAAAAGTGCAACGACTCTTCAGAATCCAGTTCTTTAAAAGATATTAAGAAAGTGGCAAATTTGAAGTAATATAATTGCCCAGGTGCATTTAAGTCATTTTAAATCATTCTCTGAATGTTAATCATCAATGAATTACGCAAATACGACCGTGAATCGACGTAAATTAAAAAAAAACCGCTCAGGGATTCTTGTGAACCTAACTTACCTCCTACGTCACTAACTAATATTGTGGATAACAATTATAGATTCATAGAAAATAATCAACATTCCACCATGGCCTAGTAATTTTTATTACTAAAGAATACTCGCATAAATAATTAATTATGATGATAATGAAGAAATGAACATAATTACTGATGATTATTTCATATTAAATAATTTTAATTGATGAAAGTGTCATATGTAATAAGAAAAATTAAATTTATTGAGATATATATTTTTATTTTGAATGAGGTAATTGAATCAGATATCTTTTTTTTAAGATATAAAATATACTATTTATGTAAAATATTAATGATTATTACTTAATTTCATTGATTCATTTAAATGAATATTAAGTGAATGGACTTTTGACAATAATCGTTTAAGGCTATTCAATAGTTGTTTCCTGTATCAATTACATTAAAAAATGCTAATGAAGAAAGGAGAAAGTGAAACGTGACATTTATTTTCTGCAAAAAATTAACTTGAGCCCTGCAGTCGATTTCATTTTTTATTTGTTACACTTTTTCGATATTCATTTTATTGGAATTTATGTCCATGAACAGTGTACTCTCATCAATATGACAAAAGAAAATGAAGTGTTATGTGTAAGGATTATGAGAAACTCATAATTTATATTCATAATGAAGTAATGGCTTTTATATTTATTTATAAATACGTGAAAGAATATGAAAGAAATCTTGAAAAAAAATTCTAAAAAAAGGACAAATTTTCTTGAGACAAATTTAGGCTGTGACATGGAAGATAAATGATCTTTTGAAGCTTTTAGATAAGAAGTTGATTTTTTCTTATAAAAATAACTGGCTTACACAATTTTTAATGAACTTGAAAAATTGATGACATTTTTTTAATTAATAGAATTGAAGATTGTTTCTCTATCTACTGATTATTCCAAGTTTCTAGGAATATTATAAAAAATGTTGTA
The DNA here is from genome assembly GCF_013357705.1 of Chelonus insularis. NCBI lineage: Eukaryota > Metazoa > Arthropoda > Insecta > Hymenoptera > Braconidae > Chelonus > Chelonus insularis. Next base: position 542,751 of record NW_023276524.1, read on the forward strand.
AATTTATTTAAATTTCCAATTAAGAGATGAAAAAATATCAATGTCATTAAAATGTTACCAACATTGATAGCTTCATTAATACATGACGAAAAAAAAAAAAATAATTTAAATTATAAAATTTTAATTAGAAAATAAAGAATTAATTTAAAAGGTATAACGGTAGTATTTAAGAATGTTAAATAGAAGTCTTTAGAAAAATAATTTCCAATCATAAAAACCAAAAAAAAAAAAAACGTGATTTTCAGCCAATCTTTTACATTATATACATTTCTTAGAAAATATTTGTGTGTCAAAATCATAAATTTAATGATCCACATTATGCATCAGCTTGAACTTATTGTTGTTGGAATGATTCGTGACCTGAATCTAAAAAGTATATTCAAAAATAACAATGCTTCGTGGTTTACAATCATCTTCTTAAAAGATTTTCGAGAAAAGGTGTTTCAGGATAATGACTCCTGATCTAATTCTGATTATCTCAATTGTTAAAAATTGAAAAAAGGCTGAAATGTATTTTAAATCAGGCATAATTAAATCCTGGAAATGGTAGTAACGAATTCTAATGAAATCTCGCAGCTATCTGACAAGCTTCAAAAGAACCACATGTAGAGAATTTTCAAGTGCAGATGTGCAAGGTCTTTATCCGGCACGTGTTGGACTAATTTCTATCAGAATATTCAAGACTCTTAATTACAATAAAGATTTTAAATTTAAAAAAAAGGCTGATAAAAGAGAGTCTTCAGATAAATGACTTTCTCCTTACCATTATCTAAAATGAGTTTAAAAAGTTTCAAGTGGATTGATGCAGTGATTTTCCAAGTATTTCAGTCACCATCTTTATTCTAAAAGCGTAATAAAAGCTTGACTTTAGAAGATAATAGTTTTATTGCATTTTTACATTTAAATGCATTCTGTAAAATAGAAAAACAATGAATCTTTTTTAAGAAATACATGAAAATGCTAAAGAAATATTTTGATCATTCGTAAATTGTTACAAATATTTATGAAATAATAATAAATCCTATTCTAGTGCTTTTTATGACTCATAAAAAATAAAGATGGAATGCTAGGATTAAAATTACTCTTTGAGTCCAATAATTATTTATTATGTAATTGAAAAATGTTATTTTATTAATAATTGTAGAAAATGAAAATAAGCGTTGACAATTACGGTTATTTCATGACAATAATGTAACTCTTTTTAAAAATTTAACAAACAATTGAATTTAATTATTTGAATGAAGTAAACAAACGTGATATATTCTCATAATTATTTAAAAAATGAATTTAAAATAAAAATATTGCATTCCGTGTTAAATAAACCTATTAAGCTTCTAGAAGTAATATCAAATGAATTTATTAATAAAATAATAGCTAAGTAATTTATCGAACATATCCAGCATAACAAAGAGCCGTTAATTATTGCTTTATCGTTCACAAAACATTCATTAAGCAAATACGATATAAAGTACTTAAATGTTATTTAAAGTGAAATGGACATGTATAATTCTAGATCTATAAATTATTAAATCCCAGGTGCGTTCTGAATTATTGGAATATCTCTTGATATCGAGCTCGTGCACACTGCACTTTATTTAACATTCACTACCGGCTTTTGTTAAAAGCTAAGAAAATGTTCTTGGCATGTTAAAAAGTTGTGTAATGTATAAGTAAAGGACGCACGTGCGGAGATAAAGCGATTTGCAAAGGCCGGTATGGATAATCCGGAGAAGGACGAACTTGTGGAGAGAAATACGAGAATTAACTTGAACTAAAAAAGAGAATGAAATGAAAAGAATGAGAAAAACTATAAGAGAGATTTGTACGATGCGCCACACCTGTGGATCTTGCAACAGTCTTTGCAGCTTATCATCATGTTTCCTGGCTTTTTTAAATCTCTGACAATCACTTCCGGCACATGGATTCTCTTTGAACTTTGTGAGATATTCTCTAATAAATATTTACATTGATAAATACCTTTAGTAGATAAATGAAATGTTTAAATTTTTTAACATGCTTACAGTACTATGACAGTCTATTAACTGACTATACTTCGATGTTTAAGCAGTTAATCACCGACTGATTGTTTACAATTATATAACATGTGCTTGCATGTGCATAAGCCACATGAGTCGGCCAATTGAAGAGTTAAACTCATAACTATAAATCCTCTTAATATCATTCAATAGATTCTTCCTTATTATTTGCTTCATTGTCTTCTCATGTTTTTTCTGGGATCGTTACGTTATTATTATTATTTTCTATATTTATTCTAATGGTTGGTTGTTGAAATTGAATTGTAACTACAATAAAAATACCTTTAAGCATTTGATTGATTTTATTTGTCAGTATTTTAGCAAGGATACCGTAGAAATAAATTTTATCAATATTTTTTATTATAATTTTTTTATTGAGCTCTACTACTTGCATAATTAATACATAATAAACTACCATTTATTATTTTTTTATTTTCATAAAAATAACTTATAAATCATTGATTAATTTCAATAAATTGAAAAAAAGTTGGAATTTTTTTTTATCGTAAAAAATTAATTAAACAAATTTTATTTCTAAGTTTCACTAAAAATTCTTGTCATTTAACAAACATTAATGATTTTTCTATCAAATGAATTATGGAGCATGCAAACTCGACCATTTTATAGCCAAAGTTGCGAATAATTCAGATCACGAAGCAACCACAGTAAAAGAATATAAACTCGATTATGTGAGTTTAATCATACGTATATGGGTAATAATAAAATAATATAATATTGATGAAATAAACACATGTGGATTGTACGAAACTTAAAAACATGGGGAGCATTCCGTCATATCAAATAAATTCACAAGAGCAATACGATAAGAATAATCGCTCTCGATATGTCACGGTATAAAGTTATCCGATAGCAAAGCATGGGTGTACATAGAAAGCGAACAATGATTCAGTCGAGCACATAAATAGAGGTTTGCTTGTATGCCAGCCCACTTGTATGTCACGCAGAAAAGCGATTCTGTCGCTTCTATATCCTATGCTGTCATTTTCGAGTCTAGTTTAGTGTATGTTTGCACATTACATGCTCAGATTCCTGATAGAAACTATGATTTAAAAGGAAACAAATTCTTCATTTTATTCAATATTAAATTATCTGCTTTTGAAACAAATATGTCTGCTTTTTCTTTTGCTTTATCTATTTTATACAAAACAAATACATTAACTCAAACTGATAGACTCAATTTCATTCTAAAGAATTACATAATATGAGTTTTAACAGCTCTGAATGATTATTTTAATTTTTAGTGTCTTTAAATGACCGATAACTGTAATATGTTGCTGATAATAATTGTACTGGTGATGATAATGAATCTTCTGGTGATAAAAATAGAGTATTTAAATATTCAAAAACAATTCCTAGTCCATATTATACAAATATAGTAGTAAATAAGATAGTTTATAAATGATTATTTCTAATTTACATTAAAATAATATTCTTAAATCATTTATTACAAGAAAATGTTGCATATTAATTATTGAAATAAGATTGTTTGACATTCAACTTTGTTAAAAATAATAAAATTCAATTTTACAATCAAACAGGTAATTTTTCAAGTCAGGCAAGAATTAGGGAATAAAAATAAAATTCGATTCAGCTTCAAATATCATTCATTAATAACTATGTTTCCATAAAAGTTCAAAGAATCATGAATCACATGAATCACTGTTTTCCTTTATAGACAAAGTCCCTCAACTCGTTTCAAAAAAACACTATCAATTTGATTGTGATAATCCTTATATTGCTATCAATCTTTCAAAACACTGCATACAGTAGAATAATAAAAAAAAAATAAAGTGATATCAGAACGGAATTTCTCTTTGCCCACGCGTCTATTGTGTATATCATACGGTCATTTGTGTACACAATAAATATTGAAGACTGAGACGTTGATTTTCTTATTCCATATACATATGATGTTTTTATCCTGATTTTTCTTTAGATTTTTTCTTGCTTATTCTTGCTGTCATAATTCCTAACGTTTTTATTTACTTAACATTAGTTCGAATAGCTCAAGTGAATTCTAAATAAAAAACTTTGTACCACTGTTTTATTTATGCTTGGTTAATAGTTACTCTATCGTAGTTAACATACATATATGTACTTTGAAAAATTTTTCTTGATGGGGGTGTGACATCAGCGCTACTGCAAAATTAGCATACAATCTTGGCCAACTCTTTGTATTTGCAAGAAAACAAACAGAATTTTGTTTTCAACCTTTCTACCTTTTCTTAATCCATCAATCAGTTGATTAATGATTTAAATAAATTTTTCGTGCATTTATTACTACATTAAAAATTCATTTAAAACATAATACATACCTTTAAGAAGCTTTCTAGATGATCCAGTGAACAAAGAATAAAAAAAACTTCATTTTTTCACAAAAAAAATCGATAAAGTTAAATTTTCAATATGCTTTTAATAGAATAAAAACGGAAAATTATTTTTTTAAAAATTTTACAATAATTCACTCTTTTTTCCACTAGTAAAACCCCGTAAAACACTGAGAAAGAGGTAAATGCAGCGGATTGTATGAGATCCGGTGCGCGACTCCCGACTCAGTTGCTGTAGCAGCTGTCCCCTCTTGTTTCTTCTTAGCATGACGCGAATGAGAGGAAAAGAGAGAAAGAGATAAAGGAACGTTCTCCCACTCTAGACTCACCTCATCTCATGAGGACGCGGGAGGCTGCGAGTCTCTCGCTACAGAAACGGCAACAGCAGGTTGCTCTAGAGAATGAGATAAAGAGAGAAGAGACGAGATTTACTAAGAGGGAAATATTGAAAGAAAGAGAGAGGGATACTTCAGGGGGTCCAAGGTCCCCAGCAAGTTCCTGATGGTCAGGTATAGGACCTTCTGGACCTTCTTGCAAGTCCCTCGTCAGTTCAATTTATTTTCTTCGTAAATTTTTTTTACCTCTTTTTAAGCGGTTTAAAAAGGAAATAGCGGAGTTTTAATCATTTAAATTATTTTATTGCAACTATAAAAATTCAACTCAATTTTCTTTTCTATTTTTTAAAAATTTATTTAGTTTTTTTTTGTTTATGAGTCATGCTAACTAATCAACGGATTATACCAGGGAATAAATACAAATAAGTTTTTTGCAACTGGTTTTTAGCGGATGCATCATTTGTGCGAAAATAAAAAGAGCTTGGTGGATGGTATTTTTATTGAGTTTGATAAAAACTAGATAGGTATCGAGGGGAAATGATTGATGGAGATAAAAAATATAAAATTACTTGTAAAGAGTAAGAAATATATGTGTAGGATAAAAATATGATATTATGACATAGATTATCCTATAGTAATTTGGACTTTGTTATGATCTTTTTACTTTCATGCAGCATTACATGATTGTTGATTGAATTTTTTATTTGAATAAAATAATTTAACTTTTTTTTTCGATAACTATTACTTTCTAAACATAAAAATTATTGTATTATCCGGTGATTAGCTTTTTTTTTAATTGCCAAGTAAATATTTAATCATTGCCAATATGATTCCTGAATTATTTAGTTATAGACTTGACAATGGTCAGCTATAGAACAACAATGAAAAAAAAAACTTAAAGATAATTAGTTGATCAAATTCTCATCAAATTCTTATGATCTAAATTAAATAAAAATTTTCTTTTAAAGAATCTCTAAAGCTCATCAACAAAATTAAATAATAAAAGTGAAGTTCTAGACTTTAAAGTCTAGAGTTCTAGAGTAGATATATTTTAGCAAAGATTAAATTATAATTCTTATTCGTTCATACAAATCAAACATACTCTTTAACTCCCTAAAAAAACCATTTGGAGCAGATTTGAATACTCCAGATTCTCACAGGAACCAACAGCTGCAGCAATAATCCTATCAAACGTCCAGTTGTGAGTATGTCTACATATTGAGTGTCTTTTGTGCAGCAAAAATTGTACAATCATAAAATCACTAATAATAAAGCCCATAAAAATTTCATAAAGTTTATAGCAAAATAATATTTATTTTCATCATTCAGATCACCTTTACCCAGTGGCTAATATCCTTAATGTGTTTGATGATCTGAATTTTGTGATAGAATATAACATCTAAAAGTCAGATGGTCAAGATTTTTTGGCAGATAAGATATCTAAAAAGTAGATGTTTAGGATTGAATATATTATCGTCTGTTTTTCGTCCATTTTCATCTCAGAGACTCCAAAAAATTCCATATAAGCTAGACAATTGTTAAAACAAAACGTTTATGATTAATTCTATTGACATCTGATAACTTGTCAAACATAATTCTATGGAGAACTTAATTTTTTTAAAAATTGTAAAGTGTAAATTAGTAGATTTACTCATCATCTATCCTCTCAGGTGATCTGCCGACTGTCTACACAAAAAACCACATTTTTCATTTCTTGTCTTAACGCTAAGAATCATCATTAAGATAGTCTTATTCTCATGAATAAAATAGAAAAAGTAGATTATAAATTTATATATAGAAACTTTTAGAAAATCCTATATTGTTTTTTCTCTTTTTTTCCAAATTAACCTCTTTAATTTATGTCTCCAACTTGAGATAAATTTCTCTTAATTTATTTCTCCCTATGAAACCTCAACAAGTCGTAAAATTTATATTTTTAAACGTAATAAAAATCCATTAAAAAAAATTTGTGAGACATAACGTTGGAGCTTAACTTTTTTTAAATTTAATCACCGAATCGCTAAAGAATGTAGATAAATATTTAGGTAATGAAGGTATTGTGGTTTAAAATAGAAATATAGGTGAGAAGGTGAGAGTTTAGTCATACAGATGGTGTGTCTAGTAAAATGTTTGAGGAGCAAAGGATGATTCAACGAGTTATCGTTTCGAGTGCGAAAGTAAATTTGCCACAAAGACCAGCTGGCGTGTTTCGGTGGCAACTGGCAGATTTGCTGTTGTATTTCTAGATCCACTTGTAACTTTGGGAAATACTTTAATACTTTCATTAGAGACCCTATAGAGATTACAACCCTCTGACAGTATCATTTTCACACATGCATTTATAAACTACACATATATACAATGATTTATCAACTAACATTGCGCTTTTAAACTTCTCCAAAGTCCATTTATTAAATCTTGCGAGATTGAATACTTTCAATGAAGCATGAATGATGATATTAAAAATTGTAAGTGTGATTGATAGTATAAATAATGATAGATTACTAGTATTCTGTATATAGAAATGATCAAAATAACGTTTCCAACAGTCTTGCGAAAATAAAATTAGTCGCTGATATTACAACAGTTAGGAGTCTGATGAAAAAAAAATGTTAATGGAATACATGAGCTATCAGATTTTTATAAGTAGTAAGAAATACGTGGAGCAGCAGTTTACCTGAACCGTCAATGGTCAATAGTATAAAAGGAATTTGTGGTGGGTGGACCAGTTTCTCAAGTGGAAGATCTGGGTCTGACCAGTTCATTCAGCATCAACTCTATAATTTAAATATTATATTAAATATTGTATGTATTTATTCGTGAAGTAAGTGATTGTTTGGAATTATTTATTCAAGAAAAATGATATTTTCTTAAATGTTCAGTGGGAGACAAGTATGATAACAATTTGTTTAAATTTCAAATTTATGTATGATGTATTTATTATTATATTTATTGGAATTGGCTTTTTTTATATATTTTCAAAAGCTCCAGTGCACATAATTCTAAATAACGATCACTTGTATAACAATAAATTGATATTGATTGATTTTGAGGTAATCGGTATACAACACCGTGACAATATATATACGTAATTTACAACAGAGATGCTTTTTTTAAGCATTTTTTTCTTTTCTCCAATTTTTTTTTTCATTTATTTATATCTTTATTTTTTTATTTCACTTGTATGCAGAAAATTCGAGCGATTATTTTTATGTTTTTTTTTCATTTATTAACTTTCTACAATACCATTTATTTAAAAAAATTTTTTTTGAAGAATAAAATATGACTGTAAGCTACTTTTTAGGCTTAACAATTTTTTTCCAAGAACTTCTTAGAAATATTGTTCATTCATTTTCCAAACTCTTTTTTTATAATTAATAGGTTCTGAATAAATTTCAATGTTTAGTATAAATTACAATGAAAATAATGCATATATTATTCATTTGAAATATTTTTCATAAAATTTTCTTTTCAAAATTCTTACTTTTGATGACAAAATGTTAATGTATTATATAAAGAATGAATGATAGCGATGATAATTATCTAATTTGTCCTTTCAATAAGGTAAATAATGAATTAATGAAAAATTGCAAATATTATTTCGTATACTACAGTTATTTTATAATGATTACTTATCATATGAAAATTCAGTCCAACAAAATGGCTCCATTGCTTGCATAAATATTAAAAAATGTAACAAACAAATTTGAATATATATTAATGAATAAATTTTAAGATGAATTTTAATGAACAATAAAAAGTACAAATAGACGAAATTGATGATATGCAAAGTACAAATACACAAAGTTCACTCGTGTAAAAAATTTACTTGTACATTTTTTAATTATTAACCAATCTATAATTCATTATTCTCATTATTTGAAAACTAATAATTTGGCGTAAGAAATCGTATATTAGAAATTAATATATTAATTAATAAATAGTATCATTAATTAATATCTAACGAGTAGTATAATGCTATAAAAAAATTAAGGAACATATTTTTTATTTTAAGGATTTCGTTATGTAAATTTTTTTTTTTTTTTACGCGTCCATTGAAAATTATAATTAGCTCGTAATTTTAATATTAATCAATAATAACTTACTTTTTTTACGACTCAATATTCCTTTTATTTATTTATTATTTTCGAGATTTTTCATTACCTTGGAAGGAAAATCACCTTCAAATGAAGGTATAATTTGTCAAAATATTTTTTGGTTTTACTATTTTACTCTCAAAACAAAGATTAATTAAATTTTAAATTATCATTTACAAAAAAAAAAAAATATTTTTAAGAAAAAGAAAAATTTTTAAATAAATTCATTCATTAAACTTACTAAATATTATAATAATATTTCTTCTTTTTAAAAATATTCATGAAAGGGAAACAATTGATAAGGATTAAAAAAAAAAATGAAAATTCTTAATTATAAATAAATATAAAACATATATTTAAATTAAATGCCACAAATTTTCTACTTGTCAATTTTTTATGGACAATGAAATCCCGTGAAGTGAATACTAAGTCATTAATCAAAAATTATTTTTAATTATAAATCCTAAAATTTCAATACACAATTTTGATTAAAAAAGATAATGTAATTCAAAAAAATTGAGTCAATAAATAAAATAATTGACGGTATTACGTATAAAGAAAGAAATTTAATATACTAACTAACATTTAAATAATATCAATAACAAACAGCCTACACTGAGGCAGTGATTTAAATAGCAAACGTCTAACATCGAAGAAGGTCTTCAATATTTAATTGGTGATTTTTCTTTCCTTTAAAAAATTTACTTTTGTCAACTTATATAATAATGTGACTTTGTTCATTCATTTCACGGGAACTTGAATCCCGTTGTATAAAATAATAAATATCCTTGAAATACGGAAGAGCTTTCTACCTTGAAGTGTAAAAAAATAAATGACATCACTTTGTAGATTATCTAGACTCTATATCTGATCTTATTTACTCCTATTTTTCTCCACAAGAACAAACCCCTAGTACATAGTTGAAATTTATACAATATCACGTCACTTCAACGTCTATGTACAGAAATTTATATATCATTAATAGCTAATAATTATCCATTATAATCATATCATGTAATATACCTAATACATGTCTTCATAACTGTTTAATTACGACTTTAATAATTATGTAAACATTTTTACGTCATTTTTGTCTCTATTTTTTTCATTTCTAATTTTTTCCTACCCACTTTGTGTAATTTTGTTTTAATCAATCACACATTTATTTACTCATTCATGTCTTTCTCTATTATACTATAGACATATATTTTGGGATATCTCACTCAGCTTAACATTGTACATGAGACATTAATCATTTCTTCTACGATTAAAATTAAATTTGAACATTAAAAATAACAAACATAATATTAAATGATTAAATAACTTATTTGTGAGATAATAAAAAATTCTTATATGACCATTCATTGTCATATTTGTTAAGTAATAAAGCTGTCCTGCGAGGCTCTGTTAGTTACATGGCAAGTATTTAGCTTTCCTGGTTGTTTCTCATATAAACTATTCCAATAAATATTGCCTAACTTTCAGAATTACGATCAAATTTCAAATATATTTTTAAAATAATTAGGAAGCACAAAAATTCTTGAACATTTTTCAATTTTATTTTAGCTTAAAAAATTCTTTTTTTTTTCAATAACATAAAAAAAAAAGAATTTTTCACATTGAATAAAACTTATAAGTAATCTCTGAAAATCAATAAACATAAGCAATACAAAATCGCAAGGACATCAATGTTGAGCCTATTCCTCTATACAATATCCTACTTATTACGCGTTAAATATCACAATCTATGAGGAAATAAAATCACTCATACTTTTTTTTTAATTACTCTTCTTTACATTAATTTTTTTCCGTAGCTTTTTCATCATGTCTAATCATTTTAATCATTCACTCTTGCTTTTGGAATACAGGTAGATAATGAGGCAAAAGTTTAACGAGGTATTTGTAACCCAAAGGTCGCTTAGATTAATTCACACTCTCTCATTTTCATTTATATATCATCATCATCATTCCAACTTTTATTGGAGTAAGAGTACACATTTATTTAAGCGTACGGATACTAGTGTCTTTGCGAATAAAAGACACATACAGGAGCAGTCTTAGATTAATTTAATGATTCATTTATTAAAACCGCAACTATTTTATTTGTATTTCTAACTCCAATTTGTTTCATTTGTTTTTGTTCATTTTAGCTTTTTACACAGGATTCATTTTTTTTTTTTTTTAGTTATATTATTAACATTCGTTTACACTTCTTGAGCACATTAATAAATTATTTATTACTAATACTCTTTTTCTAATATAAAGAAAATGCAATTTTTAAGAAGAAAACAATTATTAAATCTGGTAATAAATTAATAATAATTTGTTCATCATTATTATTCATTTCTTTTTGTAAATAATTTTTTTTCATAACTATTATATTGCTATCATTCAAATTTCAGCTATTTGATAAATTTACTTTTTTTATAATTTTAATTGACTATCTAATTGCTTTCTTTATAAAAACTATATTTTCTTAAGTGTATATACGAATGAATTTCATTAGTTTTTGTTCGATTATTTCATCCAAATGAATGTCAAGTATTAATTAAGAGGCCTTGTATGAATGCACTCAATAGAGGCATTTGTGATTATATTAATAAAATGTAATCTACATTTTTTTTTCTCTTCATAGATTATAATATAATCTTATATTATTTTTCTTTATTATTAGGCATAGTTCAATTTTTTCGATGCAAAGTTTCTACTTATTTGTATCAGAAGTATTTAAAATTATTTACATTTAAATATAAAAAAAACAAAAAAAAATAAAGTGATATTTAAAACATTAAAATTTGAAAAATACATCGACAAACAATTGGAGTGTAATTGAAACAATCTAATATTTTTTTTTTTAAGAATACCCGTACTAATTTACGCTATTACATTGTCAATTGAATAATAGATAATTGTTTAATTATTAATAATCATTGATCGTCAAATATATAAAATAACTAATAATTTAATGTATTTATATTCAAGAAAAAAGAGAGACAAAAAACGTGAAAGAGATCATGAAGCATAAAAAAATATAAACGACTTTGAAAATATCATATAATAATAATAGTTCTAAAATAGAAGATTGAAAATAGTTATGTGATAATTTGACTTATTAAAAAAAGCCAAAGTAGTATTAATTATAAGAATCAGAGTATTTACAAATTAAGATAAAAATGATAAAATTGAAATAATTATTGTACACTACTTTGAATCATGCTGTTATTTGTTGATAAAAAAAAATTACCAAAAAAATGGAATATTAAACTCATAGAGTAGTTGTGAAAAATGTATGGTGATATAAATGAGTAATGATATCAGTGATGACAAATGATAAGTGTGATAAAGAATAAAAATAATAACAATAACTGAATTAAAAATAAAAAAACCTATAACTAAATTACGTAAATTGGAAGATACGTAAAGTGAGTTAGACAATTAGTTGCTACTGTTAGTGGCCCCACTCGACGGGTTTTGGACTCGACATTGAAGTAACTGGCGGAGAAGCAAGCAAGGCATTCGATCATCATCAGCTACACGTTCGAGTCCTCAGCCCGGAGTGGGTGGGATTTTATGTCAGTGAATATTGAAGTTGTACTGCTTACGGCTGGAGGTAATACGAAGCCAACGACTAACAGCAAGTGGTTCTGGATGACAATTAGACCAAGCAATGTCGCTAAAGTGTGGATAAGGTGTTGAAGTTGTAGTAGCTTCTACTTGAATGGCTTTTGAGAATTCTGGTTGAAAGTCGTGCTTGCTCCTTTTAATGGGCCGTCCAATTGGGCTCAATAAAAGATTGTTATGATTATTGAATCTTGTCCCATTAGCTAGCTGCTTTGGATGGTCTATCTGATCATCGAAAACCAGACTGGGCATCGATGCTTGAGTTTGAAAGCTCCTAGACACTGGAGATTGGATTAAATGGTTAGATCGTGAGATCTGAATAATATTTGATGTTTTAGAGTCTTTAAACATCGACACTGGTGAGAAAAGACCCATTTTGGTGTCTGGAACATCTCCTGGTGTCTCTCCTTCAAGAACCGTAGCTGGAAGTTCAGCTGCTGGTGCTGGCAGTGGTGTTGAAGCAACTGAAGTCGTTGAGGTGACTGGAATGAGTGTAGCAACGTGCGAATCATTGGTAGAAATTGGTGATAACGATGGTAGAACGACTGAGATCGGTGCCATCATCGATTTAGCTGATGATGAGGGCGTTGTTGATGATGATGATGATGTTGGCGGGCCTGACAATGATGCTTCCAGTCTCATTTCCTCACTCACAAAATCCTCTTCCAGTTTAGTCTAAAAAATAAGAAACGAGCGATTTCGCAGACTTGAGACACGTGGATTCTGGTGATTGTTGATGGCTTAAGTATCTTATATTGTCGGGTCGTAAAGTATGACCCAAAAAGGAACCATGCCTTACAGGTTTAGTGGAGCCATGCGGGGCCAGACACCGATAAAGCAAATCAACAGCCTGTAATGACAAAAAACAAAAATCAACTGACACCCGAAATAAAAAAAATTACTTTATTGATTTTTATTTTTAAATCTTCTCATAATGTTTTATTTTATTTATTTAACTACTACGGGGGACTCCAAATGGCTCCAATTAATTGTTATTGAGCCGCTATTAATGTTTATAAAGGCTTTGACAAAAAATTACTTTGAATCATATCAAATGATGAATATAAATCATTTCAATTTTTTTTTTAAAAAAATTCAAAAAACAATAATTAGTTCAAAAAATGACTAATGATGATTTATTGATATTATAATAAAGTAATCCATCATAACACTTGCTTCGTGTTTATTAGATCGATAACAATAACAATTATTATTAATATTCTATTTCAATTTGAATCAATCAATATTTCAATATATATATTCAATTGCCTTAAATAATCAAGTCAATAATATAATTCTACTTGTTCCATGTTTAATGGAATGTTCTCAATTAAATAATAAAAAACAAAACGAAATAGCAAAATAAATATTAAATGTATACAAAATGATTCGTAATATTGTAATGATTAATACCACATCAAGTGTTTTTACACGTACAATATTAATATAAAAAAATTTAGAAAAAATAATCCGTGATAAATAAATAAAAAAACAACGAAAAAGGTGAATAACAATTTCGATCAGTGCTGTGAGCATATTAATAATGGTAACCTTACTTTTGGCAGTGGATATGAATCTGGTAGAGATAGAACTGGTGGAGAGCCAGGGGCATCGGGTTCAGCTCCTAGAGAACCAGTAGACCCTAAACCAGTTGACGCTGTAGAGACCGTGACAGTTCCAGTGACAGTTACTTTCGACGTCCTATTCGGGAACTCCTTCGCAGCACGATGGTCTGCGAGCAACTTGTCGAAGCTTTTGCTCCGACCGATGACTGTCCGACGCAACGAGACCGTGTGTGCTTTGCAGGTGAGGGATCTGGTACAGGGTTTGCCCGTTTCTTCATTCCAAACCCCGCAGTGACGATCGGGATCGTATTCCCGATCTTTGAGGAGCCCGCGGTCTGCTTTAAGACGTTTCCTCCGCTGTTGCGTATTCGTTGACCCATTGTTACTATTCCCGCTGGCGTTTCCATTACTTCCGGGACTTTTGACAGGACTCGACGGGACCCCTGTTGTTGTTGAAGAATTTGCTGATGAGACAGGGACTGACTCGAGCGGAGAACGCGGTGATGAGGTGGGCAGAAGTGGCTGGACGTTTGCTTGCTCAGCACTCCTTTTGATAGACGCGTGGTTAATTTTTGTGCTACTTGATTGGTTGGAGCCGTTGTTAGTCCCAGAACTGGAACTTCCTGTTGAGGAAGGTTGTGACGACGGTTGTGTTTTCTTGGTGAGCTTCGAAACTTTGCAATATGGGGTTTTCACGGTGGTTTTCGAAGCTGGTGTGGATGGTGGGGGTAAATTTGATGCTGTGGATGAATGCCGGCTCTCTAAAAAATGTTTAAATTAATTGAAACGTCCGTATTTTATTTGTTAAAATAAAAAAATAATAATAATATATACCCATATGTTGGATAAGAGCCTGTGGCTTAACAATGGCATTGCAAATTTCACAAACGACCCCATAGAAGGTATCTCTTTCAGGGCAAAATCCATAGAGATCAATGTCTGAAAGTGGAAACAATATCTTGAATCTTGTAAACTTGTTGATTGATAGATGTATAGTAAATAGAGGTAGATATTTTTCTCGGAATTTTCATAAAGCTCAAAATTATTTTTTATGTATAAAAAATAAAATGGACTGTTACCATCGGCTGAGAGTCGTGTAACGGAGCTTGTTGGTTCCGCGTCTGGTTCCTCATCACCTGGAATATGAAATAAAAAATTATTTGAATCATTTGATAACATGAAATTACTCATTCTGTGCAAAATTATATTTATTTTATTAAAAACAGATCATTAATATTAATATGATTTAGAGGCTTAGTCTATTATTAGTTATTTTACTTCATAAAATGTCTATTCTCACATAAACACTGTAGTCTCACTAAACAGTTCTATTTTGAAAACATGAAAGCAATGATTAATGATCTTCATAACCTATTGAAATCAATTATTTCAGTAAAATCACTTTCAAACATATTGTTTTTATAAACAACATCAATTAAATGACAAGTTGACTATACTATTCCAACTTTTCTGCTCATCAAAATAATAGAAAAGTTACACTGACACCAACAAACCGTCTACAAAACATTCCAAACTCCAAATTACATAACAAACTCATGTTGGTACACACAGAAAATACTATCGATAATAATATGATGTAAATAAATATTTAATAGAATTCAAAAGCGTAAATAGATAAAATCACAAGACTTCATGTCAAATCACAACTGATGAATCAAGACAAAGAGCAAGCCCGGTGGAGGTTATGTTCGCTCGACGCTTGATGGTAATTTTCAGGTGGTAAAATCAAGATGAAAAGTTGAAAAAAACAATGGAAAATATTCAAAAAATCACAAGTAATGTTTACTTACTCAATGGTTTGTCTCGACCAATTCTTTCGATCCAGCTGGACCATGGTTGGCCGTGAAAAAACGTTGGGCTGTCACTTCCCGACATTACCGCGGCGCTTACGAGTGAATGAATGATTACTCGTGCCAGCGCTTGTGTTGGCCGTGGCGATGGCTTTAAATGTCGTTATAAGCCAGATTGTCCAGTTTAGGCCACGCGGTTCGACCACGTTGCACTGAATGTTTCAAGCAAATAAATGATGGTGTCTACTGGATAGACTAAAAGAGACTGAATGATTTGGAGGTTAACCTAAATCAATAATTAACGTCTTGAAGAGGTCGTTGGAGACTTGGCGTCACTGAGGCAAGGCTAATTTATATGAAACCGGGAATTTTTGTCCTTTCTCATCCCTTTTGTGCTCTCTTTCTCCCCCTTAGTTTCCCTTTCTCCTTGGCACAGGATGCTATGGTTTTGGAAAAACCCCAGGGATTACCATGTACGAATCATCATGGAAGGGAAGAAGAGACATGGAGGGAGGAAAAAAGGGACTGAAGAAAGAGGAAAAAATAGAGCTCCACCCTTGAGGCTTTTTCGCACTCAGCCCTGCGTCGAAGCATCATTGACCGACCAAAGCCCTTCTTCGAAGAATATCCAACCCACGCTTGCGTACACAAGGATTCGATTCGATAATAATTCGTTCAACAGCTTCACCCTTGCGATTATTACTAAAGATAAAATGGCCAGGTGGTGGTAACTTTTATATTTGCAACAAATCAAATTGCTAATCATTTATACAACTTCTATTTTAAATTCACCCTAAGATCTAGAAGCACCCTCGATCATTTCCTTGTGGTATCATATGGTAATTTTCAACTTCATTTTTGGGGGATTTTCTTTCTATTTATCTAAACAATCTAATAATACATTCACAAGAAATATCCATATATTCTGGTTTAATTTATTTATCTGAATAAATCTTCATTAGTAACAATATTTTCTAAAATATTTTTAACTTTTAATATTAATACTTCCATTTTCTCATTATCCATAACATTATGGCAGTTAGAGATATTAATATTTTACTCCAAAATAATTTGTAACAATATTGCATTCAAAATAAGTATAAATTATGCTCAAGATTTTTCTGAATTAATTATTGTTAATCATTTATCAATTAAGTAAAGTTGTATATCATCTATTTTTCGATTTCAAAAATCAAAGAGTAAAGTGATTTAAAAAATAATAAGTACATAATATATAGACTGACTAGTTCCCAAGAAGTACTTGAATAGAATCAGTAAAATCATTTAACGCATTTAATTGACAATTAAAAATAATTAATTAAGAATGGTTGTTGACTGCTCATTATTGCCGGTCTGTTACTTCTAAAACCAGATCCACCACGATGTTGCTCAATGTGTTGCCGATTAAGATAATCAAAGGGTTGTTTTTCTCTTGGCCAATTCTTGATGGTGTTGATGTACTGAATATCTCTCTGAGCATCAGCAGGAATATTGGATGACTGTGGTGAAATAGAAGAAATCATATCGTCACCATTGATTCTGTTATCAATTGATGAAGCAGAAGCTACTGTACTCTGGCTTGGCGGTAGATACTGAGGTAGAACAGCTGGAATACGATTACTGGAACCAGCATATGGTGGTCGTTGGCATTGAGTAAGAACAATGGCCATGGATAACAGCATACAGTACTTGTACTAGAAAAAAATTAAAAGAGATTTAAATATACATTCAGCAGGATTTAATGTTTGGAAGACATAAATTCAATTATGGCGAATTAATTAGCAATGGTTTATTAATTTGCACTAATTAATAAACCATTGCTATTTTTAAAAAAGTTTTCATTTAATTTTAAATAATACAGCAAAATTGATAATTAATCATCAACGTTCATTATTAACTAAATTGCTAAACATAAGATAATGATCATTATTATACTATTAAAAATTCTAATTAATTTAATTGATATTAATGGTGTGCTTTACAGCGTTTCTCCACATTATAATAAATAAAATAGAATTAGCATGATCTAAATTTTTTATCGTTAAAACAATTAGAAATATAATTGAAAATAAGAAATGATTCTTTGAATTATCTATTTTTAAATAATGTATGAAAAATTTGTCAAGAAAAGTAGAACATGATTAAAACTTTTGCCAACTTTCACATTTTATTGTGTCATCCAAAATGACTTAAAAAATAAATAATTATTAATTACCATGATGATTATATTGTAGTTTTATGTGATAAACTTGACAATGCTATTCTATTATTACACTTTATTTTAATGAAAGCAAGATAAAAACACTGATTGAGATTTGCAATATTACTATTTAGTTGCGAAGTGAAGAGATGTATGTTTGATCAGAACACTAGTTCGTGTTTTATAAGCTGCTGAAGTCTTTTTCTCCCCACCTTTTTATTATCAACACGAGTTGACTCATCCTCTGGGAAACTTCATAGGAGTCTACTTGATTATTTACGGTCTTAGGATGATTGACATTTTCTAGAGTCAATTTACAGCAATGAAATCTAAGATTTACCAGTATTGTTAACCAATCAATTTATTTATTATTTTATAATTACACAAACTAACATTGAATTGTTTTTATTTAAAAATATATTGAAAATGATAAAATTTCAATGCAAATAGCAGAACTTTCATGATATTTAATGTTGCTAAAATTATCTATTATTTTAAATAGCTATCTCATGTGATAACTGAAATATTCATGTAATTGTTGAATTAAAATTTAAAATTATTTTTTTTAGCATTAATTTTGCTTAAACTCTAAGTATGTCACAATCACAAATATTTACATTCAGAAAATGTTATATTTTATAGTTTTATTTAGCTTCATGATTCACAAATCAATAAAACTGAATGATTTTTGTCAAATAATTAATGAGCCATGTAGAACACATTTCCGTTATAGAATTTAATAATAGAATATGCAAAAAATCATAATCATAATTCATTTACAAGAAATAGATTAAAAAATAAATAGAAATTTATTATATTATCAATGCACTGTGACCTGTGATTAAGTTGAAAGACTAAGAGCAAGATGATTTTGTTAATGAAACGAACAATAGCAAGTATAACAATGGGTTTTCCCCAATATAATTTGCACGTATGGCGAGTTAAAAACAGTCCGTTTTTGTCCATTCAGGGTTGAAAAACTCATAAATTAGATTCAGAAATTTTGATTGTAATTCATAGGCATGCAACATGGAATCCTGCCATGCATTAAATATTTATCAAATAATTTTACGTCATGAATAAAATAGATGAAGCACAAGAAAAACAGAGAAGAACCAGAAATAATAATTCAAAAAGTTTATCTACATCTTTAGAGTAAGAGCGAAAATAAAAAAAAATAATTTCAATGAATAAACTACTTACAAAGTTGATTAAAAACATGTCAAGGATACTGGAATTTCTAGATTACTAATCCTAATTTGAATTAAAAAATTTTAATAAACTACATAAATAAAATTAATTTAAATAAGTCAAGAAAAGGATCTATGAATAAAATGCTTACTAATCTAGTGGAAAATATGTACACTCATGGTTAATAAGTCAAACAATTAAAGTGAATCCTGTTGAGATCCTTAACTTAGACTTGAATGCTTGTACGTATGGAGAGTGCACACAAACTTGTTGAAAACTTTAAAGGAATCATGTAAATGTAAATTAATTACCAGGAATGAACCACTCATCTACCTTCAATTTTACACCTTTTATTCAGGAAACACTCACAGCAAGACAAATTGCAGAGAACAATGATGTATGCAATAAAACCAAATGACATAAACTGGGTGTATCATTGACGTTTCTTTTATCGTCTAAATCTCCAATTCTCATATTCTGAACATGATGTCAGATTGTCTCGACACGGGTCTTGGGCATTGATCACCTTGAGTTGGTATCTCAACCATCAGGAGAGATAGTGTCGGTATAAGGAGCCGGACGTAAACTGCACGTCCGGTTTTTCCATTATTATGATTATCTCTATCGTTGACACCATGCTTGGGTAACTTCGACCGGCTGATGGAGACCAGAACGTATTTTTAACTGATAAAATTCATGATGATATGATATAACATATTCAGCTATTTAAAAACTTTCAATTATAATTTTCATGATTATGTTATTAACATTAATTCTCAACAGTATAAATATTTATTAAAAATCATTCATATTCTTTTTAAACATTTTGATACAAATTAATTTGAGCTAGCATTTTTATTAATATTTGGTTGAGGTTAAAATGATGATGATTATTGAATAGCATAACGAAAGTCCAAATAGCTGTAGTAGGTCATCAAGCATTGAATTAAAAGTGAATGCAAGGGTAAATTATCAGGATTGACCAGGTAGCTCCATGAACAATGAACCAAATAAAACATATGGACAATTTCCTGCTAATGCTCTAGAATAAACAACATAGATCTATTGTTTCCTTTGAATTCAATTATTCTATTGTTAGTAATTTAAGCAAATTAGATATTGCTATGATTTATCATGTCTTACATTCTCATACTCACAGTAAAGTTCAATGAATTTAAAATTTGCAAAAATAATGTTAAATAATAGTCAATAATGTTTTATTTATTTTGTAAAAAACGAAATGTTATTTTTTTAGGATATGATTCATGAAAACATATGTGTTATCATTGTTAAGAATAAATTGCAAGTTATTGTGGTAAAATATTATCTTAGTTATTCAAAATAAACATAACGGTACATCCTACTGTGTTTTCCTCAAAACTCGTGAACATTAACCTCCTTAAAAGCCGAATACTTGATGAATCATCAAAAATTATCACACGTATGTCTGACATCATCTGATTTGTAGATGAAAACATCAAGTTACTACTATATTAAACTAGTTCATTGCTATAATGATAAAATGACATCGTACAAATAAGATAAACGTTTACATTGTCAAAGTCACACTATACTTGAATTACATAAATGAATTTCCTCTTGTAACATATTTTTCAGTAGTGTTTCTAGAAAATTTATTTCCTTTCTATACTAAAGCCAACAGATTTTTATTTTTTTTTCCACAGCCTTTTTTAACATAATTTTTTACTGTTGGTTAATTGATTTATAGACAATTTTTTAGTAAAAAATCTACGAAATTTTTGGTAGAAAATTAAAATTTCATTTATTTCAAAGAATATTTGAAAACTTTTATTGAAACATTTTACAAAAAGTTGACTGAAATAGTATTTTTGTATTCTTTATTTAATTATCAATAATGTCTATAAAACCACATCTCTTGTTACAGTACTTGAGGGCCTATATAAATGAACGCTGAAAGCAAGAAACTTACTTTGTTCGAGTTCAACAACTAGAGAACTAGACTACACAGCACCATGATGTTATTTCAGTTGTTGCCGTACTTTTTGGGTTAGTATAAAATATTTTTTACTCTTTTAAACTTTTGCTATCACATGATAACAACTACAAAAAGTATTGTATTGTTACAATAAATCAATAATAAATTTACTAACAATGACTTATGTTTTTAAAATAGCGGCTCAAGTCAGCACAAACACAAATGATACCTGGAAGTATGGACCAGAATACTTGTTCTCAGGCCATGCAAAAATGATAACATCTCTCGACCAAGACAAAGGTAAACTTCTTGGTACTGGCCTTTATCTCAAGCTAAAGTGTCGACCCCGCGAGCCAGACATTTTGCGATGTAAAATGGACAATACTGAAATAACAAAGCTTCAACCTCAAGCTTTTGATATCAAATATGCTAACAATGCTCAAGATGATGGATTTAGACCATTCACTGTTTTTAATGAAGACTTTGAAATCAAATTTAACGAAAAAGGGATTGAAAGTTATATTGTGGATGAGAAAACTCCTTTAGCGAATTGGGGCATGAATATGGTGCGACTTATTGCTAATCAATTGAGTATTGGCATTGATCTTTCTGATGAAATGAGACCTACTTATAAAGCTCTAGAAAATTTCACTGTTGGTGAATGTGATGTCGACTACAGAATTATTAGAATGCCCTGGAAAAGTGATCCAAATCAAAATATGTCTTTTGAACTAAAGCCTTTGGAGAAGATTGGAAAATTTGGTGATGAATCAATTGAAGTACAGAAAAGAAGACATGTTAAAGATTGTCTCAGAACTGCTGAACCTTTCTTTGGAACTCGTTATGCACTTGGACTTATACCAAAAGACTCCGTTACCAAATTAGTAAGTAATCATCTGCTAATTATAAACATTTTTTTTAGAATTAAATTATCAAATTTATGTTTAATTTGAATTTTAAAACATTTTTAGCTATCATCAGAAAGTAAAATCCTTCTATCAAAAACCAACTTTACTAGTGAAACAATAAATGAAAATGAAATATACGATAAAGATCGCAAAAAGCTAGGAAAGATTATCGATCATATGAAATTGGATTTAGAATCAATTTATCCTACAACCACTGAACTCCCAACATTCGTCAGTCAAAAGAACAAAGAAATATTACCAGATAGAATGGAAGATAATTCTAGATACTAGAAAATAAAATAACTGAACTGATTTAAAATAGTTATAAAGAGGTAGGAAAAGTGTTCAATCATATTCACTCATTTGTATCATATGAATTAAATAAAGAAATAAATAAAGCAAAGAAAAACCCATCATTGTTTTCTTTTTATTAAAAAAATTTAAATTATCACTTTTTAGATAAATACTTTTCTGCGTTAATAAAACTGTTAAAAAATTTCGTGAAGAGCTTATTAGTTTTACTTAGTAAAATAACCGTGACCTAGACACGAAAATTTGAGTAATTCGCTAATTTAATACGTAAATATGTCTTCGGTAAGTACAATGTAGATGAACTTAGGTCTAGGCAATTGGATCAATCAGATAAGTGGAGTTTCCATTTGATATAAAAGAGTCGCAGATCTTCAGGAAAGCTATAAATTTATAGTCTTTCAAGATGCTTATTGTTACTCTTATTCCTTTGATTCTTGGTAAGTAAAAATTTTTTTTTACTATTATAATCAAATTAATACCACTAATAATTTGTTGACAAACAAATATCAATTATTTTTTTTAGCTGCGAGACTTAATTATCCAGCCTCATCTTGGAAAGATGGAGAAAAAGCTAAAGTAACATACATGATTCATGATCAGGCAATCAAAACTTACTTCACTAGTTCGAACCAACCTGATGAAGTATTTAATTTAAAAGCATTATTGACTTGCCAACTTTTACGAACTGGATATTATTGTTACTTTCATGATGTTGATATTAAAACTATTCTTGCTGATGAAAAGCCAAATGCTAATACCAGCATGAAATTTATGTCCAATGATTCTTATTTGAAGAAACTTCTAGAGCAAGATGACGTATTAGCTGAAACACGGAATCAAGAATACATGGTCATATGGGTACCTAAAGATATAGAAGCACTCGGACGAAATGTTATAACAGCACTTTTTCAACCTCTGAATTTAGGATTGAACTTCCAATCACAACTCACAGGAAATTTCGAAACTAAAAGTGATACTGCTGGTGGAAGATGTAAAGCTAGATTTCTTGTAACTCGATCTGCTGAACAGAATGAAGGAAAAAATTCTGATATGGAATTTTTCCTTATCTCTCGTCCAGAGGAACCTCTTGATAGACCACTAGAGATTTTCAAGAAAGTCGATGAAAAATGTGCTAATGATCATCTTTATATGTATTCACCTGCTGTATCAAGAGAATATCATTCTTTTTCAACTAACATAAAAATTGACACGGTAATTTTTTTTCTAAATGATTTTTTTTGTTTTTTGATAATTGGCATTATCATGAGATGAATCTAATGATGAAATCATTTTGCAGCATTCAGTTGAAGGGTTTACGATAATAACTCGTAACAATATTTCATCTTATGGTAAAAATGTATTTTCAATAACGAATAATCAAGATCAAACAAAATATCTAATCGACGAATCGTTGAGTGTAACTCTTTATAGCATTGAAGAAATAAAATGCGACGAAGTAAAAAATGAAGATGATTGCATTGATGAAAGAATTGCTAATTAAGATTGACAATTAACGAATGAAAATGGCTAAAAATAGATATTTAATAATTGAATAATAATATTTGATTTGATTTAATGTTTAAACAATATAAAAAAAATAAAAACAGTGCATAAACGGATAATATGAAAGGCTTTTATAGTATTAATTCACAAAAAATATGGCATTCTAAATATTACAATCATAAAAAAAAAAATAATTGCAAATTGTATGAATGATTCATTATTAGGATATAAGGATGAAAACGTGACTAAAGCATAAAAACTTGCCTCATTCCTTAATTTAGTAGATAAATATATCTCTGTGAAGAATTTGTAACGAAGTATGATGACGATGAGCTTAAGTCTAGGTAATTGAATTAATCAGGTAAGTGGAGTTCTCATTTGATATAAAAGAGTGACAGATCTTCAGGAAAGCAGTAAATCAAAAGGTTTTCAAGATGATGATTGTTAATCTTATTCCTTTGTTCCTTGGTAATAACTTATAAAAGTTATAAATAAGTTCAATTCAAATTATTACCTAAAAATTTTTAATTTATATGGTGATTGCACTCATCTATTTGGAATTTTTTCAGCTGCTAGACTCAATTCTTCAGCTACGCCTTGGTCGAATGGAGACAAAGCTAAAGCGACATATTTGGTTCAAGATTATGCTATCAAATCTTTTTCTGCTGAATCGAAACTTGATCTTCCTGATGAAGTCTTCAAATTAAATGCACTTTTAACTTGTCAATTTATGTTCAAGAATCTTCAATGTTATTTTCACAATGTTGATGTTCAAACAACATACCTTGATGAAAAATACAAGTCAGAAATTAATTCAAAATTCTTATATGAAGACATGTGGGTGAAAAAAAGTCTAGTGAAAGTGTCATTAGAAGTTGAAGTAACAAATAATGAATACTTGATAGTTTGGATTAGCGCGAGTCTTGAACCAACAGGACGAGCTGTCATGGCTTCATTATTCGAGCCGTTGAATCTTATGTTGAACTTTTCTTCTCGATTATCAGGAAATTTCAAAGTTTCAGCTAATCAAACACTTGGAATATGTCAGACAAGTTATTATGTTATGGAATCATCAGCTACTTTAAGCAAATCAAACGATTTAGGAGCAGAATTGTTTCTATTTTCTCGTCCTGATGAAACTCTTGATAAACCATTGCAAATCTTACGAAAAATTGAAGATGAAAAGTGTGCTGCTAAAAATTATGCCAGATACTCTCCTTTCGCAGTTAAGGAATTGAAAATGAAAGCAAATGGAGTTAATATAGAGATGGTGAGTGATACATGAATTTAATAATACAATTTATTTATTTACTTCAATATGTTCTATTTATTTTTCAGCACTCTTTAGACAGTTCAATTGGAATCTCTCGCCACAATTTTACATCTTTGACGAAAAATGTGTTCTCAGTCACAAATAGTAATACTGGCACCAAATACATAGTAGACGAATCATTAAGTGTAACTCTGCAGAAAATAGAAGAAATAAGATGTGATGAATCCAAATCATCACGAGATTGTGTTACTGAAGAGGCACTAAAACACTAGAACGAATTAAACGAACGAAAATAATTAATAAATAAATATAAACTTGTTAAAAATTTTAGGTCATTATTAGGTAAAATGTATATTAATTTTATTTACTGTTACTTAGAATATCAAATATTTCATAGAATAAATTTATTATTTAATGATCGGAAAAAAATTGGATCATAAAAATTTTTTTAAATAAAATATTTTGCAAGTTAATATTAACTAATTTTTTAAAAATCACATAGACATAGATAGTAACATAATAGTCATTTAAATATAGACAGGTAAATTTTTTTAAATTACTCTTAATCAAACTATATTAGTAATTGCATATAAAAAGAGTTGTAATTTATGAAGAAGCATCTTAAAGTAATCAAGAATCTTTTTCATCATAAAGTTTCTGGTTGTTTTTGTATTAACTAATATGCATTAGTTAACTAATTGTTGCCTACAAATTAAATTTATTTTAAAAATCGATCATATTTTTTATTTATTAATTACTTTTTGGTGAAGATATTTTCCGTTGAGAATTTAACAAAATTAATTAGAAATATGGTTCACAAACAATCCTTCACATTATTTACAATCAGAAAATAATTAAAATTATCTAAAAAATCTTTTTGTGTTGAAAATATAATTCAACGATATGGAAATTAAAAAATAAGTCGTGCTATCATCCATTAACTTTGGAACATTGAATATGTTAAGAGATAATGTTAATTCACTTTATGTAAAAATAAATTTTATGCAAAACTGGAAGGAATTTACAGACAGCTTAAATATTGTAACGGAAAAGTTTGATTAGGGATTTGATAAACTCAAATTTGATTTAAAACTGAATGTTGTAAGAGAAATGATAGAACAAAAGTATCGAATATGATATGCTGAATTATTAATAAAGATTAATTTAAAAAGCTCCATACATTTCTGAAAATGTAAACAAAGCTAAATTAAAGAAGGTATTTAACGTTCTAATGAAACATATTTTTCGAAACATGGATAGTAAAAAGATAAGCATATTATAAATAAAATGATAATGATTGTTTTCATCTCACTGCATTGTTAAATTTATTTCGTAGATAAAAATGTATAGTTATACAAATAATTTCAAGTGTTTTAATAGTTTGAAAGATCTATGAAGCTCTAAACAAGAATGAAATTTTCAAATTGAACAATAATAGGTTTATATGTTTAATTACTCTCCAAGATGATTGTAAAATTAATTTTAAAAAATTATTTCACAAATTAAATGGAAATTCTATGAGAGTTTTAGCCCAGTGACAATGGAACTTGTTGAAGCGTTCGTGAAATTTTAGTTTCATTTTTAATGAAAAAAATAAGAAGGTAAATTCAATATCATGTAAAAGAACTTATTATTATTATACGTAAAATATTAAATTATTAGTATATAATTATAAATTAGTTCGCGGTAGGCATGGAGGCATTTTCCAATACACTGTGGACCATAGAGCCTATTGATATTGAATTAACTCCAAAGCAGCAATTCTCTCTGTAGAAGGAATTTAACACACTGACAATTTTTATATAAATTAAGATGGAGGTAAATAATTTTTTATTATAACCCCTTTTTTTGTTATTCACTTAACATCGAATTTTCTCAAATTTACTGTCCAATAAAGTAAAAATTTAGAATATGAAAATGAAATATTGATTAAAAGTTAATCAGTTAAAATAATTCATGAATACCCTTATAATGAATCAGCGAATTATACTGATATTATTGTACGTCTCAAGGTGACTTGGGGATTAAAAGCTCTCATGTAAGCATTTTCAGTACATATATATAATATACGTACTTATTTATACTTATATATATATACTTATTTCTCAGAATTATGTTTGATGGAATTATCTTGGTAATTGGTTCAAATTTACTTGATGGTATAAAAGGAACTGTAGATAAAGAAACTCCGCAAATCTTAAAAATTATTCTACTCAGCATCATGAAGTTCCTTATTTTACCTTTGCTTGTTGGTAAGCTTTTATATAAAATATTTTATTAAAATAAAAAACATTAATTTATCATACTAATTAAATTGAATCTCCTGTTTTTTAGCAGTGAATTATCTAGATCACAATGACTCAGCTAAGCAATTAGGTCCAGAAATTATTTACAATGTTACCTTCAACGCTGAAGCGATTCCTTCAACCAACGAGACACAATTTTTACATATTATGGCATCAAATTTATCATCACAGTTGAGATGCCGATATCAGAAGCCAGACAATTTTAATTGTCATTTAGAAAAATCTAAAATGATACTCAGTTATCGAAACTTGACACACACAGACACTTATGTTGCTAGCACAGAAGCTCCTGATGAATACAGCCGGTTAACATTTTCAATAAAATTCAACGAATTAGGAATTGAAAAATTAATAGTCCCGACTTCAATAGCTCCATCATCCTTGGATAAGATACGATACATTATTAACCAATTTCATACTGGAATGAACTTAGTCGGAAAACCTGATGGAGCTTACAGAGTATCTGAAAATTTTACGACTGGTAGTTGTTTGACTGATTTTTATGTGCAATTGGACGATTTGATGGAGCATACTAACAAAGAAAAAACTGGAAAATATAAAATGTGGAGTCCTAACAACAGAGTTATTATTGACAAGATAAGGGATTTGAAAAACTGTAAAATAGCTGCACCATATTTCTTCGAAAGTCGTGAAAGCTGGTTAAAGGAGCCTAAAATGTCGATAAAAATGGTGAAAAAGAAAATTTATTTTATCTGAAATTAGCATTATATTTTTTTTCTGTATTATTAATAGTTAATATTAACTTACAGGAATCTTCGAAGAGTAGGATCATTGCGGATCATTCAACATTCATTTCTTCAACAGAAACAACTATGACTTTATCCGTCTTAAAAAATCCAACAGGAGAATTAAAGCTACGTGAAAATGTGACAATTATCTATGATTCAGTAGTTCCGGCTAAAGATAATTTTCCAGAGATTAAGAATCCCGCATGTGCTGGAATAGTTACAGGGAAATGGTTTTATGATGATGGTGATTCCGAAGAAAATAGTGACCAGATGGAGGACAAACCTGATAGTGATGAGTTTATGAAATAATTCAAGTCTTTTGGATCATTACCAAATTTTGGGTTTAGAAGTATTTAAAAACAACTGAATGTATACAAACCACAGTAAATATTTTTATTTAATTTTTAATCATCGATCAGGTCGAAATCAGACCATTAAACATGATTGTTTTTAGCTGTGGTTAATAAGCATGATTGCTAATTCTGTATCCAAGTTATGATATATGTTTATAGATGATTTATATATTATTATCATTTGTTAAAATATAGAAATATAAGTTAGAAACTTCAATTGAAGTATTAAAATTTAACAATTATCAATAATTAATATTAATCGATGTTAGTTGTTGACATTGTTAATGAAAAAAATAAAACAAAACAAATACAAGATACGAATTTTTAAGTTATTCATCTTAGTAGATGTTTAATTTTTGAAATGAAACTTATAAACATATTATGACATTCAATCAGCCATTTTGATTTGAATTGATGGTGTACATCAATCAAAATTATCGATAAAAAATGCACTGATGATAACAGAAGTATTACCAACAATCGTTTCAAACACTTGAAAATATTTTTTTAGTTGATAATGCAAATGTTGAAGTAATCGATGGATATATGCATAAACGAGCATCTATAGTATATGCCAATCTCCATTTACCGCTACATGTGCGCAATTGTATGCGTACATATTATTGTTGAACGAAACGATGTTTTTGCCCAACGGTGACGTCTGATGAATGGAAGACGGGAGGTTCATCTGACGCGTTTTCTTAAAAAAAGTTAAACAATATGTAAAGAATTGATCTTGAACCGTTTGGATAAGTGAACGGTAATCTTTTAATTATTCCTTTGAGCATTGCATGCAGTATCACAAATTACTTTAGTGAATTTTTCGCGTCTAATACTCGTTTGAAGTGTCGTGCACCTCCCGTCTTCTATAACGTGTCGACGCATCAGCTCCAAAAAGTATAATTGAAATTGGTATCAAAAATTCAAGCCAAGCATATAAACAATGGCAATTCTTCCACCGGATCCAATTTACATTTTACGAGGAAGCATGGGTCCTGTCCATGGTCTTCTCTTTCGAATCTCACCGTACATTGAACACCTTTATGCTGGTGCTGAAACCGGAAACATCCACATTTGGGACTTGAAAGTAAGATGAATAAATATTTCTCCAATTTTTATTTCTTACTCTTTGATTGTCATTTCTTAGAAACACCGAGAAGTATATAAACTTGAGACCATCAAAGAACAGTGTCTTTCGTTACATACCTTTGATGATGAATATCTGATAATCCAGAGAAAAGATAGAAGTCTCGATGTCTGGAGACCGAATGGATCTACCTGGACATTTGACAAATCTATTAACACCGATTTTTGTGGATTTTGCAAGTAATCTAGTTGTTTTTATTATCATCAGTATAAGTAACTTAGTTTTTATTCCTTCCTTGGTACAATAATTAACTATTGATCTAATCAAAATAATTTATTTCATCAGATTGTATTTTGTTTTTTTAAAGTCAAGTCTTTATTGTAATATAATATCTCATCAAAAACAGCCCCCTCCTTCTGGGCTGTACAAAAATGTGCGCCAAATATAAATAACGACAATGATGAAATTACAAAAAGTCCTAAAATCATTAAATGCCAATTATTTAAATCTACAAATCAACAATATTTAAAATGAATAATTGGCGTTTGATGATTTTAGGACTTTTTGTAATTTCATTATTGTCGTTATTTATGTTTGGCGCACATTTTTGTACAGCCCAGAAGGAGGGGGCTGTTTTTGATGAGATTTCACCATTTTTTGTACATATTATAAACTGAAAAGGAATATTTAAAAAAAATGAATCTGTTCAGAAAATATTTTAATTATTTGTATATTCGCGCTCGAGCAAAATTAACTTGTTACCATATTTATAATCTGGTAGTGAGAGAATAGCAATTAAAAACTCTGATCACCAACTTGATAAAAAAAAAGTATGATTGCTCCATGAATAAACTCTCATTTTACTCAATTTTTGCGCAACAAAATTTTTTCAATTTCGTATATTATGAATAAAGCAATGATAATACTTCATAGTATGCTTAATCGAAAGTCAACGATCGCTTTCCTAGTAAATTCTTAATTTCAACCTATGTTTATGTTATAATAAGAAAAAAATTTTAAATTTAAAAATTATAACCTGCAAAAATCATCTTATAATTTGTATAGAGACACGGTAGTGCCTCGTCGTGACGTAAGGACTAAATGGCGGCGATTTATGCTTGGCGCACGAGACACTACCGTATCTCTTGATTTATATTTGTTTTAGTATCATACTTATTGTTTGATTAATACTAAAGTTGAGTTTACAATTGGACTATTACGTTTATTACTAATTGATTGATAATTATTATAGACAATATTAATATGGCAATTAAACATTCGAATGTTTAAATTGTATTTTTTTTATAAATAATAATAATTATTTACTAAAAAAAGTTTTAAATTTATTTTAGGAACAATTTTTATAATCAAACTAGACAATCATAGTGAAAAATTATAACGGGTTTATAACGAATTAATATTAATCTGTTCGAAAGACCTGTTACTGAACAAACTTAATTTAAATAATGTATTTATAAGATAACAGTTCTCAACGTAAATAGAAATAAATATATTAATCTATTTTCAGATGTCAAATTTTAAACAATGACATACTATTGATTCCTCTACCTAATTCGTGTGTCGGAGCACTGTCTCTGAAAACTCAAAAAGTTATATACAATTTGGATCCGACGCAATTATCTGAGACAAAACCGTTGGGTGAAGTGATGGCAATAAAATGTTGTGGTGATGAAAATAACATCGTTTTGGTTGCATATGAAAGTGGAGCAATTGCTTTGTGGGATGTTAAAGAAAAGGCAGCTATCAGTTGGTTAAATACTGAATCATGTCCAATGGCTTTAACTTTTGACAAATACTGGATGAGAGGTATAGTTGGAAATCCAACAGATAAAATGGAGGTATATTTCAGTTTACTATTTGGTACTTTGTATGTATGTGTTTTTTAAATGAATTTTATATTGAAATATCTTTTTAAAGGTATTTGAGCTGAATAGAAAAAATCAACTCATCCACAAGACGTCAATAACTTTGAAAAACTCTGGTATATCTGCTCTTGCATCAAGATTAGATTCTAAAGTTTTTGCTTCAGGTGGGTGGGATGGAAGAGTTCGTGTTTTTTCATGGAAAACACTCAGACCTCTTGCAGTTCTTGATCAACACAGATCGACTATTTTTGATATTATTTACTCAAGTGAGAAAGTCCAAGCATGGAATAATAAAACATTAATGGCTGCAACAGGTAAAGATGGTACTGTGTCTCTTTGGGATCTCTACAATCAATAAATGACGATTTTATTCAAGTATTGTTACGGAACGAAAATAATAAAAATAATAAAATAGAAAAAATGACAATTTTTAATACATTTATTGAAATATTTTTTTAAAAAACTTCATTTTCATTAATAATTTAAATAAAATTAACTTAATTTTTTTTAAATTCCACACAAACAGTATTGACTTTTTTAACATTTATTATAATTTCAGTTGAATTCTAATCGCCTGCGATTAGTTTTTATAAATGACCTAAATTGAAAGTGTACATTTCAATAATAATTGTCTAAAAGCTAATCTTCACCAAACGAGTCTCTAATCTTTCCAAAATTCATTTTTGATATTAAAATATTATAAATAATTTATGTCAGTATGTAAAGTGTGTGATCTTTCAATTTAAATATATAACCAAGCATGCAATAATATTTTACAAATTAAACGAAAATTGTTAATTTTTTTTAGAATGGAATATCTTTTAGATAGTTTTCCAGTTATTCTGTTTAAATTTGATAACCGACTACTATGAGTTTTATTTAGAGCTTGTATTAAAAGTATATTCAATTTGAATCAAATTTTCATTAGAAAAAAAATTAATTAATCGGGTTATTTTTTATATGTTAATTATCAAGTGAATCAAAAGACAATATTAATGAAGTCATAATGTAAAAATCATATTTTAACTCTGAAATTTTATTCGATAATTTCGGACTATTAAAATCACCTTTTATTACTTATACATAACAGTGTCGTAATAGTTTTCTTATTTGTATTATTAATTAATTAAGTATTTAATATATTTTTTGATTTATGAAAAAAATATCTATTTAGCGAAACAAGTTGAAATTACAGATAAAAACATTAATACTTTATAACATGTTTCACAAAAACATCTATACTGGTACAAATTTGTTTTTACGTTTAAGTCTTAAATCAAGTTCACCCAAACTTTCAGACTGCAAGTGTTTCCTTTTTCTCGAAGACCTTTGTTCATGGATATCATTGGATAATGTAATTGGAAGTACTGGTAAAGCTGATGCTGCCCTAGGACTATCAGTAATAAAAGAACTAAAAGGTGATTGTTTGGTGCTCAAAGTTGAAGGTGCAGAAGTGGATGAAGAAGTTGATGAGTCAGATAAAGTAGATAACTTATCAGCCTTTATAGAGAGATTTTGCTCAGTAAAACAGTTTGATGATTGAGCATTTTTTAATTTACTACGTTGAGAAAGATCTTGAGGAAAAGTTGGATTGTCTAGATTTGACGAAGTATCATTTTCCTTTTCAGTAGATTGTTTTGAAGAATTTTTGGAGTTGAAAAATTTTTCAAACACAGACTGAGGTATTGGTATTGGGAGAGGAATTGGTATGGGAATTGGATAAGGAACTAAAACTGTGACAGGAGGTAATAGACTAAACTGAGGATTCGTTGGAGACGTTTTTGTATGAAATGAATTGACCGGAATTTTAGGCCTCATTCCTATGTTAGGTGAAGAAATTGATGGTATCGAGGTGTTATTAGAGTTTAGATTAAATCTCAATGGTACTTGATGAGGTGGTGTAAATGATTGATGGAAGGTAGGAAAAAATTCTCTAGGAAGTGATTGGGAAGAATGAATTTGTGGTAGATGAAATGATACTGGTAATTTGTTGGTAGCAGCTGAACTATTATGCGTAGTAATAGTGTTATTAGATGGAATCCGACATTCTGTACGATGTATTGAATTACGTCCTTTTTCTGGATCTCTTCTCAACAACTTTCTCACATCTTTAATAAATATAGTGCCCTTTCGTGAACTATCTGAATGTAGAGGAGAAGCCTTTAAACTTTCTGGAGAACTTTTGGATCTTCTGCAAGTCTTTACAGTTGTGTTGTTTGTTGGTAAATTACTTGGTGGAATTCTAGACTCTACACAAACTGAAAATGACTTGAAAGAATCCATTTCTTCTTTACGCGCTTTGCATCTTCTATATTCTTCGTCTTTGAGTGACTCCTTGATGGCTAGTTTAATGGTTTCTTCTTGAAAATCTTGCATTGATGAATCTTCACTGTCTTTTTCTTCGCTTTTTATTTGCTTATTATTTGGTGTTT
Organism: Chelonus insularis; assembly: GCF_013357705.1. Taxonomy (NCBI): domain Eukaryota; kingdom Metazoa; phylum Arthropoda; class Insecta; order Hymenoptera; family Braconidae; genus Chelonus; species Chelonus insularis. The sequence goes on from NW_023276524.1 coordinate 576,721, forward strand.
GGGCTGGACTGTTCTGAACTGAAGAATTATTTCCAGAAGCTAAACGGTCTCTTTCCTCATTATCGAGACCACAATCACTTGACCAATTCATTGGCTCATCATCGACAACTAGAGCTTCATCGTCTAATGAACTTGATTGGGGTGATTGGCAGTCTCGTAACCATAGCTCAGGAGTAATTAATCCATCACCGATACTTTGATTACTAGTTGAAGAAATACTTGTTAGACCATGTAGTGCTAAATATGCCTGAGTTTCTCGGCAGAATATATTCATCTTATATTGGTTCAAACATTTATCACTACAGAACTGGAGTTGATTCTCACCATCCTATTAATGGATATCATAAATTTTTTATTGTTAGATTATTTTTTTTTAATTTATAGGAGTTTTAAAGGAGTTGTTTACCTGAAAATCTACATAACTGACGGAATGTCGTAGATGACGGCACCAATCACATGTCCTAGCTCGTTTAAAAGCTGCACGTCTACCTGCAGCGAAACAAGCCTCACTGCAAAATTTTCCAGCATTACTAGTGATTCCTGCAGTGCAGGATAATGAACTTCCAGGCTCCCATGATCCTCCAGTTCGTCTACACCAAGAACATGTCGTTGAACTGTCTGAAAGAGAATATCACATGGATAAAAAATCCACATATTATTTCTAAACTTACATTTATCTTTAAAGGAAGTGATTTTGAAATTAAGATAATGTTCAAATTGGGTACTTTCATAGTTTTAATATGAAAATTTCGAAAAATACCTCAAAAATGACTTTGATATTATTTTACGCATTTAAAATAATCATGATAATATTTTTATCAATTTTTCAATAGTTTTTACAATATTCTGAATGATTTAATAATTAAGTTTGATAAAATATTTGATATATTTTATTTCAAAAAAGCTAGAAATTTATTTTTCCATCTTCATTAAACACAGAAACCCTTTTGTCGTATTTGTGATTTAAAAGTAATAACAATCTCTGGTGCGAATTTTTTTTTATAAATTTCTTTTATCTGTCATATGTGGTACATCTGTCTTTCTGCGATGGGAACTCAAGAATCACACGTTTCGTAAATAATTACACCCAGCTATACATTCTCAACTATCACGTGTCATTTTCATGTTGGGATGTTGTGCAGCATCTCCTTTTGCCCATCCGAACCATTTCATCGCAACGGGAGCTTCTAGGATTTCAAGCACTGCATGTTGCTTGCTACCCTGTGCTTACTATATAGACAACACACAATCACATTGGACATATATCATCAACATGCTGTGTCCTGTATTTTCCTCTCTTATTCATCTGCATCTCTAAAGATGACTAAGTAAATAAAATATAGTATTTAAGCATAAAATATGCAGAATTTACGGCTTATAAACATCCGACAAAGAGTTTTAAATTACCACAAAATAAACGATTCAAGTCTCTCCAAAAATAAACGTTTCGATACAAGTTCCTGAGCTACTGTATATTTCATTCATACAAGTGAGTATCTTCTAAGGATTTGTAAGTAGAAAACTTTTTTCAATTCAATGTCATTTACGATTATATAAAATACTAAAAAATATTTTTTATTTTTGTTAATCAATTTTTAAAAATAATTCTTTGAAATATGACTCAACCATTAACTTCAACTTCTCACTTTTTTTTGTTTTAGATCGAAAAAGGTGAAGTGAAGTGAAATTAAAACCAGTCGTTCTATGAATATTTATAGGAACATGACATCGAAAATTGAAACCATTATTAGTTTTCGTTTTTAAAATATTTTCTGAACATTTACATGGACAAGTAATAAAAGAAAATGATTAAAAATGTGAATTATTATCACTCAAATGGATTGATATAAAAATATATGTGTTAAAAAATTAATTATCATTACATTAAAGTTTTATATAAAGTTGAAGAATAGTTAGATAAATTAATTTTATATAATCAATCTTAAATAAGTAAAAGTCGTGAGGGTATTATTATGTTTATGTAACGTAAAAAGATCTGATGGATGTTCCAACAACAACACGATTTATCTTCAAGGATTAATATTAATTTCATAAGGAAACAACGTTTTTAGGTAACCAATGAAATAATTATACGTAACAACTTTGAAAATATTATTAATTGTTGCTATAGATCCTACCATTAATTTAGGAAAGGCAGCAATAAATACTAAATTCTAGCCAGAATATTATTTAATCAAGTAGATTTATAATACTTTCAATCAGATTTCAAGTCGTAAACATTTTGATAATTTTCCAAAGATAAATCGTGTTCATTAATCGTATCTATTAATACATTATTCATTTGCGAAAAATCTCCAAAAATTCCTGGATTATTTTCAGTGCCAAAATATTTCTCCAATATTTTAAAAATATATTCAAACAAAATATCCTTTTTTCAAAGTTATAAGGTGGTTTATTAATATTCAAAAAATGTTTTTTTTTCTTCAATATGAAGAATAACTTATGATTATATTAAGCTGTCATGCAATTCCTAAATGAGATGTGATGTCATTTTCTTAGTTGAATAATTATTTATAATTTTCTTGGTACGTAGCATTGATTTTTGTAAAATTATAAATAAACATTCCAATTATCATGAATAAATAAATAAATTCTAACTACCTACTAAGAGTCTAAAAGTTAAATTGTGAAACAAATTTTGCAAAAATAATTGATCATTTTTTGTTGTGTTATTTATTTATGATAATGCACAGCATCACAATTAATTATAAATCATTAAATAGTCAGTTATTAATTAAAAGTGTATGTTTATATTGAATCAATATCGAGTAAAATTCTTTATCAGTATACATAATATGGAAAATGATGCTCGAAAAGTATCGTAGTACCACACCGAGATATTTTTATGTTCATCCCTGAAAATCCCACGAACTTAGAAAATATTTTTACGATGATCTCGCGCGTTTGGCTGATATTTAACGATTTATTCTCGGCATGGCAAGATTGTATCAAGTTACTGTACGCTATTCCTGCGCGATGTATATGTAGCTCGCACGGATAGGCATGCTCTGAAATACGGAGGTATTAAAATACTTTTTTTTCCTATTCACTTTATATCATTACGATCAAACTTAATGTAATTCGATCCTAAACGTTACATTTTTTATCACTAACACTTTTAAAAGCATATTAACTATCAGATGGTATATTTTATATGATAAACATCACTTCCCATCCTTACAATTTTTTTGTTTCTTACCAGGAGTATCTGGAGCAGAGTCGCTGTTTTCTGTGATCCTGCTGTGAGGAGGACTTGTAGCTACCTGTGGTGTTGTTGTAAGGGATACGGCAGAAGGCATGTCCGTCACTTCATTGATATCCTTAACTGCTGATGACCCCGAAACAATAGAAATGGTGTTGACTACATCTACCGAAGATGATCGCGACATCCGGGATCGTCGCAACTATTTCGAGAGATCTTTTGTTTAAGAATTTAAAGAAGGTGTTGTTTTCAAAGTAACCATGAGAAATTAGTGATGCTGCAGGATACCACTAAGCTGCTGAAGAAGTTTATCACAGCCAAGTTTGGTAAGTGGTTTATTTTATGGCCATACCAATTTAGTCAGCACTTGGTTCACTGTTTTTTCAGCATTTTTCTGAAAATGAATATTGAAAATATTAATCAAATTGTATTTGATAAATATTTAAACTTTATTTATGTAAGCTTATTACTAAGTTACATTAATATTAACACATTAATTTTCTTTCTAGGTCTTTTAAATACACTTTACATCTAATCGGAATGTTCAGCAACACGACTCAACTTTGATGAATGGTTTTTATAATTTATTTTATCAAAAGAAAATATTACATCTATTCACGTCAATTATCATTAATGTTTATTAATTACTGATATTGATGACGAATAAATCAATAATGGTTTAATTATAATTAAAAATGAAAGCCTACGTAATATATTTGGTTCATAGATCAATTAAATTCAATAAGAAAAGAAAGCAGTTTAGAATTTCACAAGTTATGAAAAATAAGGATGCGTAAAAAGTAATAATATAATATTTCTTACTCCAAAAAAAAAAAACTCAATCTCCTACAAGATATGTAAATTAAATATTTCATTTCCATGTAAATTAAATGTATTTATCCGCTCCAAAAGATGGATATGTACTTAAAAACCATCGTTTATTTATCTAACCAAGTCAGTTTATCAATTATAAATAGAACAGTAACTACTCTAGATCCAAGATTCTCCACAAATAACAAAATTATTTCCAACAATTAAATATGAAATTGTATATGGAATAAATGGAAATAATTTATCCTAAACTAATGAGTTTTTCAATGTAAATTAAACTCTCATTAAATAACTTTTGAATTTGGTTTATAGAGCTGATTATTCTAGTTGAAATTAGTATAGCTGAGAAACATATTTAAGCATGTGATTATGTATTTAACTCAGTGAATAGAAGCTATATACATCTGGCGGCACACAAGGTGCAGGCTGCTAATATCATATTACGATATACCAATGTTTGTGGCATTTCTATATAAGCATATGTATATGTGTATATATCAAACATTAATATAAGTTACATATATTTTACTATGCACCAAATTATTTTGATATATACATATATAAACATGTAACAGGATATACATTATTTTGCCGCATATATTAATGCAACAGCCATGCACAAGTAAAGTAGAATATCTCGTTGTATCTCGCGACATAATCGGCTGGATGTGTGTACTTGTCGAAGGATCATTTACGTCTTAAATTACTAATTTATATCCCCGTGTCATTATATTCATGCATGTGTATATTGCATATGTAGCCTAAGTTGATGTACTCAACCTGCACCTGCGGATGTGAAACTATATAAAACCCTGCTCATATTATCTTTTATCTTTTTTGCCTTTAATTTATATCTTCAATTAAACGCTGCATTGCGGCTCTAACTAACGACGATGCTTTCTGTGCACTGAAGTTTCAAAACTATTGTGGCACGAAAATCTTTCCGTGCACAGCAGTAAATTACAGATTTAACGTATAATTACCAAAGAAAAATACCATATTATTTGGACAAGCAATTTGGAAAAAACTCAACAAAAAACTTTTAAAAGAGTTTGGAATTATTTGATAGATATTATGTAGTAGTGACTGTTCAGAGAGATGGAAAATATTTTGTTAACATTTGGAGTGAGCTTTTTTTTCTGTTGGAGAGTATGATTAAATGGATGTGATGTGGATAAATATGAAAAATATATTTTATTGGATGTGGAGTGTCGGAACATCACCACATAATTCTACTTTTAGAGATTTTTCTGTAACTGAAATCAATATGATAGAATATTTTCTCCATTCATTGTTTTATTTGGAAAAATATAAAAAATGTAAAACAATTAACCAGTGTAAAAAAAAAATATAATGTAGTTATTGACTTATTTTTATCTTGAAGGTTTCCATTAGCTATAAGAATTTATAGCACGAAAAGTCTGTTGAGAATTTTGGATGACAAGCGATGATTGTATTAGAGTAGTAAAAAGCATTGGTATATTTAGTAGCAAAACGAGAGACTAACATTAGTAATGTAGTCTGTGAAGATGTAAAGGTCTAAAGGGTAGGAATATGCGTATGTAAATGACTATTCTTACATTTGAACCACGGTCGTTTATTTTAGAACTTCTCGATAGCACGTGTTTAGTTAATTTGCAGCAAATCAGCAATTGCAAATATTTCAAACCAATGATCAAAAATTGAAATATAGAAAATAGTCATGATATTCCATCAAAATATTTTGTTAAGTTTTTTAAAGAGTAATAATTTTTGGAGTGATTATTGTTCTTATATTGATACTAATTAAATATTTTTCTTCCAATTTCCTTCACAACTTTCATTAATTCAACTTTTAATTCTGGAAGCAATGCATGCCTATTCACTCCTCTTTTCAAATATTGCTACAGTTAATCTTTGGAATTCATCTTCAATTTCACATTTCTTTGACTTGCCACTATACTCATAAAGGTTTTTTACCTCTTTTGTTATTTCTTTTTTATTAATGATCTTCATTTAAACAGTAGGAATAACATAATCATGGATTTTATTGAAATTTTATTTTGTCGGTAAATTGATAGCTATATTCATGCAAATGATTTATTGAATAGAGTTACTATATATTCATATTCAGCCTAACTGTTGTTAAATTCTGATGTTAAAATGTAGCTGATAATCAAAAATATATTGTTAATTGAAAGTAGAATTTCCAATGAAATGAATGCCGTTCAAAAAAAAAGATTTTGAAGGAAAATATTCATTATTTTTAAAAAATAATAAATGAAATTTAAATAATAATAAGATTGTTTTTCATTAATAAAATTTCATCAATATAATGAAAAAAAACATATAAATTGATGATCTTAGATAAATGTAATAGTACACCAAAACTTTGAAAATATTCTACTCCAAAATTTTTTTATCATAACAATATTAATATTTGTAAATATTTTGTATGTCATTCCTACAACAAAATTTGAATTCTTTAGTATTGAATTTATGTTGCTAAAATCTAAACTATATTTTAAATTAGCTAAACCTTTCAAACAACTACTCCAAAAAAGAAAGCTTTAAGAGAAATTTACTCCAAAACAAAAATGTCAATTTACTATTAAAAAATTAGTATGAATTATTTCAAAGATTGAATGGTCAATCTTTATCATAATCAAATAATGTTATAAATTTAATGAAAAGAGGTAACCTATATAAAACACTTAATTAGCAGTTGTACCTCACGACTGACTTATCTGTGTTGAAAAATAATATAAACCGATAAATGCTTAGCGTGTAAAACTTTCATCAGTTTTAAAATAAAGATATATAGGTGTATACATCAGCAGCATTATACGGAGGATCATCGACGAGTTCGCGTAAGAAACCAAACACTCAGGTGAACATATACTGCGAGGCAAAAGGTATATAATAATGAGAGGCGAGCCGTTTTGGTGTCGCGTTTCAGCCTATTATGATTTCGAATAAATCAGGCGAAGGATAAGTAACACGAGACTTAGTCTGCTTCAGCTCTTTCTCATATAGGTATCTGGTATAGTATACATATTATATACATATACTCAGTATGTACATGGACATATAATACTCATACACCTCTTATAGGTACTACTACTATTATTGCACACGAAAGGGGTGCAGTTAAACTGCAAGAAAACGAGAAATTAAAAAAAAAATAAAACATGTATACGTTATTATTTTTTGAATGAAATTTTATGCGTATGTACTACGTTCATCACACATGATTTGTGTGGCACGCACGTTTCTCTCAAACTATATATAACTATTATATTTCACTTAACGTATCGTGTAACTCTGCAATCTAAATCTAACATAAGATTGTTATTTATGATCAATATTCACTGTTGGAATATTACAGTCACTATATATGTATTATGTGTGTATATATTATTGAATATATTTTCATGCATTCTCTTGTTAATATACGATATTTTTAAAATTCATAAAAACACGTATATTTTGAAAACAAATACCTTGATCTCATTTTACAGGGGCTTTTTCAATCATATTTATTACTGCATGCATATTAACAGACCTCGGATTCAAATGATTGATAGCTAGATTTGCTTTCACAATTTAATTACTGTTATTTAATATTGATATTTATCTTAATGGATAATAATAATTTTATCTGATATTTTACATTGTTATTTATTTTTTTTATTTTACTTTATTCATAAATAATATTTTACATGATATATTTTTATTAAATTCATAATACATTTATAAAATGTCAAAATATTAATATGTTATGTTTACCTGTTTTTATTAAATCTCGCGCGCTACATTTAAATTTAAATTCACTCTAGATACTGATGCTGCCAAAGATGTCTTTGCTGAATTAAATTTATCACCAAAGTATCAAAGTATTTCATCAAAAATATCTTTGTAAATGAGAGAGATATAGCTTAATAATACTGATAAAACAGAATACTCGCATTCGTCATCCCCGTTTCTGTCTAGCTATTTTAAGGAGAGATCATGTTCGCTTTTGGTGTATATAACAGCAAAGCTTTGTATTATATATTATGTTCTATTTTTTTTTAAATTTATTTTATACAAATCCATTCCATGTTTATTCCAAAAGAAACTTATTTGCGTTGAGATAACTATGGAATTAGTTTAATGCAATTTTTTAATGTTAGTTTTTAATATGTCTTTTTTCATGAAATACTTAAAAAACTTGTTTAAATTCACATACAAGAGCTAAACGCGTTGGCGGATCGCGACTGACTGCTTGTTGTTTGCGCGCTGCTCCAAAGTAGACGTCGGCAGTTGTACCGAAAAGTTACGATTAACTCCGAATGACCTATAACAACCATGCGCGCGATGATAAGGTTTAAATCTTGGTAATTGTCCTTTATATCCTTTTCCATGTGATGGGGTTAATATGTCTTTTGAATTACCCAAGAGTCATCACATCTATTTTTTGACGTTTTATTTATTATGCCGTGAATTTTTTTTCTATTTTATAGAAACATTGAGAGTTAAGTTGCACCTTTTACATCATGATCACATTTTAAATTTATTTTCTAAATAATACTTATTTTAAAAATGAACTAAAAAATAATTCTACTTCGTTATTTGAATTATTTTTTTAATAATTATTATTTCTATCCATTTTATTTAGATAAAACTGAATGAAAATTCTAGAGCTATTTGCAATATGTAATTAGATAATATTTCTTAATTTTCTTAATACCTACCTATTACTGCACATTTTTTTAAAAATATTTCTTGAATGTTTTTTTTGTGTTCAAGTTAAACTATTTTCATAAATAAAAATTGTCTAAATAGTTATCAAAGAAGAAACAAAAACGAATGATTTCTCTTGGTATGAAAAAAAAAAAAAATAGTTCACATTTAAATATAGACAAATTTGTAAAAAAACATAAGTACCATTGGAGGATTTATGAGCAATTTTAATATTTATGTGAAACTTATTATCAAGATTTAAATAAAATTTATTTAATTCAATATTTATTATGCAATAACAATAGTTGCGTTGGCAATGATTTATAGAAAATAATATGAAAAAATGGATTGTCGTCATAAAAGAGTTGATTGTTAATGAGCAATTAAAATTTGCTATTATTTCTTGTACTCAAACAACGGCTGTTCACTACTGAGGTAATATTTAAGTACAGCTGATGTTATTCTACGGACAGATTGATAAAATCTATGAGCTCTCTGTATCTTGAAAATGCATTTTTCCATTGTAAATATTGACTATTTGTTTTTAACTCTTCACTATTATCTTATTTAATAAACATTACTTGTGTAATTCTCAATTACATTATGATTCTATCTGTAATACGAGTAAAATAAGTATTTGTACGGTTTCGTTTTGTCTCATTTGAATTCAATTCTCGAGGTAGTTTCAAATAATTAATAAACTTACTTTCGAAACAATTATTATCATTTTCATCATTATATCTATTTTTATAATTTTGATAAAAATATTCTTTTTTTAACATTTATAAAACTTATTTTCTTTTAAGCTTTACAATAATTTTCAAAAATAGGGTTTAGGAAACTATGTGAACTGTCCAAGCTGTGGAATAATTTTTATACTGATTTCAAAATCAGATCTCAATCTACTTTCAAAAATATTTAGAATACATTTTTTTCTGCATGGTTTTTTTTGTTTTCAATATTTTAAATGTTTCTTTGAACTGACACTGTTACAATATTGTCATTAATGAGTTAGTTCTTTTGATTGATATATTTTTGATAGATTAACTGGACCATTACTTGAACACACTAGGATCTTTATATTACATTGGAAGCAATCATCTTCCAAATTTTACTAAAATTAAGTTTACAACTTTTTTATATTTTTAATAAATTAATATATTTTCTATTTTCAATAAATACTTTGTGTACTATTTCTCTTTTTTATAACGAAAATACCTTATATTTTGCAACTTAATTTAAAGAAAACATGACATTTTTACTGTTCTCAACAGCAGTTTATATATTTTAGTAAATTTGTAAATCGTTTAAGATAATAAAATTTTTATAGCTGTTCAGCAGGGTGTCTCATTCGAAAGCAACATTTTTTTTTGTTTCAGCAGAGAATCGTCTAATCAATAAATACTCAATTAACATCATGTTTTATCAATAAAATCATAAAAACTCAAAAATTTGTATTAAAGAAAAAATATTAAATATTACTTTCTTTTACAAATTTCTATGATTTTTTTTCCAATTTAATATAACTTATACATTTTTCATGTAACAATGATGACATTTCGTGCAAAATGTACTTACAATCAACGTTGAATCACCGAATAAAGTGAAATAGAAGTATTTTTGGAAGAGACATTGGTTCTGTGTTATTCGAACGAAAAATTTTTCAATCTAAGTAACGATCTGTTTGAAACTTGATATGCTTTCACCAAAATTTTTCGTATAAGCTTTAGAAAATTTTTGAACAGTTAAAATGTTGCTTTTCAACAAAACACTTCAATGTTTTAGCAATTTGATTTTGTTGACCTACTTATAATACTAAAAATTTGACCCAAGCTAAATGAATTTTTTCATTCAACCAAATTACACTTAAACATATAAGTTTTAAAAATTTCTTTTGCATTTACACCATATTTTTTTCAAAGAATGGCCCAGTTAGCCTTTCTGTACCTTGTATACTGTGTTACCAGTCTCAAAAAAATATTATTCTCTTTTTTTCAATACTATAAAATATGTTAATCATATAACTGTGAGTTTCAAGCATTGACAAAATTTATGAATAAATGCAATAGAGAGAAAAATGTTGAATACTTTAAAAGCTGAATCTCTATAAATGCATAATTAATTATTTTATATTGACATTAAGTATTATGTTTGCATAGCAGTTAATTTACTGCTACGAAGATAATGAGGCAGTTTCTTTAAATCCAGATAAAATTTCAAGCTCTTTTGATTCTGAAATAAAAACATACAGAGAAAGAATATATTAGCATTGAAATATTTATAAAAAATTTGTATTATAAAATACAAAAAATCACATAGTTCTATCGCATTTGAATAGTTTCAAATAAAAATCAATTCAAAATGCAATATATCACAATTTAGTTAATCATGTATATAAATGACTGTTTAATTTATGTTCTTTGGAAAATAAAAGTGGAACACTCTCTGATGATGTGCTACACGAATCTGCTAGTTGATACCCATAATCCTTGCGATATTTATATGGTAAATTGCAATTACTATACAAGCACTGTACATTGTTGCATATCGTAACAGCTGTAGATGAATGCGATGGAATAGCGTGACGATGGGTGCACAAATGCAATCCACAATGGCCTTCCTTTGATTGACGTCTTGATAGAGAACTTAATCCTTTTCTTGCCTTTCCTGTGAATTACATATTGAACCGCACCACCACCACCAATATCACCAAATTCATAATAGCTATGTGTATACTATTTAATACATTGACCCACGAATTAAAAAATTTAAAAAAAAATGTGACTTCAATGAATAATTGAGTTCATTGAGTTCATGAGCGAGGTCGTAAAATATTCCCTAGAAGAAGGTGATCTTTATTTATTTAGATCAAATACTGATTTAACTTACCATCATTGCAAGCATCTGAATTGATTGATCCATCATTATTCAATTTATCAGAAGCATAAAGATCTGTTGGTTTTTCTTTAACGTGACGAATTACGAACATCACTAGAGCGCCAACAATTGCAGGGATGCCAGCCAATACGAAAGCCAACGTGTAAGAACCTACATATGGAATATTGATAAATAATCATTTCATTTAAATATAACAATTTTTAAATAATATTTTGTGAAGATAAAATGTACCTGTGCGTTCGATAATAAGACCTGCAACTGGCGGTCCAATCGTCAAAGGAATAGAACAAATTCCCAAAAGAAATCCAATAGCTTGAGTAGCACCTGCTTTTCCACAAAAATCAAAAGCTATTGGACCAAGCAATGAAATGAAACAACCATCGAACAATCCAAATAAAAGTGCTATTATGATTAAGATTGCCCAGTACGGAGGTGTAAATGGTAGTACGATCATGAGTACTCCAATGCTGATAAATGATATCTGTTCAGAAGATCCAATAATAATTTTATTATCACGAATAATGGTGATTATTATTCCTATGAATCAGCTTACCTGTTGTAATAAGATTCTATTGACTTTAGGCAAATCAGCAATGTAACCAAATACTAAACGTCCGATTCCAGATGTAATACCAATACATGTTACTGGAATCCCAACATTGTAATCTTTTCCAAAGTTTTCTTTGATAAATGATCCAATATGGACATATAGTACGAAGTAACTGAAAATTATTAGATTTATTCAGCTGGTAATAATGATATAAATTTATTTTAAAAAAAGTATATGTGAGAAATCATTTATAATACAAACCCAAAAAGAGAAATAGGAATTGCACTGGCCCAAACAACATATCGCCTCTTCTTCCAAATCGATAGATTTATCAGAGCATACCACTTAACTTTTTTTACCGGTTTTTTAATAGAGTTCTGCTTATAAGATGATAATTTACTCGGTGACTTGTCACTCTCTGAAGAGAAGAAAGTTTCAATAAGATAATTAATGACTTTCTGCGCTATTAGTTAACAATTGAAACATCCAATCTATCATACACGGTAATAAATTTTGCTTACCGGTTAGAGTAGGTTTGAAGAGAAAAGCACAAAGCATGATAATTGATGTAAGTATAGCAAAACTTCTGAGAGCTCCAACCATATCAAATCGGTCAAGCAAAGCTCTTGTGACATGAGGCATTATCATTGTAAATACCGAACTTCCAGCAGCCACAATTCCATTCGCAAGTCCTAAGTGACGCTTAAAGTAATGGCCCAAAATTGCTAAACTTGGGGTGTAAGCAAGGCTTGCGCCTGCTCCATAAATAACTCCATAAGTTAGACATAAAATAATTACCTGAAATTTTCAAGTCGATTATTGATTGCTTTACTTGTTCATATTTTTAAACATGACTTCAATGAATAATATTATTTTCATATTGAACTTAATTTTTTAATTGGAATTTACTTTAAAGTCATGTCCTTGATAATACTTGAAAAATATTATTGTATATTTAAAGATAAATAAATAAGCATTTTATTGATTATTACGAATCGTTATGATTATTTTTTTTTGAGACTAATAGCTTAATTTAATTCTATTTTTTTGTTGAAAATCAGAGAATTGCTGTCAAAGTTATCAATGAACATTCTTATAATCCAGGTAATTACATTTGTACAATAAATAGACGATAAAATCATTCCTCCAGATGCCAATAAGCCACCCAAAAACGTTGTTATCTGAATCCCAATTTTATCAGTAAGTATTCCGGCAATGGGAGATAAAAGAAATGTAGTTCCGATTGTTAAAGAGCCAACAAGTGCTGAAATAAAAGAAAAACCAATCATCAAATTGATTAGAACTTGATAATCATCAGATGTCAATGTTGATCCTTAAGATTAGTTAATAAATATACACTCTAATGACTTTTCGGTCGTTCTCTTGACCTTTTGTACGTACAATTAAAAGAGTTAAAGTGCATATCTTACTTGACCTTCATTAAGATTAATAATGCTATATAATCATAATAATTAATGATTAACGATCAATTAGGACTGCGACGCATTAAATTGGTTGCGAAATTAATCTGTGCTATTTTCACTAATTACTTAACAGCTTTCTTTTCATTGAATGTCATTCAGAATATTCATATGGAATTAAGTTTTATTTATGTCATATGATATTTATTGCAATAGCGTTTGATTGTTTAATCCTTATGATGACTAGTAAAATAAGAAATTGATATACTTTCAAATAAATTTCATGAGGAATAAATAATTTAGTTCAATTATTAAGAGCGACGTACGTTTTAAAAGGAAGGCTTTAAATTGGAACTTTAAAAAAATTTTTTTACAGATATCCTTATCAAATATTGATGGTTACATATAAAAATAACAATTAAACTTATGTCTTATTATAAATGTAGTTTTTTCCGCTCTTTCATCTTCTGCGTAGTTTATTACATTATTGTTCTTTTGGTGATAGCGACAACAATGCCTTCAAAAGGTCAAACACTTTGATACAATGTACTTTTATCATGCATGGTATAATGAAAAATTTTTGAAAAAATGCCACTGATATCTGTACGGTTCAGTGACCAATTTACACGTTTCTAAGAACAACAGCCGAAAAAAATATGATAAATGCGGCAATATTCTCAATCGAAATAAATTATAACATATCTTGGAAATGATTTAATTGTTATATTAATATTTTTCGAACTGAATGAAGATAATAAAGAAAAAATAAAGAAAATAATTAGACTTTAAATACAACAGTTGATATTGAAACGATAAAATGAAATATTTTTGGCTCACCGGCTTTCGTTTCAGGATTAGATTCTCCAGCAAGAGACAATCTCTCTTTAAGTTGAAGTTGTATAACAGAATATGAATTAATGATACTGAAGAGAACACCGTTGATTATAAAACTTCCAAGTAATATCATCCATGCTCTAAATCCACCGTCTGGTGGGCTATAATTAACGGTGATCGATTTTGGGTCTTCGACATCTTTGGTTTGTTTTGTAGACATGTTAATATCGTCTATTAAATTATTAGATTTGAACCTGGTTGGAATATTAACTTGCTGTTTATCAAGAAGAAACTGATCCTCAATTTGTCGATGACCACCGTGATTCTTCGTGGTAGAAACTGAAGACTCTTTAAGGTGGTCAGCTGGAGTACATTTCAAGTCTAATGTAATTTTTTCGTCACTTACATCACCTTTGTATGTGTCAGCATTCTCTATTACTACCATACCCTGAAATGGGAATTTTTAAAATTGTAGAACAGAATTCACCATCATTATTGTTCTTTATAAATGTTTTCGATAATTTCTCTTAAAAAATTTCAGGTTATAGTTTATTAAATTTGACTCTGTTTATAGCTCGTTTTAATCATATTTAATCTACATATCTAAACATTTTTAATATAAATATATTTAATTGATATCATGTAAAAAATATAATGGCATTAAAATGGTAAACTCATCATAAAAATGTTATTGAAATTTTTCAAAACAATGCTTTTATCAAATTTTCACAGCATATTTTGTAATTGATATCTTTAGTATAATAATCTTTAGTATAAATAATAGCACAAGTAATGGTAAAAAAAAGTAATAAAATAAACTTCTCTAAATTTTGACATAATGACTAAATTGACTTCATTTTCAATAATTAAATTACTTATTTCAATTATTCTATTAATTATTTGACAGTTATCTAGCTTTCAACACAAGATTCACTTTGATAATATTGACATTTTTCATAAATAGAAAATAGTTTCTATGTAATAGTTAATGATACAATTATTGATAATCTAATGTGTAGTATTAGTGTAAATGCACGTGGCAGTTACTACGATTCTATTCAACATTTTCAGTAAATTATTAAAAGATGCCGCCGTTAAACGCTACACAGATCCACGTGGAATGTGTAACATCAACTAATCACAACATTGTACTAAAGTGATACGAGGTCAAAGTTCAAATAAATTATTTTAAATAGCTTCAATTTGGAACCTACACTATGAGATTTCTTATTTATTAATATTAGTCTTAAAATACTTCACACATGAGTCAAAAATAAATAAACATAAATGAAACTCCACACATTCTATCTCATTATGATTGATTCGAAATTTTTAACAAAATAATAAAATTATGAACAATGAATGATTTAACAAGTTTTCAAGCATCTTTATGATGATTATTAATCCATGAAAATAAAAAAAAAACAACGATCTATAACCGAAAAAGTAAATAAGTTTGTTAGTAATATTGATAAATAATGAAGCAGTGATAAATGAAACAAAATCAATGTCAAGAATAATTGTTAATAAAAACATTAAAAGCACTTACGCGAACACGAGTACCCGACTGTTAAAAGATTTCAGACCCACTGTGACTTGCGACGATGAGAGATGCCAGTGAACGAACTAACATGCGTCGCAGTTAGAAAACTAATATACTGAACCGTATATATTATATTATATTGGAGAGTCTGAACTACCATCACTCATAGCGTCTTTGATAACACCCCAGGGACTTAATGTGTGTTGACCATTATATTCCTATTAAATATCTTCTGCTTACCAATGTATAGCTTCTGTGAAGATGTTTACAAATTAATTAGTCTTAATTTTCTTATTAATTTTCCTCAAATTAATTCTTTCAAGTATCTTGAATTCTGTTACTTGTCTCATTATTTATTACATTGAGAAATTTCAATCATTCACTACTTGATACTTTTGAAGTTTCATTCATTAACATTATATATTAATTAAGTTTAATAATAATATTGCTACCAAGTTTATTTATAAATATTATCTATTTTAATTTCTGCCTCAGGACCAATAAATCATTTTTGTGATAAGCATGTAAATGTACACACATATGGAATCATTTTACTATAAGTTTATTATTATTATTTTTGCCACGTACAACAATCAAATATAATACAGGAAAAAAATTATATAAATAGTTTCCTTTATTCTTTAATCCATGATCGTAATCAATAAAAATTATAAATATTAATTACAAATGATTGTACAAATGATTGGAAAAGTTCTTTCAAATTTATTGAAAAATACAACGCAGTTTAATTTCAAAGAATTTCGTTGTAACACGTGTGTAAACTCTATCATTTCCTACTAGTAGGTTGATTTATAATAGGGTCAATAATTCTTGACAGTATTATTCAGAAAACTTGACCTTGAAACTTAACTAAGTTTAATATTTTTACAGTGTAGTAGTAGATATCACGTAATAATTGAATGCTTTATACATATATAATTTATATATACATTACCAAAATGAATAAAACTAGTTGATATTCAATAATAATTGTCTATCAATCATTAGTTTGCAATGTAATACCTAAATCATTGCTATAATCAATTAAAAATTGAAGACGTTAAGAGCATAATACTAAATATATTGCAAATATATGTTACAGTAATACAGCTTATTTATTCAGCCCATATTACTGTTCCAATAATACAGATCATATTAGCAAGGTCATACCTACAATTTTTTACATGATAACTGACCCCATGATGTAACAAGATAAAAGTTTGCTGAGATAAATAAATATGACATATATATTTATATTTTATATTTATCCTCTCAACACATGATCTGCAGTATGCACAGACATGAATTCATGCTTGTGAGTCTTTAATCTTTATAAAAATAGTTCCGCATTAATCACAATATTCATACTATCGTTGGAGATCATCATAGAGTTGATACAGTTTTGTGCTCATTATTCAACTGAACATTAGTTCTTGATAGGCAAATTTATTTTCATGTGCAAAATCTATGAAATATGGCAACTAAAAAATTAATCAACTCTGTAAACAATACAGTTCATGAAGCCTTAACAGGTCTTTGTTTCACTTATCCGCAATTGGAGTACAATTCATCTAAAAGAGTAGTTTTGATACCAAACGTAAGATTGAAGTTACTCTTTTGTTATAGCATGATAATTTTTAGTGATTCACGGGTTATTTTTATTGGGTATGTATTATATAATGATCATATTATTTTTTAGTGTAATGACCGTGATGACAAAGTATCCATAATATGTGGTGGAGGAAGTGGACACGAGCCTTTTGCTGCTGGTTTTGTGGGTAGAGGAATGTTGACAGCTTCAATAGCAGGTTCTGTTTTTGCTGCGCCACCAGCTAACCACATATACTATGCTCTAGAACGTGTTTCCAACAAAGGTATTTTCTTATTATAATTTAAATAAAATATTTATTAATTATATTTTGTTAATAGTCATTATATGCTTCAATTAAAAATAAATATATAATTATTTGAACTACACTGATAAAATAAGTATAATGAATTCATTAATTTTAATGATAGCGGGTACCTTGGTCATCATTCCCAATTATACTGGAGACTGTTTGAATTTTGGTATTGCTATTGAAAAAGCTCGTCAACAAGGGCATAAGGTATTTTTTTTTTACAATTAGTAGATTTATTCTAGATCCTAATAAAAACTTTTTCTTTAAAAAAATATTGAATAATAAATAACAATAATATTGAATCAAACTTGAATTAAATAATTTTCATTGTAAGTAATTAGCAATATTTGAAAATTTGTTCAAAGAAAAAGTACAAAAAATTATATTTGATCAGATCAAAGTCAACTTAAAAATTTGCATACTAAGTATCAATAAGAATGATTCAACATTATTTTTTATACTCTGAAAAAGATGACAGAAATAATCGTTGGAGATGACTGCAGCATTGTAACTGATGAACAAAGTCGAGTAGGAAAACGAGGTCTCGTTGGGATGTTATTTGTAATGAAAATAGCAGGAACAATTGCTGAACGTGGGAAAGCTCTCGATGAAGTGGCCTATCATGCTCGAATGGTGACTGATAACCTAGCTACTTACGGAGTTGGTCTAACACCATGTTCCTTACCTGGTTTGTTTACAATCATATTCAAGTCACTGGTATCGACATTCATCTTTTTTATTGTTAAAATTCAAAGTTTAATATTTCAATTAAAGGTCAAGGTCTAATGTTTCAATTACCTGAAGATGAGGTTGAAATTGGACTTGGAGTTCATGGAGAAGCAGGATATAGTAGAATAAAAACGCGAAGTGCTTCGGAAATAGTTTCTATTATGTTAGACAGTATAACGAGATCGTTGTTACTAACCAGTGGTAATTTTGTGGCAGTATTGATCAATAATTTTGGTGCTACCAGTCAACTGGAGCAAGGAATTGTCATTTATGAAGTTGTAACACAACTCAGTAAGTATTTGATAAACTAAATAAAAATATTCCACGGAAATGAAATAAAATAAACTGGATTTACACTTATAGTTTTATAACAAATTAAATTCATAATCGTACTAAACGTAGGGAAAAGAGGTATAGAGCCACTTAGAGTCTATTCTGGCGCACTGATGACATCATTGGATAGCGCAGGAGTTCATATATCTGTTCTTAAATTACCAGAAGAGCACAAAAATCATTATATTGATTGTCTAGACGAGAAAACTGATGCACCTTGTTGGCCAGGGTGTGCGTATAGTATTCCACTATCAACAAAACTTCAACACACTACTAATGAGCAACAAACAAGTCAAGTAAAATTATTGTCTTCTGCTAAAATAACTCCTCGAGGTCCAAAACTCAACGAAAAACAAACAGAAATTTTAAAAGAATGTATAAAAAATGCATGTAGAGCAATTATTAAAAATGAAAAAATATTAAATAACCTGGATCGTGGTTGTGGTGATGGAGACTGTGGTTCAACCCATAAAACTCTAGCAAACGGTAAAAACCAATTTTTATTTTCAGTTGATAGCTAAATTCAAAAAGTTGCGTCAGTTAATTAAGATTTTAACATAAATATAGAAATACTTTTGACTTTGGAAAGGCTAAGTTTTTCTTATCCTGGAAGTTTACTTGGTGAACTATCAGAAATTGCTGAAGAATGCATGGGTGGCACTTCAGGAGCAATATATAGTCTTTTGTTTACAAGTGCTTCATCAGTATTTGCAGCAGAAGACGTGAATCAAAAGAAAGACGAAAATTGGGCACAATTGTGGTTACAAGCATGGTCTTCTGGATTGGAAAATGTTATAAAATACAGTAAAACACAACCTGGAGATAGAACAATGGTTATTATAGAAGAAAAAAAATCAATGATTATAAAAAAGGAATAACTGGAAACTTGATTTATAGATTGATGCTCTGGAGCCAGCTTGTTTAGCATTTAAAAATAATCTGAAGAATGGTAAGTTTGATAATCTAGCAGTAAAAAAAGCTGCAGAAGCAGCTCAAAAAGGGTGTAATATGACGAAAACAATGATGCCACGGTAAGTAAAATTTTTAATACTAACACGAAATAAAATAGATTAATAATTATTACTTTATTCATTTATGTGAAAAATCATTTTATATAGAGCCGGCAGGGCTGCATATGTTAAACAATTACAATTCTTTAAAGATGTTGATGCAGGTGCATTTGGCGTAGTTATTTGGATTAACGCTATTACTGAAACTCTATTAAGAGTTTAATATTTTGAAGAATTATCAAACAATATATATACAAAATAGCAGTGAAAAGTATTTTATTGACACTTATTTTAGGAATGGAATTGTATAATTGTTGACAAATTTTTAATTAATAAAGCAAAGCCGAAATAGGTTAATCAAATTCAAACAAAAAATTACATGTAAAACTTTCTTTGGCTTTTTGTTGGTAAAATTATGATATTGAAAGTTTTATGTCAGTCAAATGTAACAATAATTGACAAAATCATACATTGTATATTATAATAAAAGTTGTCGACAGAAAACCATTAACACTATAATCAAACGTGAATAATAAGCCATGTTAAGAAATTATTAAATCAGCTAAAGATTTATGAAAAAAATCATGATATTAATGAAAATGATCATGAAAAAGATAATGAGTAATTGAAAAAATGGCTGATTTAAGTTATGTCACACAAACGAAAAATATCTTACCCTTATGGAAGAGTATTAACTCACTTATTATGTTTTTAATCAACTTTATCTAACGCTTCAAGACGTTCTAATAATGGTGGGTGACTGTGATGCCAGCCTGAATAGAGCTTGTCATACAAAGGATAAGATAAATTATCCTTGTGTAGCTTAATTAACGCTCGCTTCAAAGCTGGACCATGGCCAAGTTTCTTCCCGAATGCATCAGCTTGAAACTCGAATCGACGTGAATTCACAGTCATGAAGAAACCGAATAGCTGAAAAAGGAACACAGAATAATGATCAGTATTAATTCTAGATTAATTAACTATAGTAAAAAATTTAATTCAAATTTAATTTCCAAGTTGAATGAAGCGAAAAGTATTGACATTTTATCATTAAATCATGAAATTTAATATTTAAACTATTAAAATTTTAATTAGATTACGTAAAAAAATTATTGTAATTTTTTTCTTTTTTTGTAATGAAACTCAAGTTTCATATATTCAAAGCTCGCTTCATACACTCTGGTAAATAAATTAATAAAACAAGTAAATGAGATTTCCATACCGTATTAAGAGGAGTTAAAATGTACATTATTACGATAATCAACCCAATAAAAATTGGCTGATTGTCTGCACTAAAGCCGAACGCTTCATATATTGGTCCATAATTTAATAACTTGGCAAATGGAATAAAGTTCATCACAAAATTAATCTGAAACATTACATTTCACATTTATATATAAATACTGATCGAGACAACTGATATATTAATACTTTTAAAAAACAAATATTAGTGAATTTACCTGTGCTAATGCTAATCCTTTCAAAGTATGGCTGTACTGCCAGTGGCCTAGTTCATGAACTAATATTGCAAGAACTTCATCCATGTCACAACCATACTCTTCATTATTTTCATTATTTTTATTAGGATAATATTCTTTAACTAAAGTATCAAAAAGAACAATCCTTTTGTGCTTATAAAACCCGTACATGTAGGCATTACTGTGAGATGATCTCTTAGAGCCTTCAACTATATATAATTTATATAGAGGGAAATTTAACGACGATGCCAATGCTTCAATTTTTTGTTTTAATTCTCCTTCAGGCAACGGAGAATATTTATCAAAAAGTGGAGCAATTACTTCGGGATAAATAATTGACATGAATAATGTTACTACGACAGTAAATAACCAAACATATAGAAAGAAGTAGTCTCCTCCATTTTTCACAATCCAAATTAAACCACAAAGCAATGGTGGCCCAATAAGTTGTGAGATCAAATACTTTAAGAGTTGATCTCTAATAAAGAAACGAACAGTCTGGAAATATAAATAATATATTAATCTTTTTAATTGAAAATAAAAATAAATTGAATATAGATTATAGATATCTAAAAAAAATTAATTTCTTTTAAATTAGTAAATAAAATCATCGGAGATAAATTTTATCGTTCATCCATTTCCATCTTGATAACAAGTGATAACAGACGATAAAAAAAATGTTCACAATTCTGATGTAATACATTATGAATAAATTACAATTATACTAGCAAATGTAATAAGACATTTTTCGATTTGTCAGAAAAATTAACTATTATAAGTACTAATTGAAAATGATTCAATATAATAATTAATTTATGAAAGAAATAAAATTAGTTATAAGTATTTGTATAAAAATGAGTCGGTAATGACTCAGCTTAAATCAATATTTCTCACCTGTTTGTTAAATCCATGTTTTTCCTCGAGAATAAAAATATTATAAATTTTGAATGGAAAATCAATAACCGTAAGAACTGTGTTCATAATGATTAAACACACTCCACTAGCTACAATGTCGTTAGATTTATCAATCCCAAATTTTTCCATTAGCATGATGCTCCATTGCCAGTAATAATAAAATACAAAACTAAGTACTAGAATCTGTAAGATTCATTTAAAAAAAAAGTAGGATTTATTTTATTTTTAAAAGAAAAATTTACGATAAAAATTTTTACCGTATTTATTACTGTTGAGTAAAAATCATGAAGGTTTCCGAAACCATTTTTATCCAAAGCATACAGTCTAGCTTTCTGGTATAACTCTTCAGACATTAAACCTTCCAAAGATTTAGGCAAAGATGATAAATTTTGCATTAATTGTCTCTGTAAAACAATTAATTATTTTCATGTACATTTTAAACATGTGCCTATGGATTGTTTTGTATCAATGATGCTACTTACTTGTCTTATACTTAAATAAAGTTCCCATAAATATAATATCCAAATCACAGTTAATAATTCATAACGTATATAAGTAGGATCGGCAATAAGATCATGAACTTTTAATTTTTCCATTTTTCATAAAAATCTACTCGTTACACTGATTTTATTTAACAAGACAACAATTTTGTTTAAGGCTAAAAGTGTACGGTAAAAATAAATTGATTTACAAGCGTAAAATTGGTATGCAATGACCTCTGTAAATCGCGTTTCCAACTAAAAATTTGATATAGTCGAACTGAGAAAAGAGTTCCTCAGTTGCTTCAATGCTTTCGGGTTCCCCACCACTGATTTTCTACCCCTTCTACCATGTTTTTTACTACTGCGCAAGCGTACAAGAACACATGAAGAGCTTCTGAGGAACTCTCTTCTCAGTCCGACTATATTATTATTATTATATTCAGCTAGGGTTTCACGATACAGTATCGATACTAGATTAAATCGATACTTATCAAGCCATCGATATATTTGTACAGATATCGATACTCTTGAAATTTTGAAATTGCCACTTTTGTAAGAACAAATCAAAAAATTAGAAAATTTTAACTTCAAATTAGACGTTAGATTGTGATTATAATTAGATTGTGAAAGTAACGGAATGGAAAAATACCATAATTTTTTATTAAATCGAAATCAATTTTATTATTCAGCGGAAACTAATGGAGTTCACATTGACTTGAAGCAATATACGCTTATACGTTCTTCAAGAAGTTTGAACTTGAAAACTATTATTTTACGTAAACGTACTATCGTAAGTTTATTATATAGATATGTTCTTTTTTTTTTAAAAAAAAAAAGTCAACAAAATATTTCTAAGAAACAGTATTTGTGATGATGAAAACAATAGTATTTTATATTTTATAAAAAAGTCATGATTACTGTAATATTACTTATTAATGAGATTATTATAAGTCAAGTTCTTGTACAAAACAATCAGTATTGTTGATCAGTATTATAATTTAAATAAGGATTAATACTTATAATAATGATAATACTAATAATACTTAATGCGTTCAACTTGTTACACAATTTGTGTCAAATACAAATTCTATATTATATATATATATATATATATATATTTATATAATACTGTGTTTTGTATGTTAAATTTATCAATAAAAATAATTATTTTTTTATTCGAAAAAACGCGCACTTTCTCTCTATCGATTTTCGGAGTATCGATATTTCCGTTTTCGATACATGTTGAGATCGATACATCTTTAATTGATTCGATCTGATACAGTGTATCGATACTTTCGACTGTATCGTCAAATCCTAGTTAGAGTGGCCTGGGGTGATCCCTAAACAGAACACAGCATTGAACTTCTATGCAGGTCTATTTTCTCTGGTCCTATTTACAACCCATTTTTAAACGGAAGTTTGCCAACTTATGGTTTTTTTTTAATTCAATAGTGCATAACTTCAGTTCACTTCTGTTTCTACTGTGTTGGCGTGGTTAGTGTTGTTTGAGGTTAATTTAAGTCGACTTTCAAATTATTTTTTAATGAAAATGGAAGAGGAATATAGCGATCAGGTATGAATATAAATTAATAAATTACTTTTATATTTTAAAATTAATTATTAAGATAATATTTTTGTTCTTTTAGTATGATACATACGATGAATATGAGCCCGATGAGGTGCATGCGGATTCGTACAATGACAGGCATCGGCTTGTGCCAGAAGGAGTCAGGAAATTCTTAACTTATTTTCGCAATTGTATCAATGAAGGAATGATTTTTGAGATTCAGAATCTTTATGAAAATACTTTTCCCAAAATTTCGGAGCAATTTTTCGATAAAACTTCCTGGCCTAATGAACAAGAAATTGCTCATATTGTAGAAAATGATACAGTCTTCCTGATTTTGTATAAGGAACTTTACTATCGACATATTTACGCTCGGATGCAAGGTCCAACACTAGAACAGAGATTTGAATCATTCTTTAATTATTGTGATTTGTTCAATCATATCTTAAACCCAGATGAACCGGTACAATTGGAGCTTCCGGACCAATGGCTTTGGGAATTGATTGATGAATTTGTTTATCAATTTCAGTCATTTTCGCATTACCGAGCAAATTTAGCCAACAAAACACCTGATGAATTGGAGAATTTAAGCGCTCATAATAAAATATGGGATGTTTTATGTGTTTTGAATGTTCTGCATTATTTAGTTGATAAGTCTAAAATCAAGAGTCAATTAGAAGTATATGCAAGTGGTGGAGATCCAGATTCTGTGGCTGGACCATTTGGAAAGCATTCTTTATATAAAATGCTTGGCTACTTTGCTCTCATTGGACTTCTAAGACTCCACTCTTTGCTTGGAGATTATTACCAAGCTATTAAAGTTTTAGAGAATGTTGAAATTTACAAAAAAAGTGCTTACTCTCATGTCCCAGGTTGCCAAATCTCCACTGCTTACTACGTTGGATTTGCTTACATGATGATGAGAAGATATGCAGATGCCATCAGGACCTTTTCTGGTATTTTACTGTACATTCAACGTACTAAACAGCTTTTTACGGCTAGAAGCTATCAGAATGATCAAATTAATAAGCAAACAGAACAAATGTATCATCTTTTAGCTATTTGTCTTGTTCTTCATCCTCAATGCATTGATGAAGGTCTTCAACAAGCTCTTCGAGAAAGAAATTATCATGAAAAAATGTATAAAATGCAATATGGAGACTTGGCTGAGTTTGAAGCGTGCTTTGTGTTCGCTTGTCCTAAGTTTCTTAATCTAACACCTCCACCTCCTGACAGCAAGAGAGAAGATTATACTAAAGATGCTATTAAACATCAAACTCAAGTTTTCATGGATGAAGTTATCCAGCAAAAAATGTTGCCCACTATCCGTTCTTATTTAAAGCTCTATACAACTTTGCCTTTGAGTAAATTAGCAACGTTCATGTGCAGTAACTCAAGACCCGATGAAAACTGGGATCTTGAAAAAGAAGTTGCATCACTGAACATTCATCTATTATGCTTCAAACATAAAATGAAAAATATTGTTTGGACAAAAGGAGCTTCTGGATTAGAAGGAAAATTCCAATCTGGTTCTGAGGTAAGATAAATAAAAGTTGATTATTTTTTAAATAGCTTTTATTTATGTATTTTTTATCTTTTATTTATTTATAAATTTCCAGTTGGATTTTTATATTGATCATGACATGATCCACATCGCAGACACCAAGGTGGCTCATCGCTACGGAGACTTTTTCATTCGAAAAATATTAAAGTTTGAGGAATTAAATAGAAAATTGCATCACATAAAAATATAATTTTTTCATTATTGTAATATGTGTCTTTTACATTCAATCTATAAAATACAGAACTTAAAAAATATGTTATTTCTTTTTTCATGATTAACAATTACATCCATCATTAAAACTATTTCTAATTTTATAAATAGCAATAATAATAATAATAATATACAATAAATTTTATCAAACAAAATATAATTATTCAAAGTTTTTCTTGCATTACTTTACATGCAGCTGCTAAAATAGTTGGTTTCAAAGAGCCAGAAGGTAGTCTAAAATTATGTAAATAATGGAAAAATCTATTGCCTCGTTTAGTATTATTTGTTGACTTTAATTCTTCTGCTCTACATATCGTACGAGTAGCTGGCAAATAATCAACTGCCATTATTCTAGAATCTAATGTGTGCATTGAAATTTGCGATAAAGCTGTATCTACTCCAATATTTAATTCTTTCTTCAACAATAATTGTTTCACGACTTTGGAATGATCAACATCATCAACATCTGAAGCATATTTTGACATCGTTTGATGTCTTAGCCATTCACCAATTTCTATACTTCGTACATGATTGATTGAATAATAAGACATATTTTCTTCTAAAGATAAACTTGGCTCAAATTTTAATTGAGATACATTTAAAATACTATCATTAACATCGACTAATGATGAAATGATTGATATTGTATCCAAGTCATTGGCTAAATCATGAATTATATTCTTATTATTTGAATCTTGACTGCTAATTTCACTTTCTTTTAATGCTGCTTTACTTTTTTTCTTAATTCGTTTTTTATGTAATTTAACTGTTGGTTTGTATAAATAATTTCTCATGTCTTGCCATAGGGTTTCACGGAAATCATTCGATGGCAGAAATGTTGATGGTGTTTCTGATGCTAATAAATATTGAAGTTGAAGTAAAGCTTTTCTCAAATCTCCATTAATTAAAAATTTCTGAAAAAAGAATTTGTATTTAGGAATTGTATTTAAATGTGTGATATAATTATTATAAAGTAACAAAAAAACATATAAATTCTTACATCTAAGCACGATCGTGGTAAACGAGTTCCAGCCTCAGCTAAACTAATCAAATCCAAAAATGCCAGCGCTCTTGATCCTTGAGTAGCTTGAAAATAAATCTTTAGTTGTTGCGGTGCCATTCTACTTAAATGTGTACATGAATCTCTACAAGTCATTACTATCGGTCGTTTAGTATTTGATGCTAACTGATAAGCAGCTGATATGAATCCTTCATCTTCATCAAAGATAATATCCACGTCCTCAAACAATATTAAAGAGTTTTTTTGAACTTTTTTCTCATTCAAATCTGTTTGTTGGAATATTGATTTCAAATCAGAATTTTTAACTCGATGTGATTTTGTAGCTTCATCAAGATCTTTTAGAATTTTTCGACCAGGTCGTTTACTTGATGCATTAACCTCTAAGACATTATAACCTAATTCTTCGGCAATTGCATAAACACTAATAGTTTTACCACTGCCATGAGGTCCTAGAAGAACAGCAACTTGTTGACTACTTTGAGCATTACAAGATCGACTATTATCGGAGTTATAAAATTCTTCACTGCTACTGTAGTCATCATTATTCGCTGAAAGAGACCAAGAATTAAGCCAATTTTTCAATTTCATAACAGCTTCTTCATTTCCAATAATTTCTTTGGTGTTCAAAGGCTTGTATTTTTGGGTCCAAACGTCATTCTCATTATTATTCGTTTCAGCAACTACATTAACTCCACCATCGACAGACTTTTTCTTTCTTCCTCGCCTTTTTGGAGATACAATATTATTTTGCTTATTTGTCATTGCACATATCTTGGTCCACATTTCTCTAACATCTGTACATTGTTCTTCGATTTCTTTTAATACTTCTTCAAGATCACAATCTTGTTTTATTAACTTATTTGATTGACTACTTTTTATTAGAGCAGAATTATTTAAGTTAATAACAGATTTAAAGTCTGTAATATTAAACGTTGGATTGTAAGTAGATGTTAATTCTTTGAAACAATATTTCAAGTCTGCTAATGAACTACTTCCAGTTTTTTCAATTTGAGTGACATGAGAAATAGTTGGAAACGATAATGTTAATGTTTTGGGATTCATATTTATTTTTTCAAGTTTTTTTCTCTCTTTCTCGGGAGATTGTGAATGCAAAAATAATTGTCGAGCTGCTATCACATTAGGATCAGGTTTTGGCTTTTTCACAAATAAAGGTGCCAGCTTTTCATTTGGTGGCCTTTTTGATATTTTTGATTCAATTATTTCGATATCTGTATTATTTTTCACGTCATCAGATTCTGAAGATGTATTTCTTGTAAAGACTTTAGATTTTTTGTTAACTTTCCTTTTTTTCTCTTTTTCTGGATTTTGCTTTTTCAATTTTTCTTTAGATTTTATTTTTTTACCAAACAATAGATCATTACTATCATCATCACCATTTATCGATGATTTTTTGGTTTCACTGTCACTGTCGTCATCTAAAACAATAAAAATACGAATATTAATTGCCTATCAAATACTATATAATTAAATATTTTCAGAGATATAAAATCAGAGATCAAAGTGTTTAATGAATCATTGCCATCAACTAGACATTTCAAAAGTTAAAAAACCTTCAAAGTCGTAGGAGACTTTCGCTGTTAGTTATCATCATTATTAATGAAATTATAATCGATTAATAATTAATTAGTATATTTTTAAAAAATTATATATTTACCTGATAACGGTAAATTTATTCTTAAAGACCATCGCTGTTTTCTAAGTCGATTTTGAATTGGATCATTACTTTCTTGCTCATTCACAATTATTGGTGAGTTTGAATTGGATTGTGAATTTTTAATTTTCTTTTCATGTTTGTTATGTTTTAATTTATTAAAATTTTCTGTCGACTTATGCCCATTAATTTTATTATTCATAGAATCAACTAGAGTTAATTGGCTTTTATCTTGCGGATTTTCTTTTTCTTCGGATACAATTTTAGTAAAATAACTATGGAATCCTTGTGGAGTTGATATCCTTTGATTTAGAGATGTAGAATTATTTTGAACATTATCATTACTGTTTCGTTTGAATATTTTTGTTCGATTGTTCAGCTCTTCTTCTATTTTAATTTCTTCTTCTTCATCATTTAATTTTCTTTTAGAGTATAGTCGGTTATCTGCAGGAGCTAATTTTTCTTTAGTTTTTTCAAATTTACTCATGATATCATTATTATCTTTTATTTCGTTTATAGACTTATCAGAAGTTGAATGATTAGTAAACATATTTTTATTTGGCTTATCACGAGTCATTAAAATTTGAAAAGCATTTGATTCTTCTTTCATCATAACCATTTGATTATTAGATCTCTTTATCGGAGATATTGAAGAATTTGTTCTTTTCGGAGGACTATAAATACTTTCATCTGATAAATCTAAATTCATCATTTGAATTTCTTCATTGTATTTTATTTTATTTTTTGAATTAGAATTAGTTGGAGTTTCATTCAATGCACTCTTCAATGAACCTCTAGTTTTTCTCGATGAAGCCGGCGATGGACTAGGTGTTTTATCAATTAAATCATCTTTACTTTTAACTATTTCACATATTTTACCGTGGGAATTTGATTTAGTTATTTTTATTTTAACTCTACTTCGTTTTTCAATTCTTTGATTAGTATTTCCATTCACATTTGTTTGTAACTCTTCTATAACCTCACTAGCTGTTTCAACAGAATTTTCACTACATTTAACAGCATCCACTAAATAATGAGTTAAGTCCTTCATTTTCGTTCAATTATCAATAAAAATGTATAAGTAATTTTAAAAATATATGTCTAAATGACCAATAAATATTATAAAAACATCTCGAATGTTCACAAGACACTTTGCTCACCGTTTTGGCGCGAAGGCGTCGGCTTTCTGTCCACATCAGCTGTTCAATTAAGCAAGGCCAGTTTCGAATGGGCGCCGGTGCATTAACCTTTAAAGTCCGTCGTATCTGTTTTCATGAATGTATAAGTGAATAATGAATTTATCGGATTTTATAAGTTTTCTCAATGCAAGATATTTAAAAACAAATTAACAATAATATAAAAATATTGGCATGATGTTTTTTATGCTGCTTTTAATCAGTAGTTTAGTTATAATTATAACTAGTTGGAATCTATGGACATTATGGTCTAAAAGAAAATTTCGGGAAGAAAAACGAGTGTGTGTTGTTGTATTAGGGGACATTGGACGTAGCCCACGGATGCAATATCATTCATTATCATTAATGAAGCAAGGATATTTCGTGGATATTGTAGGATATTCTGGTTCTGAACCTTTAAGAGATTTGCAGAAGAGTTCATTTGTTAAAATTCATTATTTAAAACCTGTACCAGAATGGAATAATCGTACGTCTGTTGTTGATTTAGATTTTACAAAAAATAAATTACTTTTTAATAATAAACAATATTTTTCTTAAATTTTTACAGAAATGCCTCGTTTACTTTCATATGCTATAAAAACGATATGGCAATCTATCGATTTAATATGGACTTTGGTACGACAAGTCCAATCAACATATTTATTACTCCAAAATCCGCCAGCAATTCCAACCATTCCTGTTTGTTGGTTTTATTGTCGTTTTTTTAATACTCAATTAATAATAGACTGGCATAATTATGCATATTCCATTATGGCATTAGGAATAGGAAAAGACCATTTGCTAGTGAAAATTACAATGTTCATTGAGTCATTTTTTGGTGCAAGAGCTGACAAAAATCTGTGTGTTACTAATGCTATGAAGAATGATTTGAAAACACGATGGAATATCGAGTAATGTTGATTTATTTACAATGAAAGAAAATTCATTTTTTTTTCTTTTTCGTTTATATGAAATACGTTCTTATTATTTCAGAGCTAAAGTACTTTATGATAGACCTGCTAAAGAATTTCGTCCAATCGATTTAACAGAGAAACATAATTTATTTGTAAAATTAAGTGAAACCTATGAGGAGTTTGGTAATGGAGAAAAAGATACATCAATATTTACTGAAAGTTCTCATAATGGTGATATTAAATTAAGAAACCCTAGACCTGCATTAATTGTTTCAAGCACGAGTTGGACCGAGGATGAAGATTTTCTAGTTTTATTTACGGCTTTACATGGTAATAAAAATTGGTATCGTTCTCATTAATTTATTTTCTTCAATAAATTAATTAGGAAATTGGTTCGAACTTATTTTTTAGAGTATGAAACAGCATGTTGTTCAAAAACTTCAACATTGCCAGATTTGATTTGTGCTATCACTGGAAAAGGGCCTTTAAAAGATTTTTGGAATGCTATTGTTAAGTGTAAAAAATGGAAACATGTCAAAATTGTGACACCTTGGTTGTCGAATGAAGATTATCCTAAATTACTTGGTTAAACATTTTTTTCTTTATTTAATAATATTTACTTAATCTTTGGGATGAATATAAATAGAATTCTGTTTCAATTTTAGCAAGTGCGGATTTAGGTATAAGTCTTCATAAATCAACAAGTGGTTTAGATTTACCAATGAAAGTTGTAGATATGTTTGGCTGTGGTCTCCCGGTGTGTGCATATAATTACCCATGGTAAGTAAAATCATAAAGCCATTTCAATTAATTGCATAATTGATTGATAATATTATAATTATTACATCCAGTCTCAATGAGCTAGTGAAACATGAAGAAAATAGTTTAGTATTTTCCAATGATGGAGAATTATTTCAACAATTAAAAATATGGTTTACTAATTTTCCTAATAATGAGAAAGTAATGAAGAAAGATCAAGAATTTCGAGAACAGTTAAAAACATTCCAAAAATTACGTTGGGATAGCAATTGGTCAACTGTTGTTCTACCTTATTTTAATTAATCATTTTTTTTGCACATCAAAAATGCACTAAATGTAAGACATTTATTGTATGTCCATAACAATGCACTTTGCATTTCTATTTATAAATACGAAGATCATTTATTTTTTATTAAAATCTGTAATTTAAATGTTCATTTTTTTGTTTTTAAATTACATGCTTTTTTATACTATTTAATATATTAAATAATAATAACAATAATTATGAAGAGCCAGTTTAGTTTTCTTTTTTTTTTTAGTTTTTTTATTTAGCAAGTAAAAAATTAACAAATACACTTTTTGGATATAAAATTAATTCATATACAGCAGAAAATGTTCAATTTAAACCAAAAGACGTTCAATTTCTTGTTGAATGGCTTGAATTTGTGGTTTAAGTTGTGATCCTTCATTTACTGTAACTGAACAAGCTACCACAGGCCTGGATACTTGACAAGCTCTTCCTAAAGCTTGTTTACTTCTCACAAAAACGTATGGAACATTTTTATCTTCACAAAGAAGTGGTAAGTGCAACAAAATTTCTAATGGTTCAGCATCTGCAGCCATTACGATAAATTCTGATAATCCACGATTCAATGTTTTGGTAGCTTCATTAGCTCCTTTTTTCAACTGTTTGTAATTCATTGCTTGTTGTACCAAATTCAATATTTTGGCAGTCAAAGTGGCATCCGCTAAAGGATAGGCCTTTGGATTAACTTCATCAGTCTAGAAAAATTCAAATTAATACTTTATTATTAATCATATATCATTTATTACACTGATTATACGGATTGCAACCACGCGGTAATTTGAGTTTAGTGTCATAACAAACAAAATCGAATTTTTTTAATAGATTTTAGCAATTGAATCATTATAATAAAATATTATTAAATTTAGTATTTTTATTTATATAAACTATCAATTTTTTCATTCACTTTAATTTAATTTTATTGACACGTGATTACAATGCTGATTTTGGATATCATTAAATATTAAAAAATATTCATATTTATAATGAATATCTCGAGTAAAAATTAATTAAAAATCAATAATATTTATTATTAGAATCAATTCTTAGTATTTTATAATACAATTTAACAATGAAATCAATTTATTAAACAAAGCGTCTTAAAAACATAACCTCTATTGGACAAACAAAGTATACGAATTGATACAATTATGAAATAAACGACTGTGAACACTTACCATTTTGTTAAATTTATACTTGGATTTATTAGAAAACTGTTTATTTTATTTAAAAACCTCTCGGCGATTATTTAAACAAAAAATCGCTTCACTGAGGATCGTGTCCACAATATAAGAACGCAAGCAGCACGTTGAATGAATTCGCCACATAGATCAGTTAACCATAAATCCAACTTCGGATTCATTCGGGTGTAACTTCGGTTTACGACATCGCCACAATTACGACTTTCTCTTCATGTCTAAATCTTGAATAGTGCCGATGTCTATTCTTTCAGTAATTATATATATAAAAGAAAATATAATGACGCTCCAAAAATTATAAAAAAAATTAAATAAGGCCCAGCTTCAATATTTCGATATACACATATACACGTACATCATACACACACGTGGAAAATGACGATACACCTCTTTTGATCAGTTCAAAGTATATACTGCTTAAAATCTGAATATGATGAAATAAGAACAGTACCCTTTTCATTTTGCAAATAATTTTATTGAAAAGTTTATAAATTGTAATAATTCTATTGACATTCAGAGTGATTTCTTAAATGTTTGGATTTTTATCGTTCGAATTGATCAACAATACCTTCATTTATCATAAAATTATGAGTTGATCGTTCGTTTTGTTCAAA
This sequence comes from Chelonus insularis, assembly GCF_013357705.1. Taxonomy (NCBI): domain Eukaryota; kingdom Metazoa; phylum Arthropoda; class Insecta; order Hymenoptera; family Braconidae; genus Chelonus; species Chelonus insularis. Next base: position 610,572 of record NW_023276524.1, read on the forward strand.
ATTTTTACTGTTATATCTGTCAAATTAAAAATTACTAAATATTTATAGATTGATATGAATATATAGAATAACAAAAATGTTGTTGGCTTTTACGTCATGTAGAAGACATAAAATTGTTTTTCGTGCCCTTTTTTCATCTTCAATTTTACGGAAATCTCCCGATCAATTGTTAAAAAATGTTAATCACTCATCATATTTGTATAAAAATAAAAATTTTAAACTTTTCAATAGAATTAAAAGAATACAATTCATCAATTTACAATTCCATACAAGTCCACCACTCCGTATTCCACCTGGTTTAGCCCTTTTGATTCGACCTCTAACACGGATAACTGCTCTTGTTTTTGGGCGTTTGTTTAAACGATGGTGGGCAAAAAAAACACCAGAAGAAAGAGAAAAGCTTAAGAAATGGTTTACGTCGAGAAGACAAAAAATATATGGTTAATTATGAAAAATGATCAATAAATCTTTTTCAGTCTATCTAATTGTTTTTATTTAAATTTATTATTTTAGGAATTTTTGGAGCACTAATGTTTATGCTTACTATATTTTATACAATGAACATTGAAAAAGAACCGTTAACTGGTCGGTCTCGGTTTATAATTTTGAATCCAGATCAACAAAACGTCCTGGAAAAATTAACGTTCGATGTTGTATGTAAACAATTTGGTATTTATGCTTGAAAACAAATGAGTAATTCTACCAAGAATGATTAAAATTTGATTTCATTTGTTGTGTATACATAATGGTTTGAAATAATTTGAAATTATATTTTCATAGCATATAAATACGCATCGAGAGTTTATAGTTCCAGTAACTCATCCAGCGTATGTAAGACTGTCAAAAATAACTGACAGATTACTTAAAGCTAATCAAGATTTACCTCAAGTTCAACAAAGACAATGGACTCTAAGTGTTGTAAATTCAGAAGAAATGAATGCATATGTTTTACCGGTTTGTATTTATTCACTATCATTATAGTTTGAGATGATTTATTAAAATGCATACTATTTTCTAATAGGGTGGCAATATCTTTGTTTTTTTGGGAGCTTTAAAAATGACACAAAATGATGACCAATTAGCTATTATTTTAGCTCATGAAATCGCTCATGTTCTTTTACAACATCCTGTAAGTAAATAATCCATCAAAATTCTTTAGTAGTCAAGCTTTTACTGATGATAAACTTGTGTTATTCCTTTTTATATTTGTGTATTTTTCTTATAGATCGAACAAATATCAAGAAATTTTATACAAGATATATTATTAGCTGTTCCAATTACATTAGTATGGGCAATATTTCCTGATTTATTGGCTCTTATTTTACAAGCTGTAGGAATTAATATGCTAGATATTTTTCTCACACTACCATACAGCAGAAAATTAGAAACAGAGGCTGATGATATTGGGTTAATACTTGCAGCAAAAGCATGCTTTGACGTTCGAGAATCTGTCGTTTTTTGGAGACTTATGCAAAAACTTTCAGATTTAAATATAACGCCCAAAAATATTCCATGGTTATCCACACATCCAAACCATGAAGATCGAGAAAAACATTTAACAACGAAATTACCTGAAGCTCTTGAGATAAGAACTAAATCTGGAGTAAGTATTAGAATTTATTAATTACATATTATAATTGGCCTTTTTATAATAAGAATAATATTCTTAGTAATAACAAAAAAGTTTTAGAATTGAAACATTTTTTTTGTTAAATTCCAACTTTTCAGATATATCTCATTCTTTTGTTATTTACTTATTCATTATCTTACCTAAAGCAAAAAATTCTTTTAACAGTGATATCCCTGCTTGAATATTTGGATTAAAAATAGAATTTGATCATCAATTTCTCACTTCTTTGAACATTGGAATTTTTCAATAAAAAATCTTCCTGTTCTAATAAAATTATTATTCTATTTACAATTTTTGATTTATTTATAGTGTCCAAGTATAAACAGGACTACTTCTTCATGGTTCTTCAATTTACTATCCAGTACAAATCGTAGAGCTTAATTTCAAATGCAATAAATAATTTAATGATTCGACACAAAGTAAATCAAAAAATCGTTATCGATAAAATTCTATTATTCGACTATGATTTTTGGGTTACTTGAGGTCAATAATATTCTATGAAAACGGAACTTCCTGAAATGATGGATATTTATGTAATTTAATATAAGGATTTCAAGTGTATTGTAAATGTGTTCATATTATTTTACTAAATAACACTTATTTTATCATTTGGATTAGAGCAGATTAGATATAATATATCAGATATAATTTTTGATCGGATATTTTTTATTAGTGTAAGCCCATTTAATTTTTCATTTTACTTTTAACAATTCATCAAACATGACAATATTAATAGCTCTTTCATACTAGATTATTTGATTTTGAATAAATTATAATAAATTGCACACAATGTATATTTAATCGCACTTTTATTATCATCCAACTTTAAATATAAAACGTTTATGTTTATATTTTATAATAAAAATAAACTAATTATAAAAATTTTACTCCAACATAGTCTTCATGACAATGATGGTGAAATATTTACTTCAAAAGGTTTATGTTTACTAATATTATGTGAATTAGAGTCAAGATTTTCTAGAAATCTTTCTTCTCGTTGTTGTACAATAGGAGCTGTACTCGGTGTATGACGATCCGATACACAGCCTTCCAAGTAAGAACCAATAATTCCAATAATACCAGCGAATGGAAGTGTTACATACGGTACGTATCGTCTTAAGGTACTCATTAATATTGGCCACATTTTGTGACGATTTATTTAATCCATAAAGTTATGAAATAACCTATAAGTCTAATATGTTTGCAGAAATTATTGGTACGAAACAAAATAAAAAATCCTTATCATCATATGAGCCAACTTACCAATCAATTTGTATAGTTCAACTGACATCCTTTGTTATAGAAAACTATCAGTCTTTTCTATTTTTTATATATGACTTTATTTTTATGTATACAACATAAGCTTCATTTCTACCAAATTTATGGTTGAATGGACAGCTGCGCTTTACTCGAATTTCAATTGAATGCTTCAAATGAAAAGCTCAAATAAGCAACACATAACATAAAAATACACATTCTACTAAAACAGAGAGTCTCCCTCTACTGTATTTTATATAAAGTACGCAAATATTAGTTGATTAATTAAATTAAATGTACCTATTTTTTATAAAAAATATACAATTATTCTTATTCTTTACATTGTTTATGAATTTCAATTTGAAGAAGTTCTAAAACTCATTCTAGAGAGACATGATTAAATGTACAAATATTTACGTGGATTCAAACGGTTTAATTATTTTACTTAGAAATAAAAATACTTTTTTACATACCTGTATAAAAAGTTTTACTCATCTCAAATAGAAAAGTGAACTCTTTTCGGAGTTACATTAAAAAAAATTTCGCTATTTATTTTTTTTGCCGATTTCGACTGATTATTAATTATAATTATCGATTATTTTCAACAATTTCTTGACTTCAAAAAATATGTTACTCTCCAACTGACTCTATTTCCAGATGAAATAAATGAAAAACTTTAAATTTTTCAAGACTAGTTGGGTCACATAAACTAGCAACATTAAAAGCACAACAACAATTCTATTAATATTTATTATATTGATTTTTTTTTCAAAATTAAATTTTCTTCAATTCTAGAATTTATATTACGAAATTACTAAAAAAATTCATATTGACTATAATTGAAAATTAAATTTCAAAGTATTTTTCATTATATATGTAAGACAAATATTCAATTAACTTAATTATACTTAATGTTTTTATAACTTCAAAAATAAATCGAAATGAAATTTTTATATTTTCAAACATTACGATATCCACCAAGCATGCTTATTTTTCCTCTACGATTACTGTTTCTTGAATACAAAATTTTAGTTCTGTTAGTGTTAACTTAGTATCCATTGATGTGAGCTAAAATAAAAAATATTTGTTTTTAAAAAATAGTATAACTAATATATACATAGTATTCTGAAGCAAATTTTTTGGTGATTTTCATTATAATTAAAAAAAAATTTCTCGCACTTGAAAATATTTAATAGAATATCTTTATATACAGATATATTTGAATATACTTACATCGCGACGAGGCCAGCTAGACAAAACTTTGTATTCTTCAGTGGGGTAACCCTCAACCGTCAAAAAATTAAGAAGAATTTCGAGTGGAGTGTCAGAATAGAATCTTCGTTCTAAAAATTTACTTCCTGGTAATCGTACTTTTATCTTCACTATATTACTTCTAGATTCTGTATCGGGTTCCGGTGGTAAACTCAACTCTATAGCTTGTCTATGAGCTTCTTTTTTAGCTTCCCTGGCCAATCTATCATTTTCTGCTTGTTCTTTTTGTTGGCGTTCTAATTCTTGTTGAACCAATTTAGCTTCTTCTTTAGCTCTAAAAGTTTCCATTTATTAATTTACATGAAATAATGTGTTACGTTAAAATAAATTCATATACCTGTCAGCTGCTAAACTTTCTTGATATGCACGATCTTGTTCTTGTTTTACTCTTTCACGTGCCTTTCGCTCTTCTTCAGCATCCATATCAACACGTTTTTGTTCCTACAAATATTTGTGAAAACATGATGTATTCAAAATCACCATTTAATATTAAAACATTTCCTTACTTGAAACACATCTACTGCATGAATTAAATTAGTTAATAGTTCATTAACTCCGATATTTCCATGTACAACTGTGAAAATTTCGGTTGTGGATTTGGATCTCATAAAAATAATTAATACAGGTAATGTATCAATATCAATATTTCGGATGGTTTCAGAACCAACTAAACCTAAAGAGTGAACTGCCGATGACAAAAATCTAACATAATAAATATCTAATATTATGCCATGAACGATTAATAAACATTTTTGAAGAATGTATTACAGTTATGCTATAATGAAATATAAAACTTTGAGTTTCAACTAATTGTTTGTCATATGATGATTTGATGTTTGTTTCAAATTAATATTTATTTTTTGAATTTGTATTTTTTTAGAATTTTAATTACTGTTGTTTACTTGTTAAATTGAAATATGATAGAATGCATTTACATTGAATTATTATAAAAAAAATGTTCTTTTCAATAATGATTTGTATGTTTATATTGTTATCAACATATTTTCTGTAATACATCCTTGAAATAAAAAAGGATATAAATTTTATTACTTCTGCTTGTTACTTTCAAAAGTCAAATCCCAACCCCATATAATAAAATTAGCAGAAAGAAGTTGTAAAACTGTTTCACATCCTAATAATTGTGTACAAAATACATTCGTTAGAACACTATTATCATGATGTAAATATACAGCCAAAAGTTTTCTCTGAAAATATATAAAAATTATAAATATTTAAAAAAAAAGTAGTACTGCTTTAAACCATTTCTGTATTCATTAATAATAGATAATCTACCTCCCGAGGTGGTTTTAAACATGATTCTCGAACCGCTTCATCAAATGTACCAGTGAAAAATTCTGGATGGACAGGGCCATATCGTTTTTCAAACTGTTCCGAAAAATGAAGAGTGCCAACTGTTTCATCTTCAACATTATCAGGCACTAAATAAAATATGAATAATAAAAAGTTAGCATAAACAAGATTACAAATCTTAAATATCAAAAGAAAATTAATTGCGTACTTAAATGTTGAGGCTTTGTAGATCGTACAGGGTCAATAAATATATCATCTTCAATTATAAATGATTCTTGAGCATCTTCAAAGTCTTCAGTATCATCTATTTCATTACCGGAACTATCACTTTCTACTGTAAAAGTCTAAAATTTATTCATAATTAATACAAATAAAATATAAGAAGTGGGTATGTTTGCAATAAAGTTCATAACTTTTTACCTTTTCTTTTTTATCTTTACACACCATTTGTGATACAGATAAATCATGTTCTGGATATGAAATACCACTTTGGGCAAGTATTGTTCTATCATCTTTTACGGTACTTGGCCAACCACTCCATTTTTGATTTCTCACAGGAATATCTATTAATGAATAAATACCTGTTTTAACCTCAAGTACTGTATGTGTTCCAGAAAATTGTAATTTATATGATTTGTTATTAGTCTCATCGTAAATATTTAAAGTATATGTACGAGTGAGTCGATCTGATAAGCATACTCTGTAAAAAAATATGTATCAAAATGAAAGAATTCTATTATTGTTCATCATCTTACCTTTCCGAGCTAGAGTCACCAGGCTCACTTTTTTTGCATAAATTTAACTTATTTTCTTGTGGTAAATTTAGTGATTTTAAAATTACTGAATTATTGATAGGTTCTCGATGCCAACCGTAAAGTTTTTGTTGACATGAACCTACATTTGTTCTTTCAGATATTGTATCTTTTAAATCACCTAAAAATAAATAAAGAAATAATAAACAATTTCATGAATCTTTCAATGATTTTTTTTTATTCAACTTACTTATCGTGCATAACTCAGAGATGTCAATTTTGTATATTTGATCTAAATAATTAATGAAGAAAGTTAAAATTCTTGGTGTAGGTGAATTTTTAATAGTACTGGTACCAGGTTTAACATTGTCACTGCTGTAAGGCTGAGAGTTTTTTAATTTGTTATTAATACTTTGAGAAGAATATTTAATAACTGATGCTCCTTCTATAACTTCTACCATTTCAATATCAGGATTTGTTTCAGATGGTAGTTGCTGAGTATCATGGTGCATAACCGTATTCAGAGCTGCCTATAAATATTTTAATTTAAATTAATCTACTCCTGATTATACTGAATTTAATCAATCAATAATAAATATGAACCAATAAATCCCAATTATTTCGTTCAAGATGTTCAATTGCTTCGCCTACATCATCAATACCACTGCATGCCTGTGAAAACAGGAATAATAATTTTTTTGAATATTTGCTTCCAAAATATTGTTATTTAAAGACAAAAAGATAAATTGTAACTTGTCACTCCAAATGAGAGGAACAACTTGTTACACAAGTAATTTTCTTACCTGAAAATCAGCTAAAGTTACTTCACGATTTTCCGACATCGTGTTGAAACTTCAAGTCATTCGCTTTGAATGGTAGCTTTTTTTACAATTTGTATATTTTTTACGTAAGTCAGATAAATCAGTGTAAACTAAATACTTTTTTGCTTTTTTTGCACCATTTATTAGTTAATTAAAACAAATGAATCTTGCTAAAAAAATGGACTCATTAAAATTTATTATACACTAAATAAAATTACTTAAGATCATTATAATTATAAGATAGGAAAGTAAAGATAAAATAACGGCAAGAAAACGTTGAAAATTGTATTACTTGTCTATGATGCATCATGTTTATTATAAACTGTTCTCTAAGTTATTATTGTTCAATTGGAACTGTTAATACATGAATGCGTAACATTTAAATTGAAATTATATTTGATGATAATTCATAAACAATCTATAAGTAATAGAAAAACTAACTTAAATACCGTTAAATCAAATATATAAAGCCCGTAGAAAAACTGAATTCATATGTACAGTTTCTTTGCGTGTGTTATCTCGAAAATGGCGGAATGATGTACTAATCAATTAGAGGCGAGCAATTATGCAAAAATACTCATTAAAATTTTTTTATATTTTTAATCTGTTATAAGAACACAACTTGGTAATTTAAAGTTTAATAGATAGATCCATACAAATAATATACTATAGTCACACTGAAAAAAGAATGACTCAGGCGGCTTTCTTCTAACTTGGAGTAGACAAACTGACGATTATGGTGAACTGTCTTCTGATTTTTCGTTTACTAGTAGCAGAAATTCGAAATAATTATTAAGGATAGTGGCTATATTAATAACAATGAGAATGTGATATAAAATATAGGCGTTCTGCCCAGAAATGATTGTTTCCTCTCACTTATGCACCGGGTTTATGCACCAATTTAATGTGCGGGAATATTCAAAAATGGAATTTACTTAATTAAACCAAGATTTTTCTTTTACAATAATAATTACAATTTATTTTATACATGAAGATTTAAAACAACTAAAAGCAATTCATGACATTCCAAATCTGAGTATAATTTATTATTATGGAAATTAAATCAAAACAATTAGGCTGTATTTGAGTTTTTGTTTTCTTTGAATAGACTATCTATTAAACAAAATGTATTTTGGTTATTTCAAAAGAATATTTTTGATCATTTCATTTGAAATTTTCATTATAAATTATTTCAACCTATTAACAGGCTATTTTCGAGCAAAATATGCTACTTTTATAAAAATATTTTATTAAAAAAATATCTAAATCATTGTTAATCAATTATGTACATTTAAAAATTAGCTATAACTTAATTTTTTTTTAAATATCTTAAAGATCGTTGAAGAAAAGATCAATAAAAGATGAAATCGAATATAAAAAAATATACATAAATAAAAAGAAAATTGAATTAAAGATTTAGGGATATGAACAAATGTAATTATTTTAACTACGTTTTTTATTAACTATCGAAAACTTGGTGTAGTTCTCAGATACAAATAATCGACTTTTATGTTTTTCAAAGAGGTAATGTATTCTAAAAGTTTTTATGGAAACATAATTGTCACACCAAGCTTTTGATCTTTTAAACAAAGCAGGTAATAAAACCAGATTTGCATATTACAGAACTATTCAAAATGACCTTATTATTTCTCTTTCAAATATCATATAAATCACATATCCCTACTATAGATTAAACGGCGTGAGGAGAGTATTTCTTTGGCTCATTTGATATGTTTACACCTGTTAATGTACATAAATCAAGAAATATTTTTTTTTTTTTAAATAACTATTTTATTTGATTTCTCATAAGTATAAAGAAGCCGCAAAAACGATGTCTCGTTTCAATATTTTTATAGCTTCACTAAATTTATTTTCTAAATCTGTATTCCCAATATTTTTTGCAGCTTGGCTTAATTGTCGTAAAATTTCTTCTAAACGACGCATACATCGAATAATAGAACCTAAAAATTTCAAAGATATTAATACAATTAATATATAGTCGAATTAGAGAAAAAGTTAACTTTTTTCAAACTTTTATTATAATATCAATAATGATTTACCTTCGTAAATATCCGTCATTTTACATATTTGTAAGAAACTAGCCCCTTTACACCAAGAATAAACTACATCCATCAAATATGGTTTAAACTTCTCAACATAAGAATCTTCATCAAGCTCTAAATTGGCTTCTAATGATATCTTAGCAATTTTTCGAGCTAAGTCTTGCATTTGTTTTAAAGGTCCATTCAACTCAGAAACTAATTTTGGCATTTCATTTGATTTTTCATCACACACAAAACAACTTAATAAAGCAGTCATTTGTGGAACATTTAATTCTCTAAATAATCCATTAAAAATCATTTCGGTCAATAGTAATTCATCAGCTCCATTTAATTCACATGCTACACGTCCTTTTAGTTCTATGACATCTGCACCTGTGCAATATGCCAATCTTCGTAACACTCGTTTTCGAGATTTAAGTTCATCCATTTTTAATATAGACTTCGCTTTTTTTAGATCTGATTTAGCTTGTTTTAATTGAATTCCTGTTTCTTCTTTATTTAAAAATATATTGTATAATTCCTTTAGATTTGGATCTTGATGAAATGAATGAGTGAATAGCCTTTCTTCTAAATTTTTTATTTGATTAACAATATCTTTGAATTCAGCTTCTTCAATTTTCATATCTGTAACAGGATTAAGCAATGGTGGACCGTCTGGAAAACGTTTTTTAACTTCTTGAATCGTTTTTAAAACGCTTTTTCGATTGTCTAGAGGACGTAAATCTTTAGGGTAGTAAATTCTTAGTGAACTGATTTGATAAATAAGTGTATGTAATACAGGCACAACTTCAATTTCACCATCTTCATCGTTATGACAAGCAGTAGGAGCATTTTCAGTTGATTGCTTCGAAATATGAAGTAATACATCAACTATCACAGCACTATTTTCTTTAGGATGTTTTGAATTTTTTTTTTTAAAGTTGACGATTATTCCCCAATCAAAACAGTCATTCTCGTTTTTTATCTTAACTAATCTTCCTGGTTGTAAAAATGGTATAAGATATTCTGGTTTTGTTAAATAATTACGATACTCTACTCCTAGTCTATCAAGTTGCTGTCGGATTTCATGGTAAGAGGCTATACAATCATAATTGTCTATATGAATAGAATCAAATGATTGTTGAAGTTCTTTTACTTTATTATATAGAATGGGAATAGTTGCCTGATTTTGAAATTGATAAAAACTTCTTTCTAACATGTATTCTGGATTAATTTCTTCCACTCTTAAAAGATTAAGAACCATGTTATATGTTAAATGGAAAGCTGAATTAATTGGATCCGCTTTTCCTTGAATTATTTCTTTGCCTACAGAAGGACTTACTTTTTCATCAATCATTAAAATAACAATACCCTTTTCATCTAATCCTCTTCTACCAGCACGTCCAGACATTTGTATATATTCACCAGATGTGATCCACCTGAAATCTTTACCATCAAATTTTCTTGGAGTAGTAAATAATACAGTTCTAGCAGGCATATTCAAACCCATTGCGAATGTTTCCGTTGCAAATAATGCTTTTATTAAACCTTCACTGAATAATATTTCGACAGTTTCTTTTAAAATAGGAAGTAACCCACCATGATGAATGCCAATACCTCTTTTCAATAAAGGAAGAACATTTTCTACTTGTGGTAACTTCCGATCTTCTTCACTCAACACATCCATAGCATTTTTGAAGACTTCATCAATAAGTTGTTTTTCTTGGGAAGTATTAAAATCAAGTTGAGCCATTTGCATAGCGTATATTTCGCAGTCTTTTTTTGAAAAACTGAATATTATAACTGGTGCAAAATTTCTTTCCATTATCATTTTAACAATTTTAAAAATATTTGATTGTGAGGGAACCGTTCCACGGATGCCACCTTTACGTCCTTTCATATCACCTTTCGCACTATCCCCTTGTTGTTGTAGGTAAATCATAGCTCTGTTAAAATTGTCTTCTTTAAAAACACCATCTTCATTAACAACTAAATGAATACCGTCACCACCGGCAGGGAATATGTAATGTTGTAATGGTGTAGGTCTATAATCAGTATAAACAACATGACATGGTTGATGATGTAAATGAGCGACCCATTCGACAAACTGACGAGCATTCGGAATTGTAGCAGACAAAAAAACATAATGAACATTATCTGGAAGTAATATCAGAGTCTCTTCCCAAACAACTCCTCGTTCTTTATCTCGCATGTAATGAATTTCATCAAAAATTACCCAACCAACTTCTCGCATTACCTCTGAACCTCTGTATAACATATTTCTTAATATTTCTGTTGTCATAATTAATACACTTGCTGTTGGATTGATGGTAACATCTCCAGTAATTAATCCTACATCTTTGAATTCTTCAAAAAATTCACGATATTTTTGATTACTCAAAGCTTTTATAGGCGTTGTGTAGATAACTCTTTGTTTGTTTCTGAGTGAACACGCAATGGCATATCTGTTCAATTACACGTTGAAATAATATTAAAATCTAAATATCATCGACAAGCGTGTCAGCAGAAAGAAAAAAATAATACTTACTCAGCAACTACTGTTTTTCCAGCTGAAGTATGCGCTGATACTAAAACAGACTGATTGTTTTCAATACATAAAATAGCTTCCTTTTGAAATGGATCTAAAACGAACTTGTATGCCTTTGCAGGCTGTGTTATTTTGTTATCTAAAGGTACATATTCATGATTTGGCGGAACAGCTACTTCATGAGTACATGATTCAATTGTTTCAATCTTATGAATTTTTATTTGAGTAATTAATTCATCTAGGCTGAAAAATAAAATTTTTCAATGATTAAATAGAAAACCATACGTTCAATATACAATCATTTCATACTTAATGTCATCCAAAATTGCATTGGTTTTTTGTTTTTTATATACATTATCGATGTTTTCTTCGCAGAGACGTTTTGAATTAAGTTGGAGATCAATCAATCTGTAAAAATCATATTACCATAAATTAATAAAATTAATATTGATAATGGATATGTATATTGATGGGAATAATAATAAAAAAATCAGAATAATTCAAAACTTTGTAATATTTGTAATAACAACTATTCAACCTTAGAAAGATAACTTGAGTTAATTTTACTCCCACGCTACTAAAATTAAAACTGAATATCAGTATTTTTCATTATGAACTCACCTAATCTGTCTTCAAATTAAAATCATTAATCAATTTCCAGTGAATTCTCAAGTCTTTTATATATAACTTATACTGAAGGAAACATTCTTATTTGTTGAAATCATATTTTTCTAAAGTTTTCTTATTTTGAGGTTAATTATAAAACTTTGACAAAGTTTGAGTATGAGCAATCATTGATATTTAATAATTTATGTAACTAACAATACTATCGAAAACGAAATTTTGTAATTTAATATTTTAATTAAATTTTTAATATTTAAAGAATAAGAAAAAGAAACTAGCTTTACCTCTCATGTGATGTATCTTCAGAAAACTCTTTTGGAGTTGTCACGTTTTCTGTATTTTTATCGTCAGTTTGATCAAATGCATTGAAAACATCTATTTCAAAATCTGCCATTTTTTATCCAATTTATTGAAATCATTCGAATAAAAAAAATATTCGATATTATTATTAAAAATATGTTTATCTTTGATATTTGTGTATCAAGAATTCTATTGTAAACTAAGAAGAAAAAAGCACCTCGAAAAATACAATTGACCTCGGCGTATATATGTATAGTTAAAACCCAATGTAGTCAAACTATAGTAGTTTGTCCCCACTCTCGTAAGTATTATTTGAATAATAGCCGCTGATATGGCTAAATAAACATTGTCAAAGTTATGAAAAGAATAATTTAAGAGAGAATCTTTTTAAAAAAAGAAAGTTTACATAAAATACTAAAAAATAGTAAGTAATTAATGTTTGCTTTGATAACTTTTTTTACGTGTATAATAATTCAAAATAATGGAGTTAATCAACAATATGATCTTGTAGAGACTTGTAAAGAGATCATGTCAAGTTTATTGTTTTGCACCTGACAATATTTGACGTTTTTATTAAAGAAAGGCTTGAAGATATTTGTTTGACAAAAAATCTTTTATATGTTATTAAAAAATTAAAACTTTTGACTTTTGCAGTAGAGTCTTATGTTACTACACTGGTTCCCATGGATCGTCTGAGGACATTACCAGAATCTGTGATCAGACAATGCAAACAAGGTACTCTGAAATTAAAGAACTCTATAATTCGATAATTTACATCTGATTCTATTATAAAAATATAATATAAAATTTGAAAGTTATTCTATTAAGTTCAAATTTTTCAGCAAAAGAATCATTACCACTTTATGAACTCTTAGAATGGGATCGGTTATAGGTATAGTAACATTATACTGCATTATTCTATAATAAATTACGTCTATTATAATTTTATTTAGCTTATTCTAATCTCTGACCTCTTGTCAAATGCTTTTAGGTCTCTATTTTTATCTAACTTTATAAAAAATGTTTCAGAGACAGAGAAATTCAAATGAGAATCAGTTCCCTATACAATGGGGAAATAACAATAAACCAATAAGAGGAACAAGGAAAAGGAGAAAGAAAATTGAGGACACTGAAGAAAAAGAGTTAAAGAAGTTACGAGTGGAGAATGTTTTTTCTCATTTAAATTCTATCTCATTGAACAATGATTGTAACACTTCACAAATCATACTCATCAATCCTGCTATACTTGTCGGATTGTTGTTGGTTTCATTTTTTCTATATAATAAATAAAAAAAAGACACTTTTGTCTTTACGAATCAATTATAATTTATATTTAATAATATATTTTTAATTATTGAATTATTCATAAATAAATAATAATACTTTTTTTTTTAATTGTGGCCAGATAATAATGATGCTCTTAAAAATAATAAAAGTTTACTAATAATTGTGAACGTGGTAATGTCAATTTTACTTTTTATTATTTTATCTACAATTACATTTTTAATAATGTAATAAATAATAATAAACGTTTATTTAATTCACCACACTGCGACTCACTTCTTTTTCATTACCACAACCACATAGGACATCAATAATAGTAAAGGAATAATAATTTAATATTATTCTTCAATATCCTAGGATTAACAAAATTAGATGTTCAATGATCTTTGTAGACTAATATAGTCGAACTAAGAAAAGAGTTCTTCAGTTGCTTCAATGCTTTCGGACTCCCCACTACTGATTTTCTACCCCTTCTACCATGTTTTTTACTACTGCGCATGCGTACAAGAACACATGAAGAGCATCTAAGGAACTCTCTTCTCAGTCCGGCTATACTAGATTATGATAGTAATACTAACCTAGTAATGCTTTGTTGCGTCATCACTTATCTGTGAATTGCTTCGGAATTATACAACCGCGCTTATGGTGGCTGTTAACGGAACTTCGAGTTATTTGTTATCTATAGATAGTATATAGTACATGACTTGTAACTGAAGAATATTGAGTTGTATTGTTGTTGAACAGAATTGATAGATCTATAGACGTCAGAAGCACGTCTTATTGTAAATTTTGATTTTTTTGGAGTAAAGTATGTATTTATTACTCAGTGAGGGTAAAATGTCCAATAATGATCTCATCAATAACATAAAAATATAAAAACTTTGTTTTTACAAATAATTTTCAATTGAAAACTATGAATTAGTTTTCAAAGATAACACTGAATTAGAAACAATATATATCATAATTTTCTCTAAAAACAAACATCAATGTTTCTATTACAATAAAAACTGCAAAAAATAAGGTAAGTAATGGATTTTGGAGTACTTACGTTAATGATTTTAAAGCAATTAACTATATTCATATTATATTAAGGATATTTCAATTATACGAAGATATAATTTATTAACGACTCATAGCATCAACTTATAATATAATAATTTGTATTATAGTATATCAAATTTTTATAATTTCTAAATTTATGTACTATTTTCAATAAGATATCAGCATTAAAAATATTTTTATTCCAAATCGTTTAAAAAATCAGAATTTTTACATATTACGTTGTAAATATTTAAAAAGTTATAAGTGAAATGGTGAATTTCCTTAAAATGAACAAGTTGAAAATATTTTGTTTTTATTCAAGCTAATAGTATGTTAATTTAAAACATTGATGTACTTGATCTGAGATTCAAACTGATCAGTGTTACTACTTTTTTGATCATTTTCAATTCTTTGATTCCAATTAATTTTTTAAATAATGTATTTGTACATTGAATGTAAATGAATGTATTGAATTTTGCTAAGCATTTAAAAAAGTTTATAGTACAATTATTTTAGAAGAACCAAATCTGATTTTTTAATTTTTTACAGGATTGAGAAATGGAAGAGTATTCACGAGCAATATTGAGAGTTGCTGTAGCTCAAATATGTCAAACAATTGGTTGGCATTCAGTTAACTTAACTCCTTTAGAATTTATGATTGATTTACTACAAGAATATATTCAGCATGTTTCTCATTTTTCACATCAGTTTTCAGAAACGCGTAAGTTTATATTTTTTTTAAAGTCTTCATTTGACATGTTTAATCGAAATCGAAAAAACTAGATAGAGTATGTTTAAGTTAAATAATTATTCACTCGTATTATGTATTAATATTCCCTCATTATTTACATTATTTACAGTGGGCCGTACAGAGGTTAATCTTGATGATGTTGGATTTTCTTTTCAAGTGATGAATATTAATTTATCAGAATTGTTAGAATATGTTAGAAATGTTGAGTCTGTTCCATGTGCGTTGAAAATACCAAAACTCCCGATTTTTCGAGAGAATCATTTAAATTTTTTGAAACCTGGTAGTAATGAAGTTGTGACTAGAGCAGTTCATATACCGGAGCATTTACCCCCTATGCTCTTTAAAAATGGAGGTATATTATACAAACCGACATTATCAACACAATCAAACCATCGAATAATTATCAAACAAAAATTAATTCTTGACTTTCAGGTGTACTTGCAATAGAAAATAATCGTTTGAGTCAAAGCGAATATTTGGATCAGTCGCAACTAGAAGAATCTGATGAAAATCCAATTAATTCTGTACTTGCTCAGTTACCTACAGAACTGGTTTTTAAGCGGCCACATGATCCTTCAAGTGACAGTTATAATATAAATAAACGGATTAAAATGATTGATGATAGTAGACCTTTACGTGAAATTCATAGTGTTATGATGACTACTTCTGGATTTCTATCACCTGCTCGTGAAGGAAAACTTCCAGAATCACGTACTCCAGTACAAGCTCGCAACACTTCACCACCTGCAGATTCAGATGTGATCATTTGTGATTCTAAAAGTGATAAAAAAATTAGAAAGAATGTGAAAAAAAATATAGATGACAAAAAATTCGACAAAGAAAATAAAAAGAAAAACCGTGAAAAAGAGTTGATTAAATTCGAAAATGTGTTTGATAAAAAAGTAAATAAAAAATTGGGAGGATCAAAGGAATTAATAAAATCTGAAACTTTGAAACCTGTTACATCAGTTACACTTGATCCTTTCATGTCTACTAGTTTATCAACTGCACAAACATTTAGCAGTAAAGAAGATCCTGCTACAAAATTAGTGAAAAACTTATCTCCTAAAAGAAAAAATTTACACGTTTTATCGGATACATCTCGAGAAATAGACAATAATGTTGGAAAATTACCTGTTGAACCAGATAAGCAGAAAATAAATATCTTAAAAAAAATTTCAAAACCTAGAGAAGAAAAATTAATTGATCATCCAGAAAGTAATAAAATGAAAAACTCACATGAAATTTCTTCAGACTTATCAAATATTGATGTTGATAAAAATATTCAAGAAAAGCGATATGAAGAAGAAAATGCTAATACTCCACAAACACCTGATGTTAATGTTTTTGGAGATATTGAATTAGTCGAATTTCAAAGTCCTTCGTCAGATGTGTATTTGTTCGACGATATATCTTCACCAGGTACCCCGAGTACACCTAAAACGCCTGAAATGAGTGTACCGGGAATTACAGAACAGAAAAAGAAAAGGAAAGATAGAAATAATAAAAAAAAGGAAAATATTAAACATCTTAATTCTCGTGAAATTCACAAGGTAATTTTATTGTTTAATAATTTACTGTACTTTGAACAAAAGATAGAAAAGATTGCCTGAAAATAATTATTTTTTTCAGAACAAAACAAATGATGCTGTCAGTTCAGAAATGTTGGAACGACCTAAGACACCAGAAGCTGTAGAAAATATACTGCAAAAAGATTCAAGCGCTCCAACAGTATTACCTTTTCCATTTTTTTCACCTTTTCCTCCAACGCCTGGTCTTATTCCACCTCCTATCAATCATCCTATGTTTCAACGATTTCCACTTCCGTCAAGTCGAAATCATTCTACTTTATCATTAATGAATCAAAATCCATCTCCTTTATCACCATTTTTGCCTTCAAATGAAAGAGCTGATAATTTTTCTGGACCAAAATTAAAATCTTCTAATTGTGAACCATCTATTTCAACTCAAAACAAGCAATCAATTGATTCTTTTGAAGAATCAATCAAAATGAATACAGAAAAAATTAACACAATGGATACAAATGATTCATTCTTGCCAAAGAATATAGAATCGCTAGTTGATCATAACAATTTATTCTTATCGAATACATCATCGTCATCTGTAACATCTGATAAAATGAAACTTGACAAAATTGAAAAGGTATAATTGCGATTATTATAATATTTTTTTTAAAAAGTTGTCTTGATATTCATTTTATTCTAGAAATAATGAAATTTAGGTAAATCTAAAAATTCGTAGCGTTATTTTTTTATAACTGAACAAATATTGCTTATTCGTTTTTTTATCATTGATTTTAAACAAAAAACAGGCATACAATATCTGTGAAGTTTAGACATGTATATGAATATTTTTTATAATAGATTTATTATCACTAAGTTATTGATATCTGAAATAATATTGTGAATTTTTAGAGTTAAAACAATAGCTATTCATTATAATGATATTTTATTTACGGTAATTTTTTGTTTTTGCAAGAATTTGTATTAACAAATATTTATGCATGTGTATATTTGTTTTTTAGAAATCGAAGAAACATAAAATAGAGAAAAAAGATAAATTTAAGAAGAAGAAAGATAAAAAAGAAAAGCATAAAGACAAAACTGAAAAAACGAAAGAGAAGAGAGAAAAGTTGGAAAGAATCAAAGAGAAAAAAGAACGGAAAGACAAAAAGAAAGAAAAAGATGTAAGTATTGTACATTATAATGAAGTATTTAATATCTTATGAGTTTTTTGTAATATCTCTTTTTTTCCAGAAGCAGAATAAAATGATTGAAATTTTACCGAGGATAACATTCAAACTCGGAAGTTCTTCAAAATCGTCTCCACCTGAAAATCCACCCATGAAAAAAATGTGAGTGAATAATTTATTCTAATTTATTATGTAGAGAATGAGCGTTTTGTTATCTTATAACAGTTGTATATTTTTAACTAGAAAATGACGGCCATAGGTCTTAGTTCTATCTATACTGCAATTTGTTGTTTTTTTTATTTTTATTATTTTATATTTTATGTAGCGATAAATTATAAAATGTCTACTTTTACTTATTGATGATTTTGCAAATTTTGTTTTTATCTTCAATTTGTTTCAGTACAATAAAACCTCTTCCCAAAAAACTGGAAGAAATGACTAGAAGAGAATCCAGTCCAGAGTTAGCCAAAATATCTGCCTTAATTACCAGACCGCCGAAACAAAAAAATTATAGTAAGTAGTATCTAATTTCTTTTATTGTACTGATGATTGTAGTGAGGATATACAAATCACTAACTGCCTGAATTTGAACAAAATTTTTTTACGAATATCATTTCTTGATTTTTAACACGAATTGTACATATTTCAGCTTATTATATATTTTAAATTATAATTCAGTCTAATAATAATTTTAAATACTTTTAAAACGATTTAATTTTTCATATTATTAAATTTATATATAATCAAAAATGAGTACGTATGTTTTTTAATGGACAATTACCTTTGAGCTTGAGATTAATGTCTCAGAACTTATTTATTGTGAAAATTTCTATCTTGGCTTAGTTTGTTAATTAGGCGATTTTCTATAAATTTATATTTTACTTTCTGCATTTCCGACACTCACTCTTAACTCTGAAACTATTAATTAGAAAAAAATAAAGAGAGTTGTATGTTTTACATATTTAATTACTATCTCAAACGGCGTGTCTTGTATTGTTAATGCGATAAAAACAAAAATCCTATTTTCACCTTCTAAATACTTGAATAGTGGTGGGAGCAATATCTCTCAAAGGTCAAAAATATAGAATTTTAATTATGTTTAGAATCTTGATAAATCATAAAGTATTTGAGAATCTCATACTTTTACAAGGTAAATGTTCTTGTTATATTGGGTTAGAATAGGAAAACGAAGGTTACAATGCATCTTAGGTATTAAATAAAATTATTTTTATAATCAGGATGAATATAGTGTAAGTGAAAAATGTGATAACATTAATTAATTAATTAAAATTTTTAATATGATGGAAAACGCTATTTTTTAGAATAATACACATAAATTAACCAAGTTTGTATTTTTATTTTATTTGAATGTCAAGAATCACAATTGAAAATGGGTCCGGGCATACTTTGTGCCCTAATGACGAATTTTTCATTTTCATTAATCGTTTATTTCTACAAAGTGTATTTTTTGTTACAATTTTAAATTTAAATTGTTAAGAAATCAAAATCATGAACAATACGTAATTGTTCAAAGTTAAATTACGATTGCATATTGACTGGACTACATATAGTCATCAACAATAATATTTTCTCAATATCGATTTAATTTTTAACAATTCTGATCATTTAATAAGTAGAATCTCTTTCAAATATCTTTTTAAGTTATTTTACAATCTTTTCGTTATTAAAATAAACAACTGTACTGAATTTATTTAAATTCCTTCCAGATTTTTTTCATTGTATTATTTTTCAAATGAAATCTTTCAAGTCAATATCAATAAATAAAAATTTTTGATATTGTGTTTGAAGTTTTTTTTACTAAGGGAATAAAGAGTTTCAGATTTTCTTGTTATTTTGACTTTTTCTAGTAATATCTGATACACATCATTCAGATGATTCTGGATCATTCCAAATTTTAAAAATTAAAATTTTCATAATTGTTATTCACATTTAGTGTACGATTATCTGGTTACTTATAAGCTTGTTGTTTCTGGATTATAAATGATTTTACAAATTTTGGCTGAAGTCTAGTTTTGTGAGTTTTCGACTGGTTTTCTCAAAAATTTTCAAATGCGATTCTATTTGTTTTAACACTATAAAAGTATAGTATGAAGTTTATTACAAAATCATAGAAGTTGCTATGATAAATAATCGATGCACTTAACTTAGCCATAAATAACACAATAATTTAACGAAAATTATATATAATATGAAGGTGACCTTGTTCGCTAATTTAGCGTAACTTCTCGTAATTGCTAGACTGGGTACTATTGAACTGGATTATCTAGAATAAATGAATATATATATACTCCTATGATTAATTTATTTAACTTGAATATTTTTACAATGTTTAATTATTATTTTCAGAAATCAAAACTGAACAAACGACAAAAAAGAGTGATGGAAAAGAAGAACGAGATGTTGCGGACAGAAATCCATATAATGTAGTTTCGACTGTTGTGGTAATTTCTTTTTGCTTGCTAAAATATTTTTAGTTGTTTTAAATAATAAAATCAAATGTACTTTACTAAATCTCCAAGAAAAATTCGAGTCTTGATAGCTCTTTTCAAATAATCAGGGCAAAAGAAAAAAATTAAATGGACTGGTAAATCTTGCATATTGGTACTGGTTAATCATATAAGTTTTAAGTTGATGTCAGTATGTGAATATAAATGTACACTACTCATTTTCATATTATCTACAATTTTTGTCTGAAACATTTTTCGATATCTGTTATAGTTTTCGTTAAAAAAGGGCTTTTGGAGCAATTTTACCCCTTTTTAACTTTGACGCTGAGTTTGCAACCCCCTAAAAACTTCCCTATCCCTACTGAAATCTAGCATGCCTAGGAATATTCCAGCCAAGTTTGACCGAGGTTGAAAAATTGCCATTTCAGGTCTCACTTGACTGGACTAACAATAAGGGATCAAGCTATAACTTACATTAGTTACAAATTTTAAAATTTAAAAAAAAAAACTGAGAAATTCATAAATTTTATAGAATTACTTCGCCTGTCTGTAAAATTATTGTAATTTTAAATGTTACTTAATACGGTATTTTTATTATAATTGCTCAATTCTATTATAGCAGGGTTGAATTATACATAATTAATAATAGTAAATAATATTAAAAACAGGGGATTGATGAATTGATAGATAATTATTTTTTATTCCACAGGATCAAAGTGGTCATCAGGTGTGGATTTGTCCTGCATGTGGAAATCAAGATGATGGATCTCCTATGATTGGATGCGATGATTGTGATGCCTGGTATCATTGGTAAATATCTATCTTTTTTATTCTTTTGTCAGATATTTAGCATCTTTATTTTGAAATCTTTATCTCATAATTTTTTTTAATTTTCGTATTCAGTACTCTTTTACATACTTCCCAATTATAGTACATTTTTGCAAAAATAGCTTGGGGTGAATAAACGCAATTCATACAGATTTTTTTTCCATCAGTATCCTAGATGAATAGAAAAATTATTTACAGCGATAATTAACTTTCCTAAATCCTAAATGTTGAGATATCTTCATATTTCAAGGTTCCTAGAGTTGAATGCAAAAGTTTTTAAGTGAACGTCTGTGTGTATGTGTATGTTCTTACATGCCTTTGAAATTTTTTTTCGTCTCGATTATTTTGAGATTGCATTCGACGTACAATTACGCAATTTAAAATTGATTAGGTTGTCAGCAAAATCCGTTAATTTATTTTTTTGCAGAATCAAAAAATGAAAAAAAAGAGGGAAAAAATCTTTAGTACCATGAGTGATATTTCGTATCTGGGAAATTTAAAAAACATAAAAGACAATATCAGAACGAATTTTAACATTAATTGCTGTTAACTAATGAACAGTACATATTATAATACATTTAATCTTAAAATAATTTTCTATGAACATTACAGGGTATGCGTTGGCATGCAAGTTCCACCCGCTACTAATGAAGATTGGTATTGCCGTTTATGCATTGCAAAAAAGCAAGAACTCCACCACGATCGAAAAAAACGAAAGCGTCGTAAAAAAGTAAAGGTTACTGATTGATTGAAGAAAAATAAAAGAGTTTAAAAAAAATTATTTTTACTGAAGATGTTTTTTTGTAATGTCGAAATAAATGGTGTAATCTTAGATATTATCATAAATAATATATAATATATCATTAATAAAAAACGATAATGAAGCAAAATTTACATCTTATTTTTATTAATAAATATTCGGAAGAATAATAATTTCTTTAATAAAAACTTTTTTGTGATGTAACTGCAGAAATCTTTCCTGAAATATTTATCTTCCGGTTATTTAAAAATTTGACTTATATTATTAGTTCTACCCAGGTTAAAGCGCCAAGAAAGGAAAATATCGATATTAATGGGATTTCCGGTAGTAATGGGTTCGTAGATTCCATTTCTACATTTATTGATTTTTTTTTATTCTCTTAACAATATAATTTATGAACACCAATCTATGGAATGAAACGAAATGAGGTGGTTGAAGAATAAGGAAAATATCCGAGATTAAAAATCTAAAGTGATTTGACAGATTGCTTTTCATACCTCCAACTCTCTTACTCGTTTTACATATGGCCAACCCAAATCTGAAAAACTAATTTTTAACAATTAATGAAATTATTCAATTGATATTTTTCTTAGCAGGATTTAAAGGAAATAACAAAAGATGATTTTATTTTATCAAAATAAAAAAAAAGTCCGATTTTCAGCATAAATATGAAAGGTATCATTTTTTCAAGCAGTAGTTCTAATTGAACTCCAGTTCTTTTATAACATCATTGAGAGATTTTGTAATGGCTTTGATGAATGTTGTCTTGTGAATAGGGTGTGCGACTAAGTAACTGATGAATATTTTGAATAACAATAGGTATTCAAATATGACTTACCTTGCCTGTCTTATTACTCGTTCTATTAGCACGTAGATCCGACCGATGAAATGTAACAATTCGAATGGTAATAACGATTGGAATATCAATGAGAATTATTAATTAATCAAATAGAATAACAGCCAGCATCCACAAGCAGTTCAGTTACGATTCCGCTGCTATAGAAGCTGTTGAATGTATCTTAGAACTCGGTATTAGATTCTTTGTTTAGCGATACACGTAGCAGATAGGTAAGTGAACTGTCTGTTTGACTGTCGACAGGCTAGTGCTGAATAATTGAAGACTTCTTTCCCACGTGGCGGCCCGGACTGTTGGGGTGCCGGCATGCGTGCACGAGCCCCGTCTCTCGATGTTGATCTCGCCACCACGGCAGAAGTTAAATGGTTCATGAAGTGGATACCGGTCAGCAACGAAGGCCATGACACGTAGTGACTTCAGATCCCCTGTATTATCCTTCTTAGATGTTGCAAGTACTGCAAAAACATGTATCTCCCGTAGGAGGAATTAGTACCAAGTTATTCACGAAGGCTAATGTCGGTTGCCTTTTTTGTGATAGGGACAGATGATCGTCCGTCGTGTAACAATTTGTAACCGTGAACATTTGCCAATTTTTTTTTTTTGAAATAAAACTAATTAAGGTTGTTCGATCATTAAGCGAATTTAAAGATTAATCTATAAAAATTTCGAAAGTGATAGGTAATAAATAAAGGTTTTTATAAAAGTGGTTTTTTCTATTTTAGTACCATTAAATAAACTACGCCAAAATTTCAGTTTTGTGCCGAATACCTTAGTCGACGTAGTGACCAGCTTTTAGACTGACAATTTATTATTTACAACTTAAATTTGTAGATATGTGCCAATCCATGGATAAAAAAGGTTGGACCTCTATTTTCGTAGCTGATCATGAAAACGAAAGTGCAAACAACATAGATTGAGACAATTCGAGTACTCTTTATATCACTGTACAAGAATGTCGATATGATTATAATATAAAAATTATATAAAGATATAAAACTCACATAAATTACGTAGATAAATTTAAGTTTAGACAATATTTGTTTAAAAAAAAGTATGTGTATTACCGTGGATAAGATAGATAAATAAAAAAGCAAACTATAGGATATTTATTTTTATAAATAAACGCATGCGTACAAAAATATTAATAAGATATATTGGGAGTTGTTTAATTTGTATGTCGTTTAAAAAAAGTATTATAAAATTACCAAATTGATGTTGATTATTTTTTGATTAATTAAATAATTATTTAATTATTTAAAATTAGATCAATCTAAACAAGAGGCGCTGGACTGTGAGATAATAAATAACTAGTTATAAATTTTTTGTAACATTCTCAGGAGATATAGGTCTTGCTACTGTAAGATCCAAACGGGCTCCTGCAGCTGCAATTAATGGGACTGCTAAACAACAGTCGCAGTCCTCTGTACTGGTGTCGTTAACTCTTAAAATGCGATCGTAAGGTTTTAAAACACCATCACATGGTCCTCCAGGTCTTAAACGATTTATGTAAACACCTCTTTCATATAACCCATCAGATACAGAGAAACCAAAGTCTTCATAAACAGGATCTTTATGAAGGGAAATGTGCACTATTTGTTGAGCTCCTCTGTTATCTAGTGGATTCCGATCTTGAGAGCTGAAAAAATTAATGAAATTATAATAGTGATCAAAAATAGCTACTTCGATTTGTATTGCAACTTTAACGTAGTTATCTATTACTTCAATGATTTTAATGTTTTTCTCACAAAGAGTAAAATTAAATTACATCAACAAACTGTTCTTACTTTAATCAATTTATATTATCTGTACCTTGGATACGGAGTCATTGGAAGATCTAATTGACCACTGTCAATAGAAGCTGTATCCCAAAGTCTAATTATTTCTGGTACTGTTCCAACTTCTCCAAGTTCACCCCAAGAGTCTACAGCACTGTCAACACTTGGTAAACTCTCTCGAGCAGATCTGAGGATTCCTTCCGGGTATTGTGTTTGTATTGGATTCCCAATTACATTTGTTTCTCTAAAATCATTGAAATCAAACAAATCAACATTTGCTTTAATACTAGTATAAAATATACATTTTTTTAATATTTACATAAACATTGAATCGTAGTGAACCTTGAAAAAAAATTGAGCGTCCAAATATTTTACCTCGTGTCACTCGTAACATCTGGTTTCCTTACTGTCAGTGCAACCACTGAACTACCCGGGCGATGAAGTAATTGAGCAGCTTGTCGAAGATCACCAGGATCTAATTTTTGTCCATCAATAGCTAAAAGTCGATCACCAGGAGACAAACTTCCTGTTCTGTAAGCCAAAGATCCACGTCGTACTTCAGCAATTGTCAAGTCTTCATTAACAGTGAGCCCTAAATCAGGTTGACCTCCAAGAGGTCGTGCAACTCGTACTGTAAAAACTCCAGAGCTTGGTACTACAGGGCCACCAACTTTATATTCTATTACTAGCTCAACCTGATCACAAAAATAAACGTAATACAATTGAAGATAGGTCAGTTTAACTTTCAAAGTTTATTCTATACAAAAGTTCTTTATTTTCAGTCGTTAATGGAGTTGAAGTATTTATACATGAAGAGAATAAGACGATAAGATTAGTCTCGAATGTTACGAGATTTAGAGACTGGAAGAATAAGCCTTGAGATGTCTTGCAATAGTTAAAGAATTCAATAATAATTATTATTATATCGCTCAGAATTCATGACTTTTAGATTAACAAAAAAATGATAATAAGTACACATCTGGCGAAACAACATCGAAAATCATCGAACTCTTTTTGAGATTTTATAAATTTTAATATTGATTTAAAATTATATGTCCATTTTGTTTTTAATGTTTTTATCATATGTTTTTATATTTTAATCATGATCATTATATTTTAACCCCTGACAGACACATTTAAACATTATTTCCTCTTGACAATGAAAGTAAAAAGTACTTAGTACTATATAAATTCAAATATCTCGACTTTTAATAGAGTTAGAAAGATTTTTTTGTCAATTTAAAGTTCACATAATTCTGCGTAAGATAAATATATTATTAAAGTGATTAATTTGGATAAAAAAAAACATTGAAGTTAAAAACCATGTTGAAACATTAAATTAGAACCAAGTTTGGGCTACGTATTTTTTAATGAGTATATCTGTCAGGGGTTAAACTAATTGAGTCAACTTCATTAGGCAGAGTTGTATTTTTCGACCAAAATTTTTTCAATCTCAGCCTCGATAAAGGATAGATTTTTCTTGTATATTAAAACCAAATTAATTTGAAATTTCATTAGTTTCAAATTCTTATCAATTTTTTCGAACGATTTATGATTTTAATAACAAGTATTTTACTAATGAATATTAAAACCAACTTAAAAGTCATCAGTACCTGAGAAGATTCCAGTATAGCTGCAACTTCAGAAGGTTGAAGATCACGTAGAATTCTTCGATTGATGGCAACAACTTTATCACCGGGTAACAGAACTCCACTTCGTTCAGCAGGACCACCAGCTTCAAGAAGATCAACAACATAATTAACCCCATCATCAGCAAGTCTAAGAGCAAGTCCAAGACCTCTATGATCAGGTCTTAATAACACAGTTATGTTTTCTTTGGTATAAAGAGTTTGATTGGAATTAGATTGAGCTTGTGGTTGTGCTCTTCTTTTAACTGTTCTTGAAGAAGTACTTGGAGGTCTGGGTAATATCTGCAGTCGAGCAATTCTGCAGTTATCAGAAACATTCCTAAGTAATTTGGCAGCAGTAACAGCATCTTGAACTGGAGTATCGTCAACAGCAAGAAGCCTATCGCCTGGTTGAAGAGCTCCACAACGATCTGCAGTGCTAGCTGGGCGGAGACTCTCGATATAAACACCATTTGGAGTCTCTCTTACCGTCAGACCTAATTCCCCTGTAAGTATTCATGAACTATATTATCTCTATGGAAATAGAATAATAAACAGGCTTGAGAGTATGTAACGTATTTACTTCGCAATATGATTTATGGATTAAAACCCTTGCATCTTTGTTCGTTTATTCGAATTTTGTTTAATAAAACTTTTCATTCAAGTTTTATTGCACATGTATGCATCAATTCTTAAATAATATACACTATTATCCATGACTGTAAAAATTAAAATGACTCAATCATTTTGAAGGCATCATATCAATTTATTTTTTGAAACTCCTATAAAAAATAATATCTTATTTCATGAGATATTCTAAGATCTTGTATCACCTGATTTAATAATCTTAATGATATTGTATGAAAATTACTTTTGCTAAAATCTTATGGAATCATCAACTACTCAATTATTTATGTTATTATTTAAGCTTATCCAGACCTTCATAAGAGTTTGATACAGCTGATAACACTATTCAATTGTCAATAAATGTTTTTTTCATCCAATACCCAAGAAGAAAATAGAATTTATTACAGATATCAATAACGATTTGTTATGTGAAAGAATCAATAATTCCTCAAATATCAAAAAAAAACTATTGTCAATAATAATTAAACTCTGCGAACTAAAGATGTAATCTTTTAAATGAAAATTAATGGATTATCTTATTTTAAAATAATTTAAAAATAATTGTATTAGAAAATTTACCAGAAAGACCACGTTCAACTTGAACCAAAAGAGGTCCAGATGTAGCAGCTCTAGCTTCTTCCATATTAGCAACATCATATTCAATAGTAAGAGAAGCAACTGGAGCATTGGAGCTTCTCCTAAGAACTCTTTGTGCGTCTGCTAGGCTGAGACCACGTAATTCAGTGTCGTCGACAGCTAAAAGCCGGTCTCCAGGTCTCACTCGACCTTCTCTTGCAGCAGGTCCATCTGATTTAACACCAGTAACGACTAAAGCCCGTGAAACACCACCACGGAGAGTCACTCCAAGGCTACCATCTTCTCTTTCTACTCGCACCTGTGCTACTTTAGATGATACACCTGTTGTTGGGAAAGCACTGTTGTTCAAGTCTATGTCATCAAGAACGAGAAATTTATGTGATCCATAATGCGATGGTTGTAGATTGTCATCGGTACGAGCTGAATCAGAACTTGCTGTTGTTGCTACACTTCCAGGACGAGCTCTACTTTTGTCGCGCGAACGCATTGTCCCAAGTCTGAGTGAACTGAACATCCTTGGCATCAATTAAACTGCTAATTAGCAATTTGTTTGATTCTTTACAGAATCATTTTCGTCCATGAATTTTAACATCGAAGGTATTTTTAACATGAATAATTTTTGAACGACTTCTAAAATAAATAATTAATTTAATGATTAAAATAATATCGAATTATTTTCATGTCTGTGTCTGAGATGAGTTTATTAATATTCTCCATCCTGAACTGACTCCACTTTGTGCCGGAAAAAACTAAGAACTGCATGTTAATAAAATAAAACGGTGGGTAAATAAATCACGAAAATAAATATTTCATGAAAAGATAAATCAGCTGAAGAAATAAATGATGAATGATGACATGCAGAAAAAATAAATGATTATAAAATGTGAGTAATTCAACAGTTTATAAGCTATAACACTTTTGTTTCACTTGTGGGCAAGCTTTGTTTAATTTTTAATTCTTTAAGTCACCACAGTAACGTTCTCGTGTCTGGAAGCTCAGCGGGACTGCTGCGCCCAAGATGAAGAAGAGCGTAACAACTCTCTTCTAGAGCCAATCTCGAAAATAACCTTCATCGTAGGGACGCATCACTGGTCGAGACGTACCAATCTATTTATAATTCTTCACACCCGCACACCGAAGATGAGAGCTACGGCCCTGCCAGACCATCGTCCAAGTCCGAATGATGATGATTTTCTTTTGCACTTCTCATTTAAACCACGTCCTACGCGAAGAAACTTACTGCAAATCTAATCAAAGAGTGAAGAACAAGGAAGATAAAACTAAAAGAACCACTGAGAAAATATAAGTTTCCGTTGCAAGGCTATTCTGGGACCATTGACCGGACTTTTGCATGCTTATTTCTTACGATTTTACTTAACTCTTTGAACTTTTGAATTTGTTTTCGAATTTATGGTAGTCTTTAAGCTACAATTTATGTCAAAATTGATAGATCATTAATTTTCCTTTAAAAAGGAGTCATTTTCAGTCTTTACATGATAATTAAGTGTATTTTTTATCTTTCTGAAGTAGTTTCTACCACCCGATCGCTGATATCTAGTGTATTTTTTTATTTATCAATTTTTAAAATATCTATAAAAATTTACTGTAATATACTATATTATTCAAGTAAAAAAGAATTTAAAAAATATTAATATAATTTTTAAGTCTTGATAGAAACATTGTTCCAATTTTTAACTGATGTTTTAACATTAGATAATTTTTATTAGCAACTGTTATAATATTTCACTTTCAGTCAAGTTTATTTTAAGTGAAGTAATAAAATTCAAGTGATCCATTAATTTAAAATTTATCATCTACTCTACCATTCTTAAAAATAAAAATTGCAACTAAAACTCATTAAAAAAAGATCATCATCATCATTCATTTACTTTGCTTTTTTTAGTCATTTTTTATTCTTTATTTGTATTTTTTTAAGTTTAACATTGATTTTGGCGGAATCACCAACTTTCTTTTTCATGTTTCTTTGATTTTTTAGTTGTTTTCTAACATTACCACATCCGGTTGATTCTCCCTAACTCTCACTTTTATTTTACCAAGTGTTTCAGCAGACACTATAAAGACCAGAAGGCGGCCAGTAGGAAAAGAGATTGTATATTTGGATATATAAGAGACACTAAAGTGGTTTTGGACGCAATATGAGGAAGACATGGACGGAAATAGATTCAGGATTTCAACATTTTGTCTATGCATTAAAACACGATATTTTTTATCTTGGTAAATCCTACAGTAATCTCCTTTCTACATTAAAGTTGTGTTTTTTTGCTCATGCTTGAAGAATATCATGGATCAAGAATTGAAAGCATTTCATTGCTGTGCTCAATTGATTTAGTTATGGCTCATAAACTTTTAAGCGTACTCATTTGCTGGGTTTTAGTGACTAATCAGCAACGAATCATATTCTGAGACTCTGGAATATAGAAGACTGTTCATTCAACTTGAAGGAGTAATTTTTCCGATGTAAATGAAAGATTAGAAAAGTTTTTTTCTCTTAATTCCTATGTTTATGTATCTATTTTTGTCTATTGATCCTTCTTGTTTTCAAAAAAAGTTGAAAAATTAAAATTAAACCACAAAAAAATCTCGTCACTTTCCTCTTGGCGTTCATCAGACAAGCGTAGCCGACATTTGCCAATTCTTTGAGGGATCTAAAGTTAGCTTGCAGTCAGCGCGGAGCCAATGTGAGACAAGCCTGCTGTCTTGAGTGTATTCAGGGGGCGAGAAAAATCAAGAGTAGAAAGAAGAGATGAGAGTTCATGAAGAAAAGATAAAAAAATTAAAATGTGAAGAACGAGTGGAAAAAATTTAATAAGATACATGAAAGAAGACTGAAAAAAATTGGTAATCTTTATCTATCGAGGTCATGTATATATGTACATTGATGAGGGAGGTTTATAAATAATCTTATGTAACTGAAGAGGAGAAATGAGCGAAACGTATTGCTCGTAATTAAGTGCATAAGTACACTTCCTCAGGTTAAGCGTGACGAAATTGGCTCACAACTTTCGTTAATATGACACTCAACACGTACTTGTCTAAAGATTTACGAATTATTGTTTAATTTTTACATTTACTTGATACCAAAAGAATTATTTGAACTCACTGATAAAAATAAGGGCTGATAAAGTTTGTTATAAAATTAGTAAAAAAGTGATTCATCTAATGGAGTTACATAGCCAAAGCAAGAAAATATACCTGTCGATGCTTGTCTTTCTAATTTTAAATAAACGCCTATAAAGCGATCGCTTTTTATATACCACTTAAGACTGTTCCGCACGTGCTCACCATCTGTTTTAAAAACATAGTAATAATTGCTTTATAAATTGTTATTTTATACAACGTTTACTCGTGTCATTCTGTTCTAAATACATTTTATTAATAAATATAAATATAATATTAATCCTCTATTAATTTGATCAATTAAAATTTCATCAAAAAATGAATTTTCATTAATTTTCGCTACAATTTGTTTCTTTAAATATTTTATTAGATTTTTTCAAAAATCTCGACAATATTCGATTAATTATTTTAATAATTTATTCAAATTAATAAAAATTAATCAACTAATTAATAACAATTAATTTATTTAAATATACATAAAATAAATTAGTTAGCAAAGACTTTTGAAAAAATTCAATAATTGATTTTTTCTTATTATGAAAAATTTAAATCTATTAATCAACTGAATTATTTTTAATAACATTTAAATTACTATACATTTAAGTCTTCATTAATATTTTTTTTTATCTTTAGACACATAAAAACTCTTTTGAAGACGCATAAACACTTTCATCAATCTCTTGATAATTCCTACAAAGCGTCAGTCCCCTGTGATAAATTTAAATCACTGTGTGATGGTGGTTTTGATCACCCAAATAAATATATATCTACATAATAATCATTTTGACTGGAAGAATGCTTCGATGAACTCTTATAAACGTATTTATCAAAATTTCATACGTTCTTGGAAACGTTTTTGACATTTCACTCTTTACGTCCTTCAATATCTTTCAGCTACAAACCAGAACGCTCGTTCACAGTTCGATATTATTCCTTATATAAGATTCCTATTTTTTATTCTACACTTCGTTTTGTTCAGTCAGTAGCATTGGGATTTGTGTAAGAAAATCCTCGGAAAACTCCTTGATCCATCGAAGACAAAATCTGTTCAGGTACTGGGGTGAGTCGAGGCCTTTCAGCCGTGAACGCGGTATCAAAGTATTTTGTATCCAATGTATGATCTAGAGTAGGTTTAAATGGTGGTTCAAGTAATCTTCTTTCCAATCTATCCCAATTGATATTCTGAAAATAAATAAATTCATTAAAACTTACTTGTATATATTTATCTATAACATTAACTTATAAAGTAATCAAATAATTCTCTAGTTCAGAAACTCGTGTTGTAAATTATTTTCAATTATGAAAAATTTTTCAACATCTAATACCAGATAGATTTCAGTTAAAATAAGTTTAATAGTTAAAATAAAAAAATTAAAACAATATAATAATAATGCATGTTTACATTTTGACCGGAAGCGTAACATCTAGATTATTATAGTGAATATTATTAAATAAATAATAATAAAATATCATTGAATTAATGTTGAATGAAAAAACTGCAGGTGTGAATAAACTTTTTTATTTTTTAATGATGTTCTAACTTTTTAAAATTTCGATTAGTTATGTTGTAAATTTAAGATTATGATATACTATGCAAAAATTAGAGCAGTTTATTCACAAAATGTAATGTAGACATTTGTTTAAGATTTTTGAAGATCTAACATTGGTTGTTTTTAATAAGCTGATCGCTTAATTTATAAACAAAACACTTTTCGATCTAAATATATCCCATTCAAAATACTGATCATTAAAAAAAAGAAAGAAAATAGAAATAAAAAAAAAATATACATTTTTTGTGTCTTCTAATATAAGTAAAATTTCATCCTCATCACTCATAAGTATAAAATTAATAGTGATGATAGATTTTTTTTTATTCTTCAAATTACGTTTCAATCTTTATCTTGAACACTTTATAAATTAGCATAATTAATCAGAGTTATAAATAAAAAATAATTAATGTTCATCTATTACATGAGATTAATTAGTTACTGAACAATAAATGGTTAAATATTATCTATACATGAATGCTTGCAACATAATAATTTACTGCTCTCAAAATAATGCTCTTTAAATAAATATTTCTATAAATATTCTTCGATAGTTATAATAGGGAAATCGATGGAGAAACATTAGTTCTTATTTTTCACTTATTTTTCATCACATTGTTATACAAATTGTCGCAGATCAGTTGTTTTGTTCGATTCATTGAACTACAACTTATAAATATATATTTTCAAAAAAATACTGTAATTTAAGAAAAATACAAAACATTAATGTTAGTTAAGTATGTATAATTTATATTCTGTAATAAATTTTGGCACAACTTCATGACTTGAAGACAACTTACATGGAAAAATGAATGGGCTTGAACTTCATGACCAAGCGGCCTCTTTCCTGCATCTTTTTCTAACAGATAGATTAAAATATCCATTGACTCTTGAGTGAGGTATCTAGGTATAAATGGCCGTTCATTACAAATACTCCAGAAGAGTTCATCCTCATCGCAACCAGAAAAAGGCGATTGACCGGTTAACATTTCATAAAGTAAAACACCAAATGACCACCAGTCCACTGATTGGTTGTATTTTAGTCCTTTGATAATCTAAATCAATTAAATTACATTAGTACGTCTTTTCAAAATGGTTACAACTATTTATAAAAAATATTTCAGCACTCGAAAAGCTAAAATTAGTATGGTACATCATATTATACGCTGCATTGCAAAGGATTTATATAATTATTGAGAAACTAAAATTAAAAGTGACATCAGAAAATTTTGATAATCAAGTAATTAATAATTAGACAAATTATTAACAATAACGTGTAATTGGCATTTTATCAACTATATTAAAGTTAATAACAAAATAATTTCTATTTTTAATTGTATAATCAATACTGATTTTATTATTTTTTTCTAATACTGATTCTTTAGAATGCTTTTGTAAATTTAAAAACGTTTAAAATCATGAATAATTATATCAATATCTTTATAAATTCTTTACAAATATACAACAAAGATAGTTTAAATATAACTGATTATACATTGTAAAATCAGTTATAAGTGAAATCGTTTACTAAAAATCAATTGATCATGATACAATTCGTCTTTCAAATATTAAATACTTTACTTATTTGTTTTTAAAACATTATTTTTAGAAACGTGTCTTGATTAACAGATTTTTAAATTTCTTTTTTGATCTTAGAAACACAATTGGTATATTTAATACATTAAATTTCAAAAATAATTAAATACATGATCATCAAATTCAATTTTGATGATGACTAGTACTCGTTACTTTATTCCAATAAAATATTTATATTTATCAACTACAAGTACAAGTACTTAATTTGATGCTATTTATTTTATTAAACTTTTAAATACTAACCTCAGGAGCCATGTAATCAGGTGTACCACAAAATGTATCAGCCGTTCTATCTAGAAATATCTGAAGTTTGCACATGCCAAAATCTGCTATCCTAATATGCCCTTCAAAGTCTAGCAGAACATTATCTAACTTTAAATCTCTATAAACAATTCCTTTTTTATGAAGAAAATTTAACCCCGACCAGATTTCAGCAGCATAGAATTTCGCTCGGAATTCTGGAAATCGTCCAGATTTCTGTATGTGAAACATTAAATCTCCACCATTTAAGTATTCCATAACAAAGAACAGATGAGAATCTGTTTGAAAGGTGCAGAATAGATGACATAAGTACGGATGTCGCGTTGCTAGTGTAAGAACTTTTCTTTCAATGAGTGTACATTCTACATCATCATCTTCTAATACTACATCTTTCTTCAAACATTTTACAGCATAAACACAGTCTGTGCCACGTAGTTCTGCTAGTAATACTTTACCAAAGCTGCCTTTTCCAAGGACCTGGAATTAAAATTAATCAATTACGATATCGTAAAATTTAATAAAATATAAATAATATTAATAAACATTTTAATGAACTATTATTAACGTTAAATCCTTTACATCTTCATCTTAATTTATTTCCCTTGAGTTGGAATTTTTTTTGTTTTTCACATTTAATTAATATTTTTCACAACATAAGTAATCTATTTTAGGCTTGTAATTTATGGTTTCATTCTTAGTTCATAAAATTAACGTACACATTACTTCAGTAAACAAGTTTAAAGCATCATATATAAGATTATCCAATAAATGCGTCATAATTTATAGCATGGTTAAGATCCAAAGAGTTATGGCTTAGAAACAAAGAAAAATGTTTGAGTGATGGCTTTGACTTGTAATGTGGAGCATGGAAATATTTCAAGTGCTTTAGTTTAATATAAAGGATGATGCAATATCTAATTATTCTTCCTTAGCGACTACTAAGCCATAGAATGACTTAATTTAAGTAGTACTAGGAAATTATGGTCAGCCATGAACATTTCTATTTTTATCATAGCAAAAAAATGTGAATTTTATAATTTTGACCATCTTAGTCTATTAATGGACATATAACTCAATTTGTAATCAAGTTATTTATCTACAAACTAGTTATACTTACTTTCAAAAAATTAAAATCTTCAACTGCATATTTTTTAAATCTTGGTAAGTTGGTCGCTGGTGGTGTGATTCTACCGCTACTATGGAGATGATCTGAACTATCTGAGTTACGTTGATTATCAGAAGACTGAGAAGGAGCTGTAAAAATATTTTTTTATTAAAATTATGAAAATAAAGAAAAATAATTAGTTTTAATACAAACAAAAAAAATATTTTAAAGACATCAAAAAAGAATGAATAAAGTTTAATTATTATTATTTTATAAAAGTAATAGTTGTTATTTTTCAACATAATGCTGATAAAGTTTTATGTGATTGTTAGAATTGAATGAAATACCTACCAACAAAGTTTTTTAATTTATTTAAATTCCTTCGAAGATATCTATCGTTTAACTAAATATAATTTTACTTGCGGAAGTTCTGCAAATTCTTAGCTATCCTCAACGTGCGAGAGAAATTCAAAATTAGATGAGAAAACAACGAAAAGATAACAGGAGGTCATGATAAAATTATTACAAACAATTTATGTAGTAATGAAGTAACAATGAAGAGTTAGTGAGTTTTATTACTATTTACTACACGATCAATAATTGGATATAATAAGGAATAAAAATAGAGATAATAAAGATGAAAATAAAATAATATAATATTTATATGAATACCACGATTTCTAATTGATGTTGAGTGCCAAAATACTAATTGTACGATGGAGGAATAACAGCTGTGGTTTATCACGTAGATTATTCAGCCAAGTGAGAACAGTACTAGCTTAATTTGGAGGTAACTTTGGCAGCGTTTACTAGAAGTTAAAGTTTTGTAAAGAGATGAATAAGCCTTTATATTTATGATATAAATCACAGCACATATCCCTATGAAATTATTCTAATTAATTTATTTTGTTTTATTGAAAAAATTTATAGTCATAAAAATTTCAGTGACAAACAGTAAATATTTTTTTCTTTCTTAGTCAATTTTATTTATGACTTCCACTGAAATCATAATACTCTTTTTTTTTGGCATGAAAATGAACACTGAGACTGAAAAGTATATTCATGATATAGAATAACAAGAAATTTAAACTTTACTTCTTAGAAAGAATGAAGAAATAGAAAATAATTTTTTGAACGTGAAATTTTTTATAGAAAAATATTTTATTGCGCACTATTGAGAATTTTTGACTTGATGAAAATAATTTTTAGTTCAAATAATGAAGGAGTGTTTATTTATCAGTGAATATAGATAAACAAATCATGAATAAAATATTTAATTGTGAAATTCAGATAGAAAATATTTTTTTTT
Organism: Chelonus insularis; assembly: GCF_013357705.1. Lineage (NCBI taxonomy): Eukaryota > Metazoa > Arthropoda > Insecta > Hymenoptera > Braconidae > Chelonus > Chelonus insularis. The sequence goes on from NW_023276524.1 coordinate 647,413, forward strand.
ACATACTATTTAAAACACAAAAATAAAATATCTTTTAATATTAATGATGAAACTCGTTTACTACAAAATAAACTAAAAATAAATATTTTTTACTTTGACTTTCAAACGATTTAAAAAATTTATCAAGTCAATAATAAAAATAATTATATTTTTAATTGTTATTTGTTCATAAACAATTCAATCAAAATTTTTTTTAGAATCAAATGTTAAAATATTCAAAAATGAAGTGGACAAAAAAATTAATTTTCTACATAATCAACAATAAATTTTGATATAACCAAAAAATCTAATATTTCTTTTCTAAGAAAAATAATCAATATTTTTCTAAAATAAAAAATATTGTATAGTTTGTTATTTACTTTTAGCTAAGCTAAATAATCACTTTTTAGGTATTTTTTTTTTATTCGAAGACTAATTTTTCTTCATTTGAACTTTTTATTAATCAAATAACTTTAGCACCCATTATGAATGAAAATACAGGAACAGTAGTAATATTTCACATTCATTAATTATATCCATGGTAGAAAATGATAATTTGATATTTAACCATACCACCATTTCCTTCACAATCTTCAAAATCACGTGTTGTATCCAAGCCAACATTGTTATCGTGTGACATCAATCTCCGACGAACATACTTTCGCGAACGCATGATTACAAATATTTCTCAAAAATTACTGAGAGGAAATAGACAGTGACCGTTTGTGCATCGCGTGAAAGCTTAACCGCCAATAACTGCTTGCAGAATCGGCAACTTCAGTGCGCACTGTCTCGAGGAATAAACCACCTGACGTCATGAACCAAACAAACACTCTAGAAGTCTCGTGGTAGAGAGAGAGAGAGAGAGAGAGAGAGAAAGATTATAGAAGATAGTCTGTCTTTGCTTTGACAAAAATAGTCATGCTTCTATACTATGCAGTGAATTTTTGGCAAATACCAACGAAATTTACGATTAATTCTCCTTTCAATTTACTATTAACACGAGACTGAATTCCTCGTGTTTGAACCTGCAATTAAATAGGTTAAAATGAGGCCTAAAAAATTAAACAATGGACTTACCTCGTTTAAGTGCTTGCAAAGCTTCAGCAACAAGCTTTTGATTCAGTCCACAGAGATTTCCTGTGAGTTTTTCGCACTTCTTATGACAGGCCATGTCGCAATCTAATTGATCACGTTTATTGAATCAACATCAACATTCCAATTTAAAGCTAAGTTTTACTTGAAATAACATAGATTCTATGCGAAAACCTGACATACGTGGAATCATTTAATCAACATATGTATATATTCTCATTGCTTTGATACAAACGATTGTATATACATCTGGCGCACGTGTTACTTAATCTAATAAGACAAACAACACCTACGTTGAAGAATGAAATGGTACAGAAATAAAACATATTCAAAACTTAAATCAATCGTGAGTAATAGAACAATCTCGGCACTGTGTCAAAGCTTTTAAAGCACAATCAATCATTGGTTATTGCAATCTACTGTGCTCAATAAATAAATTCATGCAATATTATTTATTAACTCAAAATTGAATTCATTTTCATCATTTTTATGAGGCTTTTTACCTTTCCATCGTGTGGGCTGGATTTAGAATTCTTTCAAATAAATATACAAAGCATTAACACTGTTTAAAAAAAAAATCTGTGGAATTTTTTTGTTATCTGTGTTGTCTTAGTAAAGATAAATTAGCATTTTTTTCTTTATATAATTATGCTTTTGACCATTTTAATGACATGTACTATTTTTAAAAAAATACTTTACTGTAAAGTTTTTAAAACTGTTTCATGAATCCATTTTAGATATGAAAGCCAAAAAATGACGAGAATGATTGGAGACGTTAATAATAAATAAAGATAATTTTTAAAGTTACTTCAAATTAATACACGAATAATGTTATATAAAAAAATATAAAAGAAATGTACTCGAAAGCCTAGGTGAACCATCGAAGCCTGAGTCGTTGCTTCTAGTAGAAGAAATTCTTTTCTGCTCAGCCTCATCTTCAACAGTAGAATTACTCTGAGTACTCTCAGCCCTTCCAGTGCTTCTACTACTTCCTGTACTATCACTACTAGCTGAAGGTGTTGAATGTTTTCTTCTCTTAATTTTTGCACGTTTAACTTTCGATAAATCTCTTGGTGTGGCAGTTAATAAAGACGATGGAGTTGTATAAAACATTTTCACAAGATCTATTGGACGATTATTAGGTATCACTGCAGGTGCAAGTTGAGCTTTTGGTGAGTTTTTATATGCTTTAGCTTTCACAGTTGCGTCTGAACTGATTGAATTTTTAGAAACTGCTTTCTCTTCTGGATTTTTTCTTATAACTGTAGTCTCTGGGCTTACGCTGATTGACTTCTTTTTCCTCCCCAACTTTTTCTTCCCTGATGATTGTACACTTGCGTTCGTAGATCCCACGACCTCATTTCCAGTTTCAACTGTCGTTGACGCGACCTCTTTTTCATTTAATTCTGTCAAATTAGAACTACCATTCCACTTAGACATGTTACTACTTAAAACTTTTTCTTCTTCATTTATTGGAGTTATTGGACACTCATCTTCATCATCATCATTTTCTTCTTCTTCTTCAGTTACTGCCTCAATAATTGTTCTAGGAATATCTAGTGTGTCTATTACAACAACTGGAATTTCTACTTCTGAAGACGCATCAGATTTCAAAGAATTTACATTAATTTCTTTATTTTCGGATATTTGTTCAATATTTTCAAGTTTATCAGAAGTAATTTGTGGTGATATAATTAGTTTATCTATTTCGAGATTTTCAGAATTTTTAATAATAGAATTACTACTCTTTATTTTATTATTTATTTCAATTTTTAAATGAGGCTTTAATGTATTTAATTTCTCTGTAACTTCATCTGGTTTTTTAGATGATTTTTTAATAGACTCAGAGTTCTCTGAACTCTTAACATCTACAAGATGCTTCTGTTCATCTTCCAACGGGTTTACTGCAGTGTCAAAAATAATATTCGTGTGTTTCTTCTTTTCTTTCTCCATCGAATTTTCGCTGCACTTCTTTTTCTTTGCTTTCACTGGCACTTTATTAGAAGATTCCACCACTACAGGTTTCTCCAATTTCACTTTCTCAATCTCTGGTGATGTAGGTGTGGACTCACTTGTACTTTTAGTTGTAGAAATATTTGATACAGGCTTAGGCTTTTTAACTTTTAAATCATCTTCAGGTTTTATTTCACTCCAAAAATCGATTTCTTGAGAAGACTCTTGTGTTTGTTTATCACCCAATAACTCTAATTGTTTTTCTTCTTGAACTAGTGGCAATGATATCGGAGATTTAATTTCTTCACTATCGAATGACGAGACAGGGGATTTAGAAATGTTTGTTTTTGATTTTGAATATAAATCTTTGGGAATTATTTCGTTAATTATTGGCTCTGCTGAATTAATTTCTCCAAGAATAGAATCTTTTTTAGTATTTACAACTTTTGATTGATCTTTTTCATCTTCAAAAGAAATACTCTTTGAAATTAGTTTACTTTTTGGTTTGTTTTGAACTGGAGATTTACTTTCATCATCATTCTCCAAGTTACATGTATCAGTTTCTTTTAATTCAGAATTTTGATCACACTCAAAAGATGTTCCTTTAGAATGTTTCAATATTTTTTTCAAACCCTTAAGGGCTTTAACTTTCAAGTTAATGTTCTTGTCATTAACGCTATCATTTGATTCTTGAGAAACATCCTCTTTGAGTTTTGGTGTCTTTTGAGCATTCTTTTGTTTATTAACTTTTTTAGGTACTTTTTTAACCTCTTCTTGAACCTTTATCTCACCTTTCAAACTATTATTTAATATTCCTGAAAGATTATTTTGTTCAGGTGATTTATGATTATTCTCATTATCAATAACATCAATCAATTTAGTCTTATTTTGTATCACAGTTAAAGTAGTTTTTTCAGCTTCACGACCTGTAGTAGTACTAGGTTCAATTATTTCCTGGATAGATGCCTTGCTTTCACTTAAAAACTTGGACTCATTTATCCTTGACTCATTCTGTTCATTTCTGTTGGTTTCAAGATTAATTACCGTTGAATTTGGCAAGCTCTTGCTTTTCTCATCGTCTTGTTGCTGACTTTCCTGAGTTTTAACAGAATTTACGTCAACTAGACATTCGTCATTTTCTTTAAGTCTTTTCTCTTTCTTCTTCTCACTCGGCGTAGAATCTTTTGCTAGGTTTTTTGTCAAGGATGACAATTTATCGTTCCACGTTCTGTCATGTGTACCCTTGAAATCCTCTTGGCTGACTTCCCGCGACGGAAATTCGGAAATCTCACAGAGTGTCTTTGTATGAGTCTTTTTGAGATCTTTTTGTAATTCTTTAACCCTTTGAGAATTATCAATACCCTTTGAACTTTCTACAATTTTTTCGGACCCGGATATCAAGTCTTTGTCATGCTCACTGACTCGATTAATTTTTTCTGCTGCTTCAGGCATCCATCCTTCGCCCTCTACCCAACTCTTCCCCTGATCTTTCAATCCCCTTCCGTCGTTGACCTCTACATCACTTTCAATGATATCTTTAGATCCAATCTTGGCAACTTTAGACTCTTCATCATCTATCGATTGATCTGCTTGAATATTATTTACATTCTGTTGTTGGTCATTACCTTTCAACTCTAAATTCGATGTCTTCAGGGTCAGGTACACACTGTTTCGTGACTGATCATGAACATACGGTTTTTTAGCTGGGAGAATGACCACTTCTTCTTCAATATCTTGATGATTTTTCTTGAAAAAAGATTTTGGAGCAGGAAGTTTGATACTTTCTTTAAATTGTTCAATTTTTTTATCCCTAGCATTTACTACAAGCGTTGACAAATCATCAACACTATTGCTAGCTTCAACTTTAAATACTTTACTATCAGTTTCCGACTCTTCAATTTCCGATGGCACTTCTTGGGGTGGAGATGGTTTATCTGTGGTCTTCTTACGTTTCTTAGTTTTTTTCTGAATTTTCTTTTTCGTTTCTGTACTATCAGTGTCATCAGATTCACTCGTAGTTTTCTTGAGTATTGGTGGATGTGTTCTAACAGCATTTTTATGAATTAAAGTACCTTTACGTGTTTCTACTTCAATCTCAGCTTGTTCTTCAGCCACTAAGCTATCTAAAACCTTTGCCTGAACTTGAGCAATCTCTATTTCTCGTTTGAGTTGTTCTGGGTCGATTTGTACATCTGCTGATGATCTTCTTCTAGTAAATTTTCGTGTTATTCTCCTCTTAATTGCTTCCTGTTCATTTTTGTTTGATTCTAGGCTGACTTGTCGGTACATCTTCATTCGAATGTCATCAAGACTTGCTTTTTTATCTCTAATGAGAAATTTCTCAACAAGAAGTTCACCAGCGGTTTTTTCACGACGCTCAACATGATCTCGAAGTGCTGGATTATCTTTCAGAGCTTGAGAACGGATTCTTATTGTGGGTCGGTCTCGGCGAAGACGATTTCCATGAGGTTGATGGTTAGAATGCAGTGGTCGTGGAGTAGAAACATCGATATCAGCTGTGTCAATTATTTTTCTTGGTCGATACGGCAATACATTTGGGCTGTAACGACGATATGTACTCAAAGATGACTCGGATATTGTTGATAGATGAGGAGCAAATCTCAAAGGGGTGTGAATCCTGCAGAAAAGTCATTTAATTCATAAACGTCAAAATGGATTGAAAAATGTCTTTTATATTAAATTTTACATCAATTTACGGCCAATTATCAACTTGTTTCAAGATAATAATTAATTCTATCTAATAAGTAAAAATGGATTTTGTTTATCAAGATTGATAGATATTATTAAATTTATTAATTATTATAAAAAGTGAATTTCTACTTTTGAATTAAAATATGATTAAATAATTAATTATTGAAATATCAAATAATCTAAAATATTTAATAAATTTTTGATAAATAATATTATAGACATATTAATGTAAAAATGATGAATCGAAACAACAACTTGTTCTATGTCCTTCCTTGATAAAATTTCTGTGCTGAATATTTCTTCAGACCTTCACTATTATTATTTTGATGAAATAAAATCAGAAAATTTTTGACTCATCTCAATTTCAACATGTTCACATATTTAAAATACGTAAATTTTTTTCTTATATATTATTTGCCAACATTTTCACAAGCTAATTAATGTGTTGCTTTGGAGATTTTAAATTAGCACCAATTACCCTATTTTCTATAATAACAAACAGTGTAACCTTGAACGCTTTTTCTTTTCAAAGTATACCGTGGCCTTTACAAAGTGTGTTCCCAATTTCCATGCATGTCTTAATCAGCATGGATCTAAATGGTGCAATAATATTCATATGGCTAATTTATTTGTGCCAATTAGTAAATATAAATGTCAATAGACTGGCTAAACTCCAAATATTATCCATGAGGAATAAATGATATTAAATCTCTTACTCATTTTTAAGACAAACTAGTTTGTTTAAAATACTCTAAGCTTAATATGTTACGTAATTCTTTACGTCAAACATCAATCGTCATGACTTCTTTGTAGACCTTTTATAAATAAAAAAAATAGAAAATAGCTTGAAAAAAAAATATTTATGAGTTTAATTCTGGTGACAAGTGAGACAAGTGGGATTTATTAGACAGAATGAAGTGAATTGAAAATGTAAAAAACAATGTAAAACAATGCATCTGTCGCAATTGAATTGGAATGGTATCGAGAAACAAAAAAGAATACGTAATTCTTAACTGTTCGACTTGTCTTTTTGGCCATGGACCAAGCAATTATTAGCTTCTGTATCTCGCCAAACTTAACGAGAGCGTTAGAACAAATTAAAGTTGATTGTTCGACGCAATTAATAAAGGAAGCTTTTATATCTTTTCATCACAACTTGATCGAATTTACAAACGTAAGTCTGATGTGACGCTTGCTAATGCCAAAGGCTCCGTTTATTTTAATGCGTTACGTGTATGAGCCGGCCGGAAATGACAACCAAACACTTGTTAGAACATCAAAACTACGTTTACAAAGGATTATTTAAAATTTTTTCATGAATTGTGATCATACTTTTTATCGTTTTCAGTAAATTATTACAATAATTGTACAATATTATTTATATTTTGTATTTATCTTTGAATTTTATTTCTGTCTGACCAATAATATATTTTTTTACTGCTATGATAAATTTTATTTCTTGTTGAGAAAACATGTTTAAAGAGTTTTGACTGGACATTGAGTTGTAAAAAAAATGAACTTGAGTTTGTCTGAAGAAGTGTCTTCAGCTTTAAACAACGTTGCATGTCGTGAGCCAAGCTTTTCATTTTTATTTATAGCAGAAGTGTAATTGTAATGACTGTATATATAAACAAAAATTTCGATCATTCCTTACCGTGTTGTGCCTGTCATCAAAGAACTGTGATTGGCAAAAGGTCCTGCTCCATAGTAGTAGGAGATGCCATCTCCATAGTATGACATCTTTTAACGTTTTTTATTTTTCTTCTAAAACGCTACAATATTTATCAAGTTAAAATAAACCAGAATAAGATTTGAAAAGAATAATTATTTTGCAATTTTACGTAAATACGTTGCAATATCACGTACACAGCACCAAAATGAAAAATTCAATGATGTCGCGAGTACCGGGATAGTCAGGTGCGATAAGAAGAGCCGTTCTCACGGTTCAGGGAGCCAAGACCAACTGAGTTTAAGCCAGCGACCCAAGTGTAATAATAGAATTCTAGTATATGAGGCTTCCTAGCATGCTAACTATATACACACGAACAAACTAAGACTGTAATAACTAACGTTCTAACTGCCATCGTTGAATTTGTAATTACAACGCAAGAATAATGCTGCAAAAGCCGGTGAAAATTATCATCCACATGCAGAAGCACACGTGTATTAAGATATGTAAGCATTGCATACACACCAATATCTAAATGCAAATCAGTCATCAGATGAACGTGCGGAACGCAATCGCGAGCCAGATTCTAAATCGATTATAATGAATATAATCTGTTTGATTGATTCACACGTATTGCCAGGAAGATATGATGAATGGCTTCATCCTAATTATATATATCTCATAATTGTAAATGAAAGTTTCAAACAAATTATTATTCTATCATAAAATTTCATTGCGATAGAATTTTATAAGTTAGGAGTTTTTTTAAAAATTAAAATCCATCGTAAAGTCATATTTATATTTTATAGATTGTTTGTAGGGTGAAAGAAATTTTTTGAATATTTTGTATTAGTATAAAATATTTGTTTGACATTTTTATCTGACTGATCTACTTCATGAGATATAGACAACACTAATTTTCTCAAGAATCATAAGTTGTTGATTTTGGCTGATGTATTAATATAAAACTCACCATCGCACCTCAAGCCTTGGCGGAAGAATCCATACAACAAGGAACCACAGTGGTCACAGAAAGTTGGAGACATAAATGTATGTGTTCGAAATCTATGAGGTACGTCCACTTTAAAGCGTTCCCTTAAATACTATTCAAATAAATAGAAATATTACAGTACAATTTAAAAATATTATATAAATTAAACTATTCATGCAGAAATTAATTTACTAAGTAAGCTCTCAAATACTTATTAACAAGTACGATCATATACAATTTTAATAAATACAAAGTTTTACGAGGAAAGATTAATAATCACTTAAAGCACGGCATATTAAAAACCATTTGCATTTCGAAGCATCAGAAAAGCGAAGAGAAGTCTTTAGCAGCACCAAAAAGTTATCTAAAACATGAATAAAATTTTAAAATAAGTATTTTCAATACATTGAATAATTAGTTAATTATTCAAGAAAGAAAATGTTGCATTTTAAGCAAGGTATTAATGTTGGTAATTACATTAGAACTATTTTTATAAATGTTTAATTGATATTTTATCAAATTAGCTTCTTTCCTAATTTAATTTTTATGTTAAATTCATGTTGCTACCTTTATCTTGCGGTAGGTAGATTTGTAATACAACAATCAAAAGATTTTTTTGATAGACTTATCACAAGTGTATGGAGGCTCTTTTATTATTGTGAAAATATAATATTAAATTTGGATTAGCTTTCTTAAATGATTAATAAAATTGAAAAATTATTTTTATAAAATTAAAAAATCTACTCAAATCAAATTATAAAATAAATTACTTACAATTGTATTTTCTGATTCCCGCCCACTTTCAGGGCATTTAGTTAAAAGTTTGTCATGACATTTTTTGTGGACAGCAGTCTGGCAAGCTGGATCATCATTAAATTAATTATAATATTGTTTTGAATATCTAAAATACTTACAAACAAATAAAGATTAACAACCTCGCACCTTGGCATTGATATCCTTGTTTTCCAAAACCCCTAAAACAAATAAATGATTAATACGTAAACGTATGATGCATGGAAGAAATCTGCAAGTCGATAACTTGAATAAACTGAGTTTGTATAAAGGAAGAGAAAAGTTTATTCTTAGATCGTTTGGCTTTTCTATCATTCAATTCTGGAATGCAGTTTTACATATCTTCAAGTTGTTTTAGAACTTATTTTATCTACGTAATACTCTTTAAATGATACGTGTGAATCAAATAACTCAATGTTTTTTCACGATATGTCACTACATTATATTTCTTTTTTAATTTTACACTATTTAATAGCAATAAAATAGACGAAAACATTTTCTAAACTGATTTCTATATCAAAAAAATACATAAAACTACTGAAATTTAAAATTTATGAGTACATAAAAAAAAAAAGTCTAATCTAAAAATACAATCAACAAAATATCAGAAAAAAGCCAAATGATTTATATTATTAGAATGCTTATATGATAGTAAGAATGATTACTTTTTAATGTTTGATTGAGCTCATAAAAATTAATTCTTACCACAAAAAGTCTTTGCAAAAGGCACAAAAAGTTGGTTGTCTAAAAAATTTTGCTACAAGTTTGTGACCTCGAATTACATGAACTTTATTATGTTTAACAGCTCCTCTTCTTCGTGTAATAGGAACGCCTGTTGTTGTGTCTGGAGGTGGAGATGATGCACATGTAATATCCCGCCTGGGTACTCGTGTTCTATAAACGTAAGTTCTACTCGTGCTGGGAGCCGGAAGATCTTGAGGGTTCAATGGTGAAGGTATCCTTGTTCTGAAAGTATTATAAAATTAGTTATATATTAATTAATAAACATTAAAATTGTTTTTGGTTAAACAACGAATTCTATCCAACCTATTAGTCATAATAATACCATTAAATTATTTTTTGTTTATATATCATTTTTGGTGATGAAAATAATTATAGAATATATATTCCATTCATTAATAGCATTTTAATTAGCAGAATAATTGAAATATTTATTTTGATTTGAATATTATATTGAAATACCTGTAAGTATATCCTTCTGGTCCAACACGATTGGATGAATTTTTATCTAAAAGTAATTTCCTACTACTTCCACTAGCATTTCTCTTTTTCATATGTGATGATCGTCCACCAGTGAACATCATCTTGAATCTTTACAATTTTTAAAAAGATAAACATAAAATTGATGATTATTTACTTGTTCCAAATTGCAACGTCCTTATTAATTGTATCGTAATCATAATTATACGATATAAAATCCAAAATCACGAAATAATTACAATGTCTTTAATGTTTTTTTTTTGTGAATTGACTCCAATAACTTTGAAACGAAGGGAGTAAATTTCTCGCTTGAACGTGTCGCGTCGATTCACACCTCCAACTCAAGAAGAGCGATCTATAAATATGTATGCGAGCTCTTGTGCCACTAATTCGTAGCTTCCAGATTTTGATATCTTATTTTTTTATTGAATTATAATAAATTTTCATTGATTATTATCAACATTTAATTAATCAATTCAAAATTTTCTCTTCATCATTTCCTGTGGTATCGATTGAGCGTCCGTCTACAACACTTTTTCAAATCAATCTTCATGTTGTAATTATTAAATTCAAGTATAATCCAATTAAAATATTTACAAAGGTAAATTAAAAATGATTAAAATAACGTATATTTTATCTATTGTTTTTCATGTGTCCTTGGGCTAATAACCCAATTTTAAAAACTTCCTCACTTCAATAGCACACTCAGATTGACTAGCAATCAATCATAACTTGTCATAGTTGAAAATATCCAAACATTGAAGAATATAAAATGTATAAAAATGAGAATCTACGCGGGAAAAAATTAATGATGAATAAAACTTTCATTTGACATCCACGTTCTGCCATTCATCACCATGAAGAGAATAAGAAACAGCTTCCATAATGATTGGAATTCCTTCGTGACGTTCATTCAAAGTGGATATCAAGAAAATGTAATTTAACAATTTTATAGCTAGACAATAAGCACTAAATAACCACTAATTACTCACTACATATTGGTGTTTATGAAATACTTAATTAATAATAGAAGTGAACGAAAGAAACGGGTCGACGCTGCCGGATTTTTGACGCCCAAAATCGCGGCGAGTTTACGTGAAACCCAAGTGTCTATTAATATCAGTCGGTTGAATACCGCCCGCCATAGCTCAACGATTTGCAGCGCTGTCATAGCACAGATGAGCTTTATTTGAATATAATTATCTTGAATACCATCTATGTAGTTATTTATTTGATCTATAATTAAATAAGTCTAATAATATTATTGATTGAAGAATACACATATTATATATTCATTTTAATATTATTTATTTACACTGTAAGGATGATACTTAGCATCTTTCTAGTCAAATCGTACTTTTGCATTTTATAATTATCTTAGCTATTATGTTGAATATTTTAAATAATTATTTGAAATGTATATGTAGCTAATGTTCATAAGAATTCATATAAACAAATCACAAATTGTTTAAATGACTGTACTAACTAAAAAAAAATTTCACAAGTAGTAACTTAAATACACAAATATATATATATATATAAATTTCTCATGAATAATAATGATAAAATCACTAAAAACAAAATAGAAAATTAGTAAAAAATAATTCATGCAAAATCATAGTGGAGAGTTTGTGAAGATGAAGATCAATAAATGGTTAGTAAATTAAAATCACTTCAGACTGAAATTTTAATGTCATTTATTTAAGAGCTGTTGTCTCTTAAATATTTTATTAAGTAGTGAATTTTTATTAAATATTAAACTGTTATTTCTAGCTTATAATATAATTTCATATTATTTGCAAGAATTAACATTAACATTTACATAACTTATTATGTTACTACTTGGAAAGTTCTATTTAGCTGTTGATCTTATACCTAAATAACTTCGTGATCGTATTGGAAACGACAATCTTTGTTTTATTTACTTATTTTTTACATGTAAAAGAATAGCGATTGGGAATGATTAGAAAATAAAGGAAAAGAAAGCATCTTGCCAGCAAAAAAAATTGATATAAAATTATTGAAAGTACTTAGAGCTTTAATTATTATTTTTTTTTAAACTTTTTTTTTAGCGTTAATAATGCTTGGCTTCTTAAAAAACATTTACGTATGATGTTATTTAAAATACTGGATTCGTATGCTACAAACTGTGATTTGCATAACGAAGTTAATTGCCAGCATTGTTTGAGTGCAGAAAAAACAAACATCAACTTGACGAGAGTTATAAAAAAATTAATAAGTTTTCCACTGTCTGGCAAGTTAAATCGACAACCAAAAATCGATTTCAGTTTCATTATTTGATTTCTGGATTATTTATCGTCAGTGATCAGTAGCAAGTTTTTTTAGGTTGACGCTCTTCAGCACGTTTGATTCGTTGCATTAGAAAATTATGCAGCTGATCAACTTCTGATGGCGCTGCTTGAACTATGAAGATTCTAATATCACCATGAACATCCATTGCAGTTAGCCTAAGAGATTTGGGTCCAGCACGTTCTACAGTCATACCTGACCATATTTTTGTATTAAGTATGAGTCTTTGAGTACCTGTTACTCGTCCTACCAATCTTGACTCGTCATCGCGATCATTAAGTCGAAGAGTTCCTCTGCCTCGTTCTTTCCAACTACTTGTCTCCTACAAAATAAATTATTGCCTTTATAAAACATGCTTTGAATAACAATAATCAATTATATAATCATATAAGTATTATAAAAAAAGAAAAGTTTGTATGTTGGGTATAATTGAGGGATAAAGTGACAAACAAATAAACAAAGATGTTTGTTTGTTTATCATCTTATAACTTGAGAATAGCTTAACCAATTGTTATGAAATATTCACCGACACGTTATTTATACATTCAATATGTGATTCTAACGTTGTATAGACTATCAAGAGTATTCATAAAAAATGTGATGGAAAAATATACTCATTTTAATGGAATAAATTAAAAGAAAATACCATTCAAACGAAGCTAAAATGTTTTTCTAATTCAACTATAAAAAGATAACACAAAAGGCAAATATAATCAAGCATTCACGATAAGTATTGATGGATTTTTTCGTTGGAACTTTGACAAAATAATAGGGTTATCAGCCTGTTAGGGCAATTATTGGCACTCATGCTAATCATTGATTTCCCATATAAAATGCCAATAATTAAATCTCTGCCAACAACTGTACTGTTTACTTTTTAATGACCGGAATACAAAACTTCGGTGTGCAGTTTATTTTATGTCAATTGAATATCTAATTATACGGTATTGACTGAATTAATAGAATTTTTATAAATAAATTACAATACCTTATCGAATGTAAAAAGCTTGCAGTTGATCTGGAGAATATTAGTTTCTCCTTCTTCACCTGTTAATGGTGTGATTTGATTATATTTCCTTTTATTTGCACGATTAGCTTCCTCAATTTCTTGAGCTGCTTGTGTCAAAGTTAATCCAGGTCTACTAGCAGTACGACATACTGCAGCCGCATTTGAGAACAGTAACTCTGATGAGCCATTTTCTGTACTTGACTCTTCTTTTTTCGACTCTTCTTCCTCTTTTTTCTCTTCAGAACTATCATCACTATCCTTTGCTCCAGTTACGCGATCTTTTATATTTTGACCGAATACAAAACCTGGTGTCGAACAATTAGCAGTTACAATATTATTTACATTGGTGTCATTTTCTTTAGGAGTTGAACCAAGTGGTATAAATGTTGGTGTTATCTTGGTATCTTCTTTATTTTTCTTGTCGGTGTTGTTAGAATTAGACTCAGAGTTTGTCTTGGTATCCTTTTTGTCATTATTTTTCGTTGTAGAATCTTCTTCTTCGTCTTCAAATATAGCCTTATCCGAAACTTTGGTAAAAGGGTTTTGTTGTAGTGAATTTGTTTCAGTTTTTGATTTCGGAGCTGGACCAGCTGAATTCGTTAATGCACTAAGCTGAGATGGCCTTAAAATTGATGACTTTAATCCACTAGACTCTGATGATTTGCTGAATTCACTGATACCAAAAGAATCGCCAAACTTCGATTGCATTAATACAGGATCTGGAAAAGAGTGAATAATTATTTTCATGCTCACAATATGATTAAGTTTTATTAATATCAACAATTAAAAAAACATACGGTGAATTTTAGTGGCGAATTTTGAGGAGGGTGAAGAAGGAGTTTGTGAATTTTCTTCAGCTGATTGTCCGTCAGCTTCATCTGCAAATAAAAAGTATAGGTTTATAATGAACCTATAAATGAAGATTATTTCAATAATATTTAGCAAAGTTAGTAAATTAACAATTAACAAATGATAGCAGAAAAAGATAAAAATATTATCTAAGAAATACAAGAGATAAAGAGAAGGAGATTTATACAATTCAATTAATGACTTTCCGATTCTATGAATGGTAGTAAAGTTGACTCACCATTTGCTGAATTTTCACTAGATTCTTCTGGAGCATCTACTTTCATAACAATTGTGGGTCGAGGACCATTTTTCTCTTCTGTATTCTCTATAAAAAATACAAATTTACTTTCTTTAATAATCACAAAAATAAAGAAGGCATCATGTGCTAATCAAACAGAAAAAAGAAAACAAAAAACAGTTTTTTCCTATGTCTCTCATCATCTATTCATTATTTTAATCAATTAGGTCAATATGTCAGAAATTTTTTTAAGAGACTTTATTGACTAATAGTGAATAATATTGTTTATAAACGAGTTATTTTGCGATAAAATTGATCACATACCCTTATAATCCGCCATTTTTTAGTATGACTGAAAGTTCGAGAAAGTGTTGCCACCTACTTTGGTAGTTGAGAAATAAAAATTCTAAAAATTGCATTTTAGACATCTATGAATGAAATTTGATACTAAGTAAAAGCAAATATAAAAATTTGAAACAAATTCAATTAATTAATTATAATACAGTTGTAAAATGTATAAAATTGAAAGAAATTCGTTAATTTGAAAAAAATTACCAATTACCACGAATGATTCTGAATTAAAATTCATCACTCTACATGTATGAACGTTATTGTAAAATTTGCAAATCTCATCAACAAGCAGAGTGGCGCAGTGGAAGCGTGCTGGGCCCATAACCCAGAGGTCCGTGGATCGAAACCACGCTCTGCTAATTTTTTTTTTCAGTCTTTCGTACCAACAAAGTAGTTGAAGGTACCATTACAAAAAATAACAACAGAATGTTAGTTATGATTATGTATTTCTTTTTAATTCTCGCGCAATCATTTTTCTTTGGTGTACATTTGTGATTATCATCATTACAGTGATTCAATTTCATATAATTTATTACACAAATAAACAATCGTGAAGTTATAAAGCATAGTTTAATGACTTAATTAATAGTGAAATAAATAATAATAATAATTAAAAATATAATTCAGTAAAGCATTAAGTAATTAAATTAGTATTATTAGTAATTTTATCGAGATGACTCGTATCAGGTACTAAGTACTCTAGCTTTACTGAAGAAAAAAATTAGTCTTACAATTGTTGTTTTACACATTACTCTTTAAGAGCTAATAATAAGTTTCATTATAACTGCAAAAATTATATATTTAAAAACATTATTATTAATATTTTGATTTCCAGCATTATATCCTCCAAAACCTGATTTCTTTTCATCTTGTAAAGTACGAACTAATGCTTTACTGTCATGAGGACATTTCCAATATGTGTATCCAATTGCTCTAACTTCTAAAAATTGTCGAAGTTCTTGCCAACATCTCCATTTCAATGGATTTCTACCAAATTCCAAAGTGTCTAACCGTGGTAAGTGAATAAAACAACTAGTATAAATACATTCAAACGCATTATCTTCAAGATTGAGGTATTGTAATTGTTTTAAATCATCAAAAGCACCAGTTTCAATCTCAACTAAATTATTTTTGCTTAAATCTAACCAATAAAGATTTCCACAGTCTTTGAACCATGTATTACGAACTACGGAAAAACGATTGTCTTGTATAATAAGCCTTTCAAGTCTATTCAGGCCTTCGAAAGCACGTGGGTCGATGTCTCTGAGTGAACAATTTCGTAGAATAAGCTCAGTGAGATTAGAAAATCTTGCAAAACTGGCAGCTGGTAGATGCAATAAATAACTATCATAAATCTCGATGCTGCGTACGTAGCTGGGAATATTGCTTGTAATGAATCCATCACCGTTACTGCAATGATAGTGAGTATGCTCGTGGGTTGAATAGCACGTGCCGCTTGCGTTTGTTTGCCTTGATGGATCTGGAAGATCTGGATACGGAGTTGTTGATGGCGGCTTTACTGTTTCCTGGCTGTAAAAAGAGATGTCTGTTAAATTTGTTGAATTTTTTTTCAATTAAATTATATGAATAAATTATTATTTTTATTTAATTAATCAAGTTTTGAAATATTTAGTTTTATTTTTTTTCAGCCATCAAAAATTTTATCTCACAAAGGCAACACAAAATTTATGGCAATAGAAAAATAATTTAATTTTTATGGAGACAACCGTAAAAATTCCTACTGAATAGTAGTGAAAAAAACTCATTTAGATCAATAGAAATCATCGTCTATTATATTTTTGAATAGCCAATTATGATAAAGTTTTCGTTATAATTTTATGTCACCTACTAAATTTTACTGTTCAAAAATATTTTTTGACATGTCAAAGAAAGAATATTTTCTTGGAACTATTTTATGAGTTATTTTTCTAAAGAATCCATGAGATGAAAGTTATTTACCTAATTTTGATATTTCCACTAGAACATCCGCCCCAGCTTGACGATGCATCTCCTTGAAGAATAGGTTTTAAACAGTCGCGGTCACAATAAATATGTCGATCTTCAATCAACTTCTCGAGCCGTGTAGCACAAAGGCAAGTCCAAGGATTTCCAGCGACATTAAATTCTCTCAAATAATGCAGTTTTTCTAGATGTTCAATTCCAATACAATTCATTACATTGTCTGAGATGTCTAGACTTACGAGGTAAGGAACACAATCAAAGACACCATTGTCGATCCTTCCAATGTTATTTCTTGCTAAATCCAAGTGTTTTAAATTTCTAATTTCCTTGAACCACTCTGAACGTACTACTTCAATGTCATTATCACGAATTACGAGGTTCTCAAGATTATGCAAGCCTGAGAAAGCTCGTTCATCGATGCTCTGAATTGCACAATTGCGGAACTCAAGTCGTTTCAAGTAACCATCGAACTTTCGGAAGACATCGGATTTTAATGTGTGAAATACTGAGTTAGAAAATATTATAGTCTCAACCGTTGAAGGAATTTCTTGAAGATCTACAAGTGATCCTCGAGAGCAAACATATGTTAGACCCCTAAGATTATTGTAACGATGATGATGATGATAGTGTTGAGGAGAAACGGCTCGGCATTCGCTGTTTTGAACAACTGGTGATGGCGGTGGTCTAGTCTCTATAACGGCTGGAGGCGCAGGTGTTGGAGGAGGGCGTGTTGGTTTTTGAGCATGTATTTCATAACCCCAACTCCAGCGAACCCTTCCAGAAGTAGTAAAGTTGTAGAAATCCTGCAATTATTTTAAGTAATATTATTATTATTTATTATCAGATTTTGAATCAAAAATAGATACTACATTAACTAATTGATTTCTAAATTGTAGAATAAATCTTTTAATATCAAATAAAACCTATTCAATTATTTATTAGTTTTTTAATATCTTCAATATTCTTTTTTTTCTAAAACATGTTAATTTTGCAGAAATCATAACAATGTTAGTTAAAAATAGAATGTATATTTAAATGAATTCAATGATTTAATCTATTCATCATTATCAATTTTATGCAATGATTTTTTTCTATTCATATTATGAATTAAAAATTTTTTACTTGACATTAACTTACATTTATTATAAATTATACGTTAGAGAGTCAAGTCTATAATTTAATGTATAAATTAAACATTAAATAAAGCATTTGATTACAGGAAATACTTACCTCAATGTTAACATTAGGATGGATATTTGCAATGGAACTATCATCAATACAACCGATTCCATCAGCTCGACTGTTACTAATTTGATATCCTACACGTCTTTTCAAGAGATAACTCTCAAGATGTTGTCGACATATACATCGCCAAGGATTTTCTCCAGCTTCAACTCTTTCTAAAGCGGTAAGACCTTCAAGATGTTCAACTGGAAGACAATTAAGTCGATTTGATTTCAAGTCTAATCTTCTTAAATTGCGAAGGCGATCAAGGGCACCATATTCAAATCTTTCAATGAAATCATGCTCAAGAATTAAGTCTGTCAGTCTTGTAAGATCAGTAAACCAATGATTTTGAACGACAGGTAATTTAGCACCAATAATAGTCAAACGTTGAAGTTTATGAAGTCCAGCAAATGCTTCTGGTTCAATGTATTCAATTCCACAATTTCTCAGCATAATACTTCGAAGGCTATTACCAAATCTGAAGAAAGTATATCTTCTTATTGTCTGAATACGCATATCGAAGATTTCTATCCAACCGATTTCATCAGGTAGACGATCAAGATATGAAATGCTTAATGCAGTAGCTTCTCTCCATTCAATTTTCTTCTGCCAAGAATAATCATAACTATAATCACTAGAAGATTTATGAGAAAGAGGTTTTGCGGGTGGAAGTGGTGGATATTCTAATACAGCCATGCAATCATAAACTCTTGTACTTGTTTCAATGCTACTGGAATTGTAAAATGTCTCATTGTAGTATTGAGTATGCCAACGTTTACGACGATTGTAATGATTAAATTCACTTTCTGGTGAGTCGAGTTTAATTTTCCGCTTCTCAAAAAAAGCTAATAAAGCACGTCGACAGTCACAAAGCCAAGGGTTCTCATCAATCCGAACAGTTTTTAATCTCTTCATTGTACGAAGTTCATCAATAGGTAGGCAATCTAAATCGTTGTTTCTCAGACTCAAGATTTCCAGACGTCTACTGAGAATTTCAAATACTTCCGGTTCTACGTAAATAAGACCCACCGAGTCTAATGTCAACATTTTTAAGTTTGGAATATGTTTAAACATTGCAGCTTTAGCAGCTGTCATTTTGGTGTTAGATAAAACAAGCCATTCTAAATCATTTAGGCCCCGGAAAGCATCTAAACTAATATCTCTTATTTCGCAGTTGTAGAAAGTGAGTCGACGTAAGTGGGAAAACCTAGAGAAAGCATCCGCGTGAATTGAATGTAACCGTGCAACAGTAAATTCAATCCACTCTGCTTCATTTGGAACACTATCAAGATCTGATAAATCTCCATGAATACAGACGTATGCGAGTATACGTTCTTGACGGCGTTCAGCATCAAGTGGTGCCAAACTGCATTTTCCTTCAATTACCGGAAGTGCCGTCAGAAGTAATCCCAAGATAAGTGTTAAATAAATCACCACGTTGTTTCTCATCATTAAATCTATTTCGATCTTTCCTTGGTACTGATTAGTAATTTTTGTGCTCCAGCTAAAGTCCTTGAGATCAGTGATAGATGAACAATCGGCTCAAATAAATAACTAAGAGATTACTAGCTAACTCGTGAAGGCTGTCCAGATATGAAGGCTTCAAGTTATGCAACACTGCTTGCACCGAATTAGTAGCATCAAGGTCCTCTCTGTGATGCTGTCACCCTCGCACTTCTAGAACAACACCAACCATGGACATGTTTTGCTAAAACACAGTAATTATTTTCAATCCCACTATCTTTTGTAATTCATCTTAATACACAGTAAAACTGTCAAACACAATATTTTATTCTATTTAGGCACCCATTGATGATTGATAAATAAAAATAAACTAAACGTGTTGTTTGTTTTACTGCTCGTACGCGTCTGACTGCCCTACCTCGACTGTATCATCGTCGAAGGCTCAGGATACCTTTGAAGAAATCGATCCTTGAGAAGTAGGGAAGGGCTCTAAAAGCAATGTGACACACCCGGATGTTATACTAATTGAACGATGATAGATGATAGTAACTGACACGATTAGTGGGCGAACGATCGACCGACTGACCGCTCTGCGAGTAAGCCACGCTATTATATAAACCCGTAAGGACAAGGTCAGATTTTCCCCTGCATCAGCATCGCTCTATCTTTAGAAGCATGTGTGTAGTGCTAGCGCAGCAGTAGTGCAAAGCGCGTGTTTGGCAAAACAACTTTTCGCGCTATCCTGCCACTACTTGATTAGTGCTATTAGAAAACTATAGTACAAACACACGAGAATTGTAAAAAGTCTGCAACACAGCCACATGCTAGTTAACCGCCGATAGCCTAGATAAACTTGGAACTGCACTAATTAGCTCTTCGGATGGATGATGGTAGATATGAGACTTTGATCCACTTGGACAAATTACATTAGTCAATGATCATTATCTTTTTTTGTTAACAACTTAATTATACATTATGTTTTTGTTTTTTCTTTTAAATTAATTTAATGCTTATTACCACCTACGAACGCATCAAGCTTCTTCCGTGTTTACGTAATTTTCCATAGTTACTCATGTGGGTGTGTGACAGATATTATCTAATGCAACATATAATTTTCATTGTTTAATATTCTCTGATTTTTTCTTTACTAAGATATAATTAATACACAATTCAACGATAAGATATTAGTTCTTAATTAAAGCTCACGGGTGACTCATCACGATCAGTTTAAATTAGTGCAAAATTCATTTTATTCGCATCTGGGGATATAGCTCAGTGGTAGAGCATTCGACTGCAGATCGAGAGGTCCCCGGTTCAAACCCGGGTGTCCCCTATTTTTATTAGTCTAATTGATTTTTTTCTCCTCTTTCTTTAATAAACAATCAAGTAATTAAGATGACATTCTATTATGACAAATAAAATTGAAAGTTATTACATACAATTACATAATCGGAATTTCTTTTCACTTTCAAGTGTGAACTTGACTGTTATAAATTCCAATGAGATAACAGATTAATTTAGCCTCCACTTGTCGCAATATTACGAGATCATGACGGGGTACTTGGCCGCTATGATGTAAAGCACAATTAAGTTACATACAAGAATAGTTCTACTGCATGTACACATACATATATGTGTTCAAAACAAGTACTACCACTTTACTACTACGCTTGACAAACTGTTACAACTTTTGACGATAAATTTTTTTCATCTGCGACCTAAGGGCGTGTCGACATAACTTTACTTCTGTATTATATAGTCATTATTCTCAGCTTAAAGGCCTGATGGTGGAGGGACATTCAATGCAATTGAATTGACTTCATACAGAGGTTTACTACGTAGAA
The DNA here is from genome assembly GCF_013357705.1 of Chelonus insularis. NCBI lineage: Eukaryota > Metazoa > Arthropoda > Insecta > Hymenoptera > Braconidae > Chelonus > Chelonus insularis. The sequence goes on from NW_023276524.1 coordinate 669,079, forward strand.
ATGAAGATTATCGAATTTCTATATATCTAACATATGGTTTAGACAAATCATAAAGTAAAAACAGTATTATAAATCTTACCAAGTCTTTGACATTTAATAGTTTAACATAGTTTAATGTATAAAAGGGAATAAAGACTGTTTAAATTAATAAATTAAATCTAAAAAATTATTAATTCTATTTTTTTTCTTGACCTACATGTGAAACGATAGCCATGTATGTGCAACCGCTATCCTTTAGCAAACTATATAAGTTAAGTATTGAATAAGACATATGTGATGATTGACTTTCCTACGTAGGTAGAATGTCTTCATGAATACATTATAAGTCGACAGCAGCTAGTGATAAGACGATAAGTGCGTCGTTGTACAGCTGCGATAACAACCAAGGCACACAGCTCGTCAATTATGGTTGAAAACATTTCCCCTCATGCTTATAGGATTAATAGCTTTCATCCTACAATTGCTGTGTGAAGAGCTGAATGCTGTCTTGGAGAAATTTTTGTTATTCTTTTGAGAATAACATTCCTTTCGGTTTTATCAACACCTATAGAAAAGAAAATGCTTTGAAAGAAAATAAAAGATATACACATATATATGTATGCAAGCATATATTTTATAGAACTCACGTAAAGACATTCGATATCAAGATCAGGAGCACACGCGACCTTCGACGGGATTTGCATTATTCATCGTTCCTTTCAAGTTTTCAGAACCCGACAAGTCCAAGTGTTAGCCGCTATCCACGGTCCATATCTTTTCCCCTCTTGAATAAATACTGCAGTTTAATTATTGCTTGTGGTTTAACTTGTGTAATACACACAGTTAAGAACTAGTAGAGTTGGCAAATGTTTCCACTTATATCATAGTACACTATTTGTGTGGTTTCATAATAGTATACCATGACAACACCTACACATCGACCTCATCTCTTTGAATGGCAATACAACCTACAGCAGATGATGACGCCTTGATGACAAATATTATTATATTAATGTTAAAGTTTACATGTAAAATTCATGATCATGTAGAGAATAAGATGTAAATCTGATATACCTTTCAGACTCTCTAATTGTCCCGTTAGGCATCAGTGACGTCGACTACTCCAATCACGTCATACTTCCGGTCGTTAAGATCACATCTTACACGTGTTAACAATCTGATCAATTTCCCATCTTATCAGTGAAGCAGCTAAACCTTGAGCGATTAAATGCAGTCAGTAAATAAATGCATACATCTCACGTGATTTCCGCATAATTCCATGGTCATAGAGCCTTTGGAGGCGTCAAAAATGGTCTCCTGCTTCCATGAAACATATGACAAGTTAGTGGAAGGGCAGAGAGACAGGCAATATGTGAATATGCTTATGTACTTACATAGGTATATGGTTATACGTTACAACATATGTGCATATAGCGGGCATAAGTCCCGTCGCTAACTGGGCTGGCTAGTTGGTTGTCTGGCCCTCTGCTGGTTCCACACCGCTCGCCTCTCTCAGCGCCGCCAACTCAAGCTATTCCAGTCGCAACATCAGTCCCCTCGACAGTCTTCGACGCGAACGGTCGTCGATCGGGTCGTGTTGGTAGTGAATCATTGGAAAACGTGCAATTTTAACCGCAATTATTACTTCTCATTATATTGAATTGACTGAAACGCAATTATGTTCACCGTAGAAAAACAATTGAAACAACGGAATAAACTGAAAACCTCCGTTGTCAGTATCTTACACATGATATTGAAGACACGGTAGATAAGACTGGGCAATTGGGACTAGTTTGCTTGTTGTCAACGACCTCTTTCGGTTCTTCCAAACGATTGGACCCTTCCCTGAAATTCTGTATGCATGCACTCAACGACAGAAGAACTTAAAAAACCATTCGTCATTCACAATATATTTGATTATTTTTCTTCAACATGCTTATCGCCATCACTAGTTTATATATTAGTTGGTGAGAGAAAATAGACGGAATACTTAAGCGATGAGCCAAGACTGTCACGGTGACTAGAATTCTACTCTTCGAGCTAATTCATTGTTAGTCTTCTTCAGGACGATTGCTGTGAAAGCTGATGAGCAGCTTACTCTCGCGTTCCACTCCTTATTGGTGCAGCAACAAGTGGTCACGGACGTTTTATAAGCAAACGTGCTGGCGCGCGTTAAATACATTTTATTTATAAATCAACTTATAACAATATACATATTATTATAAACTAATACGTCATGGTAATCAATGATAAAAGCAACTAAAAATCTTATTCAAGTTTCATGACGACAGAAGTTGATGAAGAAAAAGTTAATTCTATTTTTAAATATTTGTCATAAGAGTTGGTCATAAGTGTTACTTATCGTCTGAGGTGAATTCATCGAAGGTTTACGTGAATATTCTCAATTTCGAGTATATTAAATTTCCTTAAGTGAAATCAAATACAAGGAATGAAATAGCAGTTGGCATTCACAACCGCCTCCACAGTGCGGCGTCGATTCTTCTCGTTATCTCTTTACGAATGGAGCGATAAGAAATTGGTGTTGACGTGTTCGTCAGTGACAAATTTAAGTTGTAATGGAGTGAGTACGTTATATGTAGTGATTAAAATGAATTGGTACAAAAATAATTGTATTCATTAGAGATTAAACATCAGTACATTGACATCACATATCGTTATATGAATGATTGATTAAAGAGGATAAAAATAGAACTGTTGGTAATAATACTTAGACTAACTTATACTTTAAATTATAATAATAATAATTTTCTATCATTTAGAAAAATATCAATTTTCATAAAAAATAAAGTGAAAAAATTCATTGACGAATGATTGACATTGTGATTGGGACAGGATTTGGTTTAGAGTAGATAGTGACCATGATGAAGTTCAAATCGCTGTTTCGAAGAGGACAGCAAAGCCACCTGCAACACCAGCAATCAAATTCAGGGCAACATCATCAGCACCAGCAACAGTCAACCGGACATCAGGGACAGATGGCACAAAGTGGACTTCAACGTCAGGCGCCGAGTGTGTCATCATTGGAGAACAAAGCAGACAATTTGCAGGCGGGTGCTTGGCCAGCTGATAAAGACACCACGAAAAGCAGCTCCAAAACTCACATGAAAAATAGTGGAAAGCATTCTATCATTAGGATGCAAGAGCTCGAGCGCGAGCTTGAGTTTTTACGCAAAGAACGTGCGAGACTTGAGGCTAACTTGCGAGAAACATCGGCTGATGCTAAACGACTTCATGAACTGCGCATAGAACTCGCCTTTCTCAAGGTATTGCGTTTATTGGTCCCTTCTGATAGCCTTCCATCCTCTTTATTTTTCAATTGCCTCTCACTATATCTGCCATTTATTTGTGCTCATTTATTTTTTCTTAATGAAAGTTATCAGTTCATGAAACATAGCTTCTATATCGAAGTAAGAGTTTATCAGATTATTCTTCATGACTTTACTTTTTTTTTCATTTTTAATTCCAAGCATGAATCAGTGAATTTTCTTCTAACAATTACATTCTTCACATAAAATAATTAAATCTTTTAAAAATCGAAGTTCGATGATAAAAGATAAAAGAAAAAATGTTATGGATTTAAAAGTCTTGAAATCTTTACACCTGTTTATTATTATGTGAATACAAGAACGTATATTTAATGCCGTTGGAGTGAATAGTAGCCAGTCATTCATTGCATGGCGGACCCCTTTTTTCCCCGCATTCCACTGAATTCACCCCAAGGCGATGAACGAAGCAACGGTTGCACGAAAAGCAGCTGCTGCACGGGAAGGGAGATTGGATTGCGTCAAAATGCTGTTTACCGACAATGTTTACCGGTTGAGTTTGGTATACATTTGTCTACATACCGCGTCGTCGTCGAAGGAGAGTTGGAAGCGTGATCGCGAATGTAGGCGAAATGAAAAAACGTTATTTATCACCAACTGCAACGGTAAATCTAATGGAATTTTCTTTTAACCTATTGTACCGCTATTTTCGTCAGTAACTTGTGAAAATTGTCAAGTGTGAGGCACCAATGTCGATGAAACTGTTACGTCGCGGTATGAACATAACCCTGACTTCGTGACAGCTTACTATTAACTCGGCCATTTATTAGATTAAACTAGATTATTACGTGACTGATATTAGTGATGATAACCATGTATACATTCAAACGCTTTCGGTGTGTTTATTTATTTATTAATTATTTGTATTTATTTCACAGGAACAACACAGTTTAGAAGTTGAAAGACTGACACAAGATAATCAAGTTTTGCGCGCTCGTCTTCGTGATGTTGCTCATTCTCCCTTGTCAGATTCAGAAAAACAACAATTATTACTGGATGCTTCCAGATTACACAACAACGCTTCTGCTCCCATTGCTATGGCTCATAACGACTCTAGTGCAGCTACATCCAACGCAATTCCCGATAACCCAAGATGTGCTACTCCAGAATGGGATAAACATTCATCTAGTTCACTTTCAGAAGTTTCTGTTGCTTGCCTTCAAGATAGAATATTACAAATGGAAGAAACTCACTATTCAACTAACGAAGAATTACAAGCAACTATACAAGAACTTAGTGATTTACAAGCTCAATTAACTGAACTCCAAACTGATAATGAAAGACTTACAGAAGAAAAAGGTGTCCTTCTTGAATCACTTTGTAGACAAACTGAAAAATTAGAAGACTCAAGATCTAAGGTTGATACTCTTCAAGGTTTATTATTGAGAGAAGAAAAACCTCAAGATTCGTCCAAAGGATATAATACCGAAAGAGAGCAAAAACTTGTAGATTTATTAAAGGTAAATTATATGTTTATTGTTCAGCACTCTATTGACACAATAATTATCTAGTAAGCGTTAAACTAATTTGAATATTTAATTTAACGTTCTGCATCATTTGAAAATAACCTTAAATTTAACGCTTAAGTTTATTACCTACTATCTACCGTGAAACTTCATTAAGTTATTAATTACTAGTAGCAAAGTAATTATATTATTATAAAAAATGATGTCAAGGTTCAAGAGACCTTTTAATGTGAGATAAAAGTGCATTAACAGGTGTGGCAGTGTAGGGATAAAGGTTTTAAGCAGTATGACAAATGTTATGTAATACTGTTTTGAAACTTAACGTGTCCATTTTCTAGTAAACATATTTTAGAACTGAAGATGAATATGATTGTATACCATTTTTTCTAATATTTTTAATAATAATTATTTGAAATATTTCATGAAATATTAATGTAAATATATTTATGTTTGATCAGAGTGCTCAAGAAGAACGAGAATCGTTGCTCCAAAAGCAAGAAGAATTAACAACAGAATTAAAATGTTTACGTGCATCTGCTGAAACAAGTGCCAATGAATCAGAACGGTTAGCAAAACGTGTTCATTTCCTGGAATCAGCTGTTGATGCTAGTAATGTTGAGAGAAAGCAGTTGGACATTGAATTAGCAGAGGCCAGACAAGAAAGTGCAAACAGAAATATTGAGATTAGTAGACTTGCAACGTTATTAGAAAATGCACGTGCTAAAATTGAAGAATTAGAATCGTCAAGGCAGCTGGAAACCAAAAGTGAAGCTGATGAATTACTTGATGCTGCTAGAAGAGAAAAAGATACTCTTGAAACGCAAGCAGCTGCTCTTCAAGAACAATTAGCCCGTTCACACTGTGATCATGATCGGCTTAAAGATCAATATTCACAATTACAAGAGGAATATAAAGTATTTTTTTATATTTTATAGTTATCTACTGTTACTTTAAATATAAAAGATGTGTTTGATTAATGAATAAGTCGTTAAGTCGTTAAACTAAGTAAACATGGAACATTTAACCTAGTTCGTGTAGAAAAATTAATTAATGAAGTCTTTAAAAATTATATCTAAGTCAAGGTTCACTATTATTCTAATTAATTATTCTCTCAAGCGTGAAATCAAAAAAACAAATTTTAATTTCGATATAATTTTTCTTATCATTAATCAAATAACTTTATTAATATTTTTAGCAATATATTTGTGTAATTGAATTTATTACTTATTTCTTAAATATATTACAGGTTACCCGAAACAATGCCAAATCAGCTATTGACGATTTAGAGTATCGTCTGAGTCAACTCAAAGATGAAAAAATATCCGTAAATGCGGAACTTCAACTGGTTCGTGATTCTCTAGCAGAACTTCAAGCTCAATGTCAGCGACATTTAGAGGATAAAAGAGAACTTAAAGCTGCATTGAGTGAATCTCAAAGAAGAGAAAGAGAAGCTCAATTACGTCAGTACGAACTAGAACGAGCGCTTGCTGAAGAAAGAAAGTTACGTCAAGAGGAAAGTGCAGAATGGGAACAATTTCAAAATGATTTATTAATGACTGTGCGGGTAGCGAATGACTTTAAAACAGAAGCCCAATCTGAACTCGAACGTGTAGTTTTGGAGAACAAAACACAACGAGATAGATTGCGATCACTGGAAGCTCAACTGGAAAAGCTCAATAAAGGTATTAATTTAAAAATTCTAATCAATTTCTTTTTGTCGATATTTTTTTACTATTGTTATCGCTACAGTTATTATTCATTTTGTTTTTTTTATTTATTCTTTTTATTTGGCGTTGTATTAAATTAAATTCTACAAGAAAAATCAAGGAGATGTGAATGTCAGAAGATTGCTTCACCGCAATCAAAAACAGACAAAAAAAATGTCATTCTCACACGTGGACGGACAATTCTAAAAAAGAAACCAAATGATTTAAAACTTAGTGTGAAAAAGAAATTTGAATCTAAAGATTTACATGACCAAAAAGTGATGGATGAAGAGATGAAAAACATCCCAATGTATCGGTATTTATCTTGTCCTAATATTGATGATGAAAATACGTCTAAAAGAATTAATTCTATTAAATTAGTTGAATTACATGCCAAAGAGAATAATAATTTAAAATTGAATGATATAAGAAGCATTGAATCAGATAATAATAATTCTTATCATATCAATGTGTCAAACAGTAAATTTTTTGTACCAAGAGATTATTTTTTTTCAAACATCGGACGATCTCTTGATGATTTACGATTCAACGTTGATCCTGAAATGACAAAGATATTACGAGAAAGTATAGAACAGAAATCTAAAAAAATAAATAAAAATAAAAACGATGATAATCACAGTGTTCAACAAGCAGATTCAGAAGGAGATTCTTCAAAATTGAGTCATGTGATTGAAAAAAAAAGTCTTGGATACAAAAAAAGTGACGATGATTCAGAAAATTCAGAAAATAAAACTTTAAAATCAATATTGATTAACAAATCTCCAAAAGATAATGATTATACAACCACGCATTCAACTAATTCTAAGCATCATATAATTATTGATCCAAACATTTATCAACCAAAACCATCGAATGGTGATGATACTCTCGAAGATGATATCTTCAAGGAAGAAGCCAATCACAAAAATATTCTAGATAATAATAATAAAGAAAATGTTAATACGGATAAAAACGTCATGAAATATCCTGTGCCAGCATGTAGAAAATTTGTACGTTTTCAGAATGATGAACAAACAAAAACAGAAAATGAGGAGATTTCACCAGTAAAATCTTCTACTCACGTTCAAAAAATAAATAAACAACCAGTAGAAATGAGACATTCTTGGGAGCCAATTAGTCCAAGGTCTTCATTTCGAGGGAGAACTCTTTCGTTGAAAGAGAAATTTGAATCTATTTTGGAAGATAAGGAACTTAAATCGGGTCGAGGACGAGTAACCGGAAGAGCAAGCGACCGTAAGTCGTCGCCAATAGATAAAACTCCCTGTATGCTTTGAAAGCGGGGTCAAATGGGAAACTATTATAATCTTTAATGTTATTTCTATCTTCAATGTGACAAGATAGTTCGGTCATTCATTATTATATTTTGATCTAACATGTACGCCCATGGATCATCAATCATTTTTATTATTAAATTGTCTGCTTATGTAATTGTATAATGTTTTTTTTACAGATATGCTTTGCAATTTGTTATATTTCATTTAAAATTACAAGCTTTTATCGTATCAACTTTGAAAATCTATTGATTTTCATAATGTTTACCTTCAAAATGAATTACGAACTATGAACCAAGCTTATGAAAATATTTATAGATTATTAGAGCGATAGGATATCTATATTTAATTGAATTTATTCCATGTTTTTGTTATTTGAGAGGAAAATTATCTAAAAACTTTTTTTTAGTTCTGATGTTAATTTAAAAAATTATTTTTGTGCTTGAGGTTCTAATGTCATGTTTCGTAAGATTATTTCTAAATGTGTTTAATTTTATTTTTGTTTTAAACTTTTTTTGCTTTCTATGCTATATGTTTTAATTAAAGGCAAGTCAAAATATTTATTAAAGGACGTAACAATTACTTTTTCAGTTAATCAAAAAAATATATCACCTTCAGCTCAAAGACCACCTAGTACACCAACAGAAACGCAACAAAGTGTGTTAACTAGTGTTCAACAAGAAATAGCTGCTCGGCGGAAAGCCAACATTTCTCGTCAAGATTCCAGACTATCGGTTAAGTGTTTAATTGAAAGTATTGAGAATGCAACTAAACAGGCGAAAGCTGGTTTGTAGATTTCTTTATTCACATCTTTGGAATAATTAAAAAAAATTCTTAAACATTATTATTAATTATACAGGGCCTGGTAGTAGAAGTAGTTCAACCTCTTCTTTAAATTCAATTGGAACGAATGATATTCTGTCTTTGAAGACTCCACTGAGAGATCAGCAACAATTCAACAATTTGATTTGCGCTGCAAATCCGGCTAACAACAATAAAACTCAGTCTGTGAGCAATAAAAAGTTAACACTTTCAGGTAAATTTATTTTTTAAACGATATATATATATATATATATATATATATATATAAGTAATTTAGTGAATAGCAAATAAAATTAAATAAATTCTGTATTTCTTTATTCTAGAGTCACAAAAAGTGTCAGTACCAGTAGTCAGCTTGAGTCCAGGAGAATTATTGGACACAGCAGCATTGAATGTAAAAACAATTGATTTTGTACGACGTAATAGTGTGACTGACCTTTCTGGCAAGGATCCTCTTTGTGGACTGGTCAAGAATGGCGGTTCTAAACGGAATGCATTATTAAAGTGGTGTCAAAATAAGACAGAAGGCTACCGAAATATTGATATTACAAATTTTAGTAGTTCTTGGAATGATGGTTTGGCACTTTGTGCTATTCTGCACTCATATTTACCTGATAAAATACCTTATGATTCTTTGACTCCTTCTGAGAAAAGAAGAAATTTCTCATTGGCATTTTCTGCAGCTGAAAGTGTTGGTATTCCAACGACTTTGGTGAGTTGAACATTTTTTTATTTATTTTCTCTTATAATTATTCATTTTGCCCATTGTTATTTCGAAATAATGAAAAATTTTTGGTTTTGATTAAATGATGGTAAAAAGAATGTTTAGAGTATCGTAAATTAAAATAGTTCAATCGATAAAAAATTTTAATTCTAAGGATGGTCAGTAGCTTTATGAATTGTACAAAAAAAAATTAAATTTTCTTACAGGTTATTCTTTTAAATTTTAATATTATGCTATGTTACATGTGACTTTAAAAAATTAATTAAAAATTTGATTGAAAATCACTAGAATTTTTCTAATAAATAACTATATATTTTATTATTTATTTTAATCTTTATGAATAAGCTGAAAAAATATTATACTTGACACAAGCATAAACTTTCAATTAAATTAAAAATCTAAAAATTAAAAATTTTTCTAGAATAGATGGGATTGCTCCCTAGCTTTAACAAAAATTGTTAGTAATTAACATGTAATTAAATTCCATAGATTTGAGAGCGGGTTTTAAAAGTAGTTAATGTTGATAAATATTTTGAAATAGATATCACTAGTTATTTAGTATCAATGTGTATTTCTTCTTTTAGAATATCGGAGACATGTGCCAACTAGAACGTCCAGATTGGCAGCAAGTAATGACGTATGTTACAAGTATTTACAAGCATTTTGAGACTTAGGTGTGGAAAGAAGAAATGTTACTTGACACGTAGAGAACGATGGCATCTAGTCAATCAAATTTTTGATGAAATGAATTACTTAGAAGTCGAATTCACTCGCAGACTAGTAAGAGTGTCATCATAGAATTCAACTGAGAATTTATTAGAGGCAACAACCATTAATTATCTAATTAAAATATTAAAGTAAAAATTAAACTCAACTATGAGACTGATAAACAACATCGATCGACGAGTTAAAATTTTGAATAACAGAGTATTGTATAAATATTTACAGATATTGCGATGATAATTTATTAAAACTATATAGCATGCAATTATGCAAATGAAAATAAGTAAAAAAAAAAACAAAATGATGTTAAACAATTTATTTGAATGGTTGAATTATAAAAAAAAACTTGTACTTTTTTAATAATCAAAGTTCAAGTATTTATGTAACTCGATATATGTATATATATTAGTATTTTTCTAATGTATTATTTTTTGACAAATTTTTTGTAAAGTTATAATGTTGTAAAGGAATTGAATTGATTAATTTAAGATATCTAATTTATTTCATTAGTCACATTTAGTATTTTATGCAGAGAATAATTGAGTTCGATAATATTTGATTATTGGATTACATTTTGGTCAGTTCGCATAACTTAAATAAATAATTAAACGATGAAAAAAAGGTAATCCAATATAATAATTGAGAACTCTGTGATATAGTGTAAAGTAAACCATAAAAAGTACATGTTACAGTGTTATTGTTTTTGCTGCAGTTATTTTTTTGATTGACATCGTCCATCGTTATTTAATTATCGTAAATGTAGTAATAATATTATATTAATAACTTCTATAGCCCATTATAATCAAGCAACCTGTTGTAAAGTAATTAATTTACCTAATGTATATTGATATGACGATTAAAGATTTATGACTTTATTATATATATATATAAAAATTTATAATTTATTTTACAATTATTGTAATAAGTCAAAGTATATACATTAGAACATTGTCATCACTATTTACAAATATTAAAAAAATTTTTTGAAATCACGATTGAGATCCATCCATTTTATCCTGATCTTTATCACCGGCATAGTATTCGTTGGCCGGCTCTATTTGTTTATCTGTATCTTGTGGATTATGTCTTGAATCAGGATCAGGCTCTGGTTGTCGATCTGCTTCTGGAGGTAAAGCATCACATGGTACATCTTGCATTTGAACACTTGGTGAATGCTGTATCATCTTTAAATTATCATAAACATGACGAGTAATAGCTTCCAAGTACTGTTTACTATTAGCGTTATCTTGTCTGGTTACTACTTCGGGATGCAACGTGAAATCTGGAGCAAAATATTCCAAATATTCTGTGTAAGGAAGCTCATTACTTATTTGTTCATCAAGAAGTAGTGATGTTTCATAAGTCCAGCATCTAGCTACGTTTCTTAAAGTATATCCACCGCCTCCAACTGTTAATAAAGGCACATTCAAATCTCTTACAAATTTAACACATTCACCATGACCTTTAGTACTTAAACTGAAGCAACCTAGACGATCATTAGCTAGTGAATCTGCACCACATTGGAGTACAATAGCAGTTGGTTGGAAAAATTCCATCACATGAGATATAATAGGTTTAAATACTTGAACGTAAGATGTATCATCAATGCCTTCTTTTAAAGGAACATTTACAGAATAATACCGCCCACTTTCAGCTCCGATTTCGTACATATCTCCAGTGCCTGGAAAGAAATAATTACCATATTTGTGGAAAGAAACAGTCATTACTCTATCAGTCAAATAAAATGCTTCTTGAACTCCATCTCCATGATGTACGTCAATATCGATGTAAAGAACTCTAGCATGATATTTCAGAAGTTCTAATATTGCTATAACAATATCGTTAATATAACAAAATCCAGAGGCTTCAAATTTTTTGGCATGATGCAATCCACCGCTCCAATTTATAGCAATATCACAGCAATTATTATTAAGTTTTGTTGCACCTTCTAAGGAAGCTCCAGTATACATAGAACAAAAATCAAATAAGCCTTCAAAAACTGGACAATCATCGCCAACATTGAAGTGAGCGAGATATTTCGTATATCCTTGTAAATTTTGTGGCGTTACTCTTTGTAAAAATTCAACATATTCATCTGAGTGAAAGCGACACATGTCATGAGTAGATGCTCGATACGGCCGGTAAATTTGCATTTTTTTATGAAGGCCATAATTTAAAACAAGACTATGAATCACTGAAAGTCTATGTGGTTTCATAGGATGACCTGGTCCATAATGAAAGTTTCCAACATCTGGATTATAGAAATACGAAACTTTTTTATTATAACTCATTTTGAAATTGGAGTATTAATTCCAGATTGTTCTCTGAGTGTTACTGTAGTATTTAATGCTGTAAAAAATAAGTCACATTATGTTTAGTTATTCTTCATTATTGTAATATAATTATTTGTTATTGAAGATTAATTTTATCCGGCACTAAATAAATCATTTAATTAAATAAACTTACTTGACAGTTGAAAGGACGCTACTGTGCTCCGTTTTAATTGCACCTAACCTAAGCTCAATATAATTTGAAACTTAGCCGCGGAATTCATACCTCTATTATTTAATAACTTAACAGTTAAATTGAGATATTTTATTAAATATTCTGTATTAAATTTAATTTTCTTTATTACTGAAGTAGCAATTAGGATGTGATAATTAGTTTTGACACAAGTTTTTCGATTCGATATTGAACAGCAACATTGCAACTGTTACGCAGCCTACAGTGTAAATTCTTGATTAAAATGGCACTGTAATTTCTTTTTATCATAGTATGGTTTTGTAGTGTAGTAAACTCTCGATTAATAACTTATCGATTAAACTTTTAAGCTTCGGGAATCTTCCATCTAGGGTGTATGGCTGTATTACGCGTACGAGTTGATGTTTTGCAATAAAATAAATCTATGACTTTGAACGCTTCAAAACGATTATAACACAAGTTCGGTTTTATTTGTACATAAATATTTACTGATAGTTCATTATAATACTTGATTAGTTGTAATAAAAAGAATGAAATTAGGATTTATGGGAATGGTTATGGTATTTTTCAACAATTATTAGTAAATTAACGTAAAATCTGTAAAACATGAGCTCTCAACAAAGTCCAGCTGCACTTCAAGCTAGTGTTGATCGTGAAAAAGTATACACATGGATCGTTGAATTATCTAATCCTGAAACCCGACAAAATGCTTTGTCAGAATTGAGTAAAAAGAGAGAAGTTGTACCAGACTTAGCTCCAATGTTGTGGCATTCATTCGGCACTGCTGCATCATTACTTCAAGAAATAATTAATATTTATCCAGCGATTAATCCTGCTACCCTTACAGCTCATCAAAGTAATAGGGTTTGCAATGCTCTTGCTCTGCTCCAATGTGTTGCAAGTCATCCAGAGACTCGTTCAGCATTTTTACAGGTTCTAAATATATGTTTTTAAATCACAACTTAACCTTAACTTCAATCAATTGGTCATTAGGGTTCAATTAAATTTAAAATTTATATAATATTTTATGAATATAGAATTTTGATTATCACGTCATTTTTATCATAAGCTATAATCAATTATGTTCAACAATTAAATTTATATTTTTTTAATTATTTCAGGCACATGTACCTTTATTTTTGTATCCATTTTTGCATACTGTAAACAAAACACGTCCTTTTGAGTACCTACGTTTAACGAGTCTTGGAGTAATTGGTGCTCTTGTTAAAACAGATGAACAAGAAGTTATTACTTTTTTGCTAACAACTGAAATAATACCTTTGTGTTTGAGGATAATGGAAAGTGGTTCTGAACTTAGTAAAACTGTAGCTACATTTATTTTACAAAAAATTCTTCTTGATGATAGTGGTTTATCGTATATCTGTCAAACATATGATAGATTTAGCCATGTTGCGATGATATTAGGAAAAATGGTTTTGTCACTGGCAAAAGATCCATCTGCAAGATTACTTAAACATGTTGTCAGATGTTACTTGAGACTTTCCGATAACCCAAGGTATTTATATTATTTTATAATTTATAAGGTTTCATTCAAGATTAGTTGTTAGATAGTCAATAAATAATTGATTGTGCATTAAATATTAATAAGCTGTTGACAGGTTAATGAAGTTTTTAAAACTCAACTAATAATAATTAGAGTTTACGATCCAGTTAAAACTTTAAAATCATACAAATTAAAAAAAGTTTTTAATTGGTACAACGACATTTTATAAAAATCATGACAATAAAATACTTTTTGTAGTTTGTTTTTGGTTGAAATCGGCGATGATAGTCACCGAAAAGTAGCATACAAATTTAATTGTTACTCAGAAAATAAAAAAAAACAAAATTAAATCATCAATTATATTAGAAATTTTTTTATTATTGTTTCACTGAGATTTTTATATTTTGTATCATGTAATAATGGGTTATATTTATTAATTATTCATAATACTATATTGTAATAAATTATGAAAATAATAATCAATATTAATTTTGTTGTTCATAAGTAGTTCAAAATAGTTAGTATTTCCAACGATAACGTATTATGCAATTTTATTGTTTATAAAAAATGTAAAAAAAATATAATCAAAATAATTGTTACAGGGCACTTTTGGCGCTAAGACAATGTTTACCTGATCAACTTCGTGATAATACATTTGCCACTTGTCTTCAAGAAGATAAATCAACAAAGCATTGGTTGAATCAGCTTTTGAAAAATTTAGAAACTGGACCACAAACAGGACCGTCTGCTCAACCAGTTCAACCCGATCCTAGGACAATCGGTATGTCACCACTAACTTCATAGTTTATATTAATTAATGAGCGATAATGGAGTAAAATTGGAAGATAATTAGCAAAAAAAAAAGTTAAAGAATACTTATTTGAATATCGATTGGAAGCCTTTGCATCAATATGATAAAAAATTATATATGTATAATATGAAAGTTACAAAATAATGAAAAATTATTCTTTGATTATCACTACTTTATTAATTTTATATGTATATGAGATAGTAAATATTTTTATAAGTTTTCTTTGCAATTTTTTGTCAAAAATATATTGAGATTTCTAGTTTGTATCATCATAATATTATAAAAATTATCATAAAGCTTCCAAATAATTGATAAATATGTAGAAATTTTTCATACCATTTATTATGTAAAAAAAGTTTTAAACATTTTTCAAAGAATGCTTTTTATATAGAATTCTAATTACATCTTAGCCAAATTTCTAGTGATAGCAATACTTAAATTTTATTAGATATATTAAAGAACGCAAAAATTACATAATACAATATATAAATATAAGTTTAAGATATTATTACATGATAAATTATGAAACTATAAAATAAAATGTTCATTAAGATTATTCAAATTCAAATTATATTTTTCATTAAGAATTCTGCGTATCGATGATTTGACTCTATCAAATCATTAAACAACTTAGTTGCTTTCGAGTTTATTTTAAGATGTGAATGATAAAAAATTTTGGTTTATATAATGTGAATGAAATTTACTTGATCATTGGATGAATACACTAATAGTTGACTGATTAATAAGTAAAAAATGTACAGAATAGTTTTTTGATTATGCTGAATTTGAATAATCAACTACTGGTGCAACTATCCAGTGTAATAGTCTATTTTATGAACTATGAAGTTTAAGAGCGATCATATAATAATTAATTTGGAATGTTAGAAAGAAAGTAATAATAATTTAGTTATATAAAAATCTCTCGAATTTTTTTGACTTTATTTATGTACAATAAACATTGAACATTTAAGATTAACAACCGACGATGAAACAATTATTCTTGATGTTCAAAAATTTCTATATTTTATTTTTATGATAGTCTTTATTATGTACTAACATTGCTATTAATTATCTCAAATATGTTGTATTATTTTATTTAGACAGTTTGGAAAGCATAAAAAAATGTATGAGCTAAAAAATGTTATTAATTATGCTAGTCTAGTAGTAATGTGTGCTATTATTTGATTGAATTGATCAAATTATAGTGTAATTGAAGTTTATACACTGCCTGTATATTTGAATTTCATTTAATAATCACTGATATGTTTTAATGATTTGAAACTTTTCTTGTTAAACACTACTGTTTCTGTGGAAAAACCATGTATATTTTAACATGTAAATCGAAAAGGATTTCAACTTTCTTTAAGAATTCAATATAAGCATTGTGCGTAAAAATTTTTGGTCAAAAATTCATTGAAAGAAAATACATATTATTTATTGCCACATCAATGAATTGGTACCATTTATTTATCTATTTAAGTATTATAAAAGCTACCACAAAACAAGGTGGATTAGTTTAAAAAAACTAGATCAACTTAAATAACAAAAAAAAGTAAATGAAAAATAAAAACAGTAAAAATAATAAGGAAAAACAAACTCTATTTCAGTTACACTTTCTATTTTTATCATAATTTATCATTATAAGTTTTTTTTTATATTAGGAACTAATGGCACTTAGTGAATACTAAGTTGTTTTATACATTTAGTATAAATGTGGCCTTTAATTAAAAAAAAAATTCAAAAAGTTTATTTGTTGATGGACTATAATCAATTCTTAAAAAAACAGTGGTACTTTTTATTTATGTACATTCATTTTTTTCCATGTGAAGCTCTGAAAATTATATGAATCATGTCTCGATCTGCTGTCACTAAAAATAACCTAATGAGAAAAATCGGTTAATGTTTAATGGATTTTTAATTTTCACCCTTTTTCAAACTATATCGACTAGACTAGAAAGCTCACTGATAAAAAGATAGATATTAAAATATTACTACAAATCTATTGCTTTGAGAAGATGAAAATTGACTATTCTGATATGAACATTCAGTAAAATCGTGCATAAATTGTATTAATTTTTAATTTATCATGCATAGTTAGTTATTAGAGAAAAGTTTTTTCTCTGCCTTAGTTGAAATGGAGAGAACTAGAACGAATGCAAATCCTACATAAACAGATGGTATTAGCATTTTATTATCATGTGTATATTTTGATGGTGATTAACGGATCAAAAGTAAAGTTTTTCGTCTTGTCTGCGGGAATATTTCTATGAAATCTTTTCTTCAAAACTCTATTCATACAGTTATACATTGAAGTGACATCAAGTAAAACTTTTTAAGATCTCTTTGCAAGCAGAAACTGAAGATAATTGAACTAGACTAGTTCTTGTTCGAATTCGACCACATGTACTTCATCATTTGCTATTCATCTCATCTACCGAAGCCACAGCAAAAAGTGTGATTCAAAGTAATTTCGTCGGATTTTATTATTTGTACGTAGATTTCTATTTCTGTCTTAAATAAATCAAAGTAATGAATTTAACTCAAAAAAGTTAATTTTTTTTTTAATAATTCAAGATGTTGATTCACAATAAATAATTTCATTTTATTTTTTGTTCTAGAACCAACGTTGATGTTCAATGAAAAATTATCATCGCACTTAGCCTGCAACAAAACCATTGCCAGACAATATTTACTTATTTCAGACATACGATTTATAGACAATAATTAATCTAATAATTTCATATTCTTTGGCATCAATATTTTAACAATATTTTTTTACATTTGTATATAACTTTGTAAATAATATAATTTTAGTAAGAAGTAGATTTTAAAATATACTTCATGTGTATATTTTAATCTATATGCCATTTTATATAATCTATTTAATAAATTTTACCATAAAATATTATGTCTTCATTCATTTTTATTTATCATTCGATGATTTTTTTTATTAAATATAACTTTTAGAATTATTTAGACACTAAGTTGAAAAGTTTTTTGACCCGAGTAAAAATAAATAGGCCCAAAAGAAGCCCAAAATGAAGAATAAGCCCAATACAGGCCCAATTGAAGCCCAATCTTGACTTAGAGAAATTTTCAGTGTCCAAAACAAGCCCATTACAGGCCTAAATTTTGAAGGAGCCCAATTGAAGCCCAAAAATATTTTCTAGGCCCACAACACGCCCAATCCGAGCTCAAATATATTTTGCAGGCCTAAAACGCGCCCAATTCAAGCCCATTTTCTAAGATCATATTCGACAATGATGACAATAAATTATTACAAATGTAAATGTATAGCACCAAAAGTTACTTTGATGATAAGTTTTTATGAGAATTTTTTTTTCTTTTCTAGATTTTTAAAATATTTTTGGGCTTGGATTGGGCGCGTTGAGAGCCTGAAAAATCATTTGGGCTCGAATTGGGTCTTCTTTAGGCGCGCCCAAAAACTGATCATTTTTACTCGGGGAGTCGGAATTCGAATAGAAATAATTAGTAGAAAGTTTCTTTATGCATAGTCTATAATAATAGAAGGTTCTTTCTGAAATTTTAATTTTAAATAAAATAGAACTAAGTTCTTCGTATTTTATTGTTGATCGACCAATTATCCTCAAAATTTTTTAAAGATATCAAACTGTCATACCATTTATAAGCGTAGGATTTACCGGAAAGAAGTTTATCTCTATAGGATGTTATATTGTATATAATAATAATCATGTGGATCAGAAAATGGACTATAATCGCTCCTATCAATCTGAGAATGATAAACTTCATTATAATTTCGTTTATTTACGTGTAATCCTGCGGCCTTTAATTTTATTATTTGTATTTTCAAAACTTGTATTATTTTTTTACAGTTTTTTATGTCTCTCATGTCATCCTCAGAATTGTAAACACTCCCATCAGAATTACCTGAGTAGGTTTTTCCACGTTCAACATATTCACGATGCTCAGTGTGTTTGGTTTGCATCAAATCTATGATTTCCAAAGCAATATCAAGGGCAGTTTTTTTGCTTCTATCCACAATATTAACATTAGCGCCATGTTTTATTAAAGCTGTAGTAAGATTTAGAAATTCCTTTTGAACCGCAGGATGGAGAGGTGCGTTTCCCTCTATGTTGATAGAATTGAAGTTGATTTGCGTGCGAGCAAGACGTTTGATAAGTTCTAAGTCACAATTTTCAACAGCTACATGAATTAATCACTTTTTGGCTCTGTTCATACAATGAACATTGACTGTATGTTTTAATAATTTTTCCATTATTTGAAAACTTGAGTTTTGATAACTTCTCATTGCAGTAATATAGAGAGTTTCAGCTTTTCGAAATCAGTATGATGAACATTAGCATTATTATTTATTAGATATTTGACTGCTTCAAGATTGCCAGAATCACAAGCTGAAAAAGTGGAGTTCGTCCTGTTGCATCTATAGCATCAATTTGTACATTATTTCAACGCAACAATTCTATTTTTTTAGTTACATCTGTACATAAGACTAAACGAAAATTACATTTATTGTAATGGGGCTCACAAATAATGTGGAGAGGTATTTTACCTCGTTTATTTGTAGCATTTGGATCAGCGCCTTCTTGGAGCAAAGTTTCTATAAAATCTATTTTAAAATTATTTGCCATGGTCATATGGAGTGGAGTGTTACCATCGGAATTAATGTAATTAACATCGCCATGATTATGTAAGAATAATTGAGCTATATTTTGATGATCATTTTCTATCGCATCGAAAAGAAGTGAACTGTTTGGAATTTGGACATAGATGGATGCTCCTCGGTTCAAAGTCATCTCAGCTACTTTGTATCTAGATTCATCAGAACTAAAAGAATTCTGCGTTTAAACGCAATGATGTAGAAGAGTTTTTCCCTCAGAATCAATGTCAAGCACATTAACACCGTGGTCCAGAAATATTTTGACTATTTCTTCATTATTTTTTTGTATAGCAAGAACAGTAATTTTGAAGAATTTTGGATCATTAGCTATTTGTATTCCATATTTCAATAAAATTTTCACCATCATTGAATCATTATTATAAATTGCGATATGTAAACATGTTAATCCTTCTAAATTATCAGAAATGTCACCAAAAGGTGAATTTCGGTAAAAGTACCACTGGCTGGGCGATATATGGTTACGAAAACAAGCCGTTTGCAATTTCGGTGAACACAGTGAAATTTCATTTTAACCCTTCGTTGGTCGCGTCAAAATTTCTTCCTAGTTTGGTCGCGCCGCAATGTTAAAATTAATGCGACGGTGTCACAATATAAGCAACATTTTGGCGCTTATTTTAAATTAGTTTATTCAAACTATCATCAGAGAGAAGACTTCTCTCTGCTATCATACATGATTGGAGCGCCTCCTACCGGATTCAACATTTGGCAACACTCGATTCTAAAAAGTGTAATTTAGGAATACCTCGGTGCATTTGTATTGATGACATTTAGTTGCATGATAATTATACAATTACTTATAAAAAGTGCGGCGATTCCCTCATAGCGCGACCAACGAAGGGTTAAGTAGCATGGTTATAATATCCAAGTCGTCAAACTGAATAATCGCCCAATGAAGAGGAGAATGAGACCTTGTTCTCGGACAGTTAACTTTAACATTTTGTGATATTAAGTTCACAACTGTTTGTCTATCTTTTCGTTTAATTGCCTCACGAAGCTGAATATAATTACTGTCTAATTTTGACATTTTTTGAGTATTAGCTATCAAACAATGTTGCAATTTTATATTTATATAATATAGCTAATTTTAATCAAATTCACTCGATGTCATTGCACTAATACTGCGAAAACGTATAGTATTCGTAAGGTTATGGTTATAACAGTGAATAATTTAAAATACCACTTCACAATTGATATATAAATACAGATTTTACCGTCAATTATCGTTGACTTAAAAGAAAAAGCAAGTAGACCCTTTGTTTACATTTTTTACAAGTTTCTGTTATTGTGGATTACGATCAATTGATATGCCAATATAATACCCATTTTGTCTCATTCATTTTATTAAACAAATTTTTTTTTCATTATTTCTACATTTCAAAATTTGGTTTTATATTTAAATAAGCTAAATTTAGTAATAAAAATTTTGAAATCAACAATCTTCGTGTTTTTCTGCGCATTTTTTTTAAATAATCAGATTTGTCATATTTACTATCTGATAATATCATGATGACAACCGATATAGCAGAAAAAAAGTTTTGGATATGAACATGAATGCCATCTATCTTTATCTAGGAGAAGATTAAGAGCGGGACCATGGTCGATTAACCAATCGGCTGATTATGTTGTAACACGCACTGTGGATTTTGGGCTGTTTTGCAAGCGAGATCTAACAAAAATTTTTGTAATCTTCTATTCTTATTTTTATTATTTTTTACTTTCAGTAGAATCTGCAAGCTGTGACTTTAGTTGATTCGCAATTACTTGACTAGCTAATTTACCGGATAACAATATGACTGATATTCAATTTTTTCAATATGTCTGCCCGTGTTCATCAACTTCAGTAGTTGGTAGCAGTGATTCAGTTGAAGCTTGAGAGAATGCCGAGATTCCGGTGCTTTGGTGAGTGTGCTGTTTTCAAACATGGGGAGGTTATTTTTATGAAATAATATGTGGGGACAAGGAAATCGGGTTATTATTGTATTAGTGAGTGTATTAAGTGGGTGTATTATCCTTTATAATATTTGGGAGTCATTAATCGGGGTCACAATACTTTGTCTTGTTGTGATATACGCATGTATTTCCTTGCTGATCAACGACGATTTATCCACGCTTACATTCACATTTCAAACTTTCAACAGAGCCGGTGAAAACATTCACAATTTGGCCAAGTATATTTATTATCAAGCATCAGTAAGTTTTCATCATTCGTTAGAATTTGTTAAGACATTTTATCAAGAGCGAATAGTATCAAGAATGAATCATCGAAGAAATACTTATCAACTCAGCAGTGAGTCGTTAATGAACTCCAATCGTCCTTCGCAATTGGGTTTTATTGGTGGATCCAGTCCAATTTCAAAAGTTAAACGTTTAAATGATTCAAAATCAGAAAATAATAGTTTATCACCTAAAAAAAATTCTCGAATTTTAAATAATACTCGATCACTCGATGAAGTTCGATTGAGTAATCAAAAATCACGTAATGAAGATGTTTATGGAGATGTCAATTCAACACGGTTATCATGGAAGAAAAGATCATCTTCATATCTCAGTGACGATCCTTTTTTGAGAGGAGAAAGTACAATGTATAGTCCTGAAGGATCTCCTTGGGGGACTAGTATTAGCCCTAAAATGAAATCAAACAATCAAGAGGTTAATATAGTCCAGACCGTTGCTGGACCTCTTTTATCATCAACGAGATTTAACATTGATCCAAAGTAAGTATGAAAGTGTATTTTTTTTATCGCAGATGTGCATATTAATAACCAGAAAATGATTCTATTTATTTAAAAGCTCTTGTATATGTACATATATAGAATTAATTTGTGAACATATCTATATATATATAGAATTAATTTATTTAAACTCTTTAAATAAATTATTTTTTAAGTATTGTTAAATAATTTTTTGTAAATTTATTCAAATTCAATACATTCATATTCTTATCTGATTAATTTTGTATTTTGGTTACAGAGTATATAGTGACGTAACTTCTCCAGGATTAACGTCACGATTGACAAAATATGCCAGTGAAGCAACTAATAAATTAACTCATCAGTCTCAATACAGTATTGGTCAGTTTCCGAAAGTTAACTTGAATTGTAGTCCAACTCCGTTAATCAACGCGAAAGTTGGAAGAACAAGAACTCCAGTCACTGTTAGAATTGCACCGCCAGAAACAATTAAATATTCTCCACCGGAAAAACAAAAAATTTTGTCCAGTATATGTCGATCTGGGAGTACTCAATCTCCAAGTGTAGTTCAAGTATTAAAAGAAATATCCTTGAAAAGACATGCTTCTAGAGATGATATGTCTTTAGAGTTAATTAAAAAACAGAAAACTGATGGAATTTATTCCGACGAATATGAAAATTATGATGAAGGAACTCAAAAGCGAACTAGAGATGATTCTTCAAGATCAGATGAAGAAATTTCAGTAGAAAATACATCTAGACCATATAAAAGAACGAAAACACCTTGTTACGATGTTCTCAGTTCATTAAGCTGCAGTCCTAGTACATTGTCTTCTGGTGTAAAGAGAAAAGCTGATATTTCAAGAAGTGGTACACCTGAATTAGGCAAACATTTTAAAGCTGTAGATAACAACCGGAGTAAAAGTTCTCCAATATTGCCTCGAAATTCTGGAGACTTTGTCAGAATAACTAAAGAAATGTGTAAAAATCATTCAGAAGGCGATTTTAGTAATAATTCGAAAAAAGAAGAAAAAAGTATTTCGCCAAAAGAATCATTAAAATCATTATCACCTAAAGATCTCAATCTTTATGGTGACAAAAATCGAGTAATTGTGGAAAATTCTCCTATTAAATATACTGATAGATTATTTATGAAAGCAGAACCTCCGAATATTGATAAGCTTAAGAGTCTTATAGAAGAACATGGAAATGTAACTCGTAAATTTTCCGGAGATGATGGAGAAGAAATTAAAAAATCAGATGTCGTCAATATGAGACAAACAAGTATGAAAGCGCGATTAAGAAGTATGTTTGATGCGATATCTGGTAAATCTTCAAGTCAAATTGATCCTAATGTAGTAATTCAAGCAGAATCAGTAACTCCACGTTCTTCATTATTAAATGAATCGATATCTCCACCACCTAACACTACAACTATAAATTCGTGCACTTCAACAACTACTATCAATACTTCTCCAATTTCTACATCAGCTGTTACTCCAATAATTGGTAAAACTAAAGACAGTTCAACACCTGTAAAGCATGTAACATTTCAGCTGTCAACACCATCAAATCCAATTATTAATTCCATGAGTAATGTTTCTACTACTGATGCTAATATAAATACACCTACTTTGCCCACAGAGGTACAAATGCAAAAAGCTGAAGGAACAAAGAAACCTGAAATTGTAGCAAATAATTCTAATTTGATGTCATTTTTCACTCCTGCCAATAATAAAATATCACCACCTGCTTTTAGTTTTGCTAGTACTACAACAAATAGTCCTTTAAGTTCAACTATATCAACTAAGCCAGTAAATCATGCTTCAACTATACCATCAACCATTTCAACGCCGTCTAATACTCCAACTATTCAATTAGCAACGACGTCAGAATCAACTAATATTCCAAAAACAAACAGTTTTACAATCAACGTATCACAACCTGCAAAATCGGAGTCTAGTTCATTTGGAAGTTTTGGATCCACGAGTCAAAAATCAATTGTTGCTCCACAATCTTCAGGAAAATTTACATTCGAATCAAAAACTAGTAGTCCTGCAATTGTTAGTACACCAAATTTACTGTCTACAACTTCTTCAACATCGAAGCCTCAATTCCAATTTAGTTCTTCTTTAGCTTCTACTACTCAAGCAGCATCTACAAATAATCTTTCAACACCAACTAATAAATCAGGATTATTTAGTGGAGGGTTTAGTAACTCTACTACTTCTGCAAGTGCTGTTTCTTCAGCATCTACATTTTCTTTTGGTACTAGTAGTATTTCAGTTTCTACTCAGCCTGCAAAACCACCTGCCCCTCAAGCGGCATTTTCTTTTGGACCTTCAAAAGCTCTTTCGTCAGAAAAGAACACGAGTTTGACTCAAAATACAGCACAAACAGTTGAAGCAAAGCCACCACCACCAAGTGGTGCACCAAGTTTTTCCTTTAACTCAAGTTTAAATACAACTTCACCACTTTTTGGATTAACAACATCATCTTCATCAATATCTACAACTGTATCTACAACTAGCAGTGCATCATCAACTACATCTGCGTCTACATCAACTTCTAAACCTGTATTTTCATTCGGCGCTTCAAATGCATCATCAAGTACTCCTTTAACTTTTGGAGCTTCGAGTCAACCATCTTCTACATGGTTTGGATCTACGCCTGTAACAACTTCTCAACCTCTTCAATCAACTATGTCCTTCGCTACAACACTATCATCGGGAGCAAATCTCACATCAACACTTGGTACTACTACTGCCTCAATTTTCGGATCTATGTCTCAACCGTCTATATTTTCAACAGCGTCAAATTCCCCGAGTACAAATCCAAGCGCCATACAATTTGGTACACCGAAAACCACAGAATCTTCATCTTTTGGCACAAATTCTGCCACTACATCATCAAATATTTTCAACGGTATAAATACAGCCGTTACTACATCTACTCCGATTTTTAGTGGAGGAAGTAATATTTTTGGTCAAACAAAACCTCCTGCATTCAATACTCAAACTACTTCTAGTTTTGGAACCACCGCTACTTCTACGTTTGGGACGAGTTCTACTGCATTTGGAACTCAACCAACACCGTCATCTAGTTTTAGTACAATCACTCCAACAACTAAATCAACTCCAGCATTTGGAACTTCATCGAATGTAATAGTACCAAGCTTTGGAACTTCTAATGTAACACCATTACCAAGTTTTGAAGCTATAAGTACTACTGTAGCGAGTTTTGGATCTACAAATAATACTACAACATTTACTTCTCCAACTACTACAACACCGAGTTTTGGAACAGCATTCAGTTCTAATACAGCTACTCCATTATTTGGGACACCTCAAAATACAAATTCTACGACTTCAACATTCAATACAACAACGCCATCATTTGGAACTCCATCAACGGCTCCACCAGCGTTTGCTTCTAGTACAACATCAGCGCCTACTTTTGGAACATCAACATCTAGTGGGTTTGGTGGATCAAATACAGCTCCACCGATGTTTGGAAGTAGTAGCTCGGGATTTAGCGGATTTGGATCGAATTCAACAAATACAACTACACCTTTTGGCTCTACTTCTTCAAGTACGCCAGCATTTGGATCATCCACAACTATTCCCACATTTGGTGCTTCGACTAGTAATAACACAGGCAGTACATTTGCATTTGGAAATACAGCAAATCAATCTCAGCCACAGCAAAGTTCTGTATTTAACTTTGGAGCTTCTGGGTCAAGTACTAGTGGTGGAAGTGGGGCAGCACCGTTTCAATTCGGAGCTTCATCTTCTCAAACCGGTAAATATACAAATATAATTTATTTTATTCTTTTGTTTTCTTTGAAGTAAAAAAAATGATGGTTTTTTTGTGTTTAATTTTAAATCAAAATATATTTTTAAATCTCATTCTAAGAAGTATAATGATTTTTTTGAGATACAATAAAGTTTGTTTATGTTATAGGAGGTTTTAATTTCTCTGGTGGATCTCAGCTATCTGGATCTTTCAATACATCCAGCCAAGGAAGTATGTTTAGCATTGGATCAGGCTCTACAGCTCCTAAATCAAGAGCACAACGTTCACGAAGGCATCAAAGATGATGGAGAATGTAATCTTCATTACTTTATTTAAATTAATATCTTATGAGTTTATACTATGAATAAAGTGGGTCTACAATATGTTTCAATTACGAAGTATCATCAATATTTGGAAAAATTGTCGTCTGGTGCGATGTGATCTTGGTGATTGAAATCTAATGCTTAACATATTAATAATTAATGCTCAGTAAAACATTTAAATGTACTTTAGATATGTTATAGAGAAGAAAAAAAATTACAAAAAAAGGAAGTACTTAAGTTGATCATGATTAATTTTATACATAGATATGAATATAGTGAGAATAGTTTAATTAATGATGTAAAGTGCGATCGTAATAATTCTGAATAAGAAGTGCGATATAGAGTGTGCTTTTAAAAAAGCAACTTATTTTGAAACGAATTTATCTAAAAGATAATATTATTACAAATATATATCATGTATTAAATGATCACATCAACTTGAGTCGATTTCAAAAGATTAGTAATTAAATATAATAATAACAATTAAAACAACAGTTAGTTAGTTAGTTTAAATGATAAACAGAAACTAATATTTAATATGTAATATATTTAAATGAATACTTTTATTTTTTTTTTTTTTTGGTTTTTTTTATCACAATCAGAAATGCTTGCTAAGCTTTCTTATCAAAAAATAGAGTTAAGACAGAATGTATTAAAAGATTGAATCAATGTTTTTTCAATCGAAGTAATATCAATCAATTCGACTAAATTCAACTACAAAATGAATGACATATTTAGATTTTTCATATTAGAACGAATTCTAGAGGTTTTTTTCATTAAAAAAACATGTTAGTGTAACAAAATATAGATGTTAATGAAATGTAGTTAAATTATTCGAATTGATTTTATATTTAAATGTTTTTCAACTGCAAATGTTAGTTAAATTTTGATTTTACATCATTTAAAAATATTAAATATTAGGTAAATATTTCGGAGAAAATATCTAATTATTTTTAATTCTATGAGTAATAATCTTAGAATTACTAATAAACACTATTGAAATAAAAGATAGTTTTCAAGATTAACAACCAAAATTCAATTATCCTTCTACTAAATTAATAAAACTTTTGCTAGGTAAAAAATAATAATTAGATGGATCGAAAGATTTCTCTGTAACACAAACATTTCAACTGTAAAAAGTCAAAAGATAATAAAGTCTTATTACTTTGATGAGCGTTTTTCGGATGATTCAATGTAATAGTTAAAATTGAAAAAATAGTTAACAGAATGTTTAGACAGAATGATGAACTTTGTTAATGCACAGGTTTTAATAATTAATCAAGTATAAATTATGATGATTATAAAAATCATATCAAATTTTGTTAAAAATAAATGAATTAATTATAAATTTTTAATCGTAATGATATTTCAAATACTAAACTATTTCCGATAATTTATTATTTCGTATCTATAAAGTTTTTCGATAATTGTTACAAAATAATTTGTAAACGATGTACGTAAAAAGTAATTGTTTATAATTTAAAACTGTTTCTATAACGTTTTTAGTTACTTTGCAAATAAAGGATGCAAAAGTTTTTGTCTTTAATGAAAAAATTCATTGAAATTTTTCTTAAAATGGTCTGAATTACAATGATATTATTGAAGTTAACTATCAATGAATTTATGTTTAATCGCAAAAAATTTATGCATAACTTTAAATTTATCATCTAATAATGATAATTTAAAAATAAAAATAGTCTTGTAACTTTATTTATATCAAATTAAAAGACAGCTTTTTACTGTTTCGTTTTATTTAAATAATAACTGAATTTAAAATAATTTTTCTAAAAACCATTGGACTGTTTAAAAATTCTTAATTGTTATCAATTATTATATGAGTTTTTAATTAATAAATTTTATTCAAAGCACACATTTTTATAATTAATGAAGCGATTGTAATTGTTAAGTAAACTTTTTGGTTTAAAAAATCTATCAATTGGAATAAATATTTAGTTTAAAAAAAATTATATTTACTTATTTCACGTTTAGTCTATTATAAATTACTCATGATGAATCATAATAAATTGATACTATTAAAAATGACTCCATAAATTATTGCATCACAAAATTTCAAATTTTGGCGCTAAGATACATTAGCGCTACTTTTTTGGAGCCGGTGGCTTCTGAAAAATATAAACTGCTTGCAGGCAGCCTATTCTGTGACGCAATGACTTACATTATGATGAAAGTGGATATTTGATTGGCTAAGAAAGGTGATTGCAGACAAAGAGAACCAATAGCGTAAATCGTCTTAGAGGGGGAATGTTTGTTCGGTCGCCTGGTGCTGCAGCCATGTTGGGAAAATTAGAAGGGAACCAACAGTACAACTAGAAGGACGGGAACATCTAGGTTCGGTAGCGGCGTGTATAACACCTAACACCACCACCATGGCTGACCCGGAAAAACAGCCCGAACAACCCAAGGTTAACCAGCAAAAAATGGTCATTGGTAAGCTCAATTTTATTACTATTCAAATTATTTTCTAATTTTTTTTATTTTGTCAACTCTGAGCAATGCTTCCTATTGCGTTTGGATTTTCCTCCATTTGATCATCATGGCGCTTATTACATTTTCGACCATGTGGCCGGCGTGCTCTCAACACTAGTTTCTTATTTTATCGTGTGTTAATTTATTTACTAGACTAGTTAATTGATTATTTTGCTGGAAAACAATTGAAAAAAAAATTATCATGACTGTAAATGAATTTGAACTTTAATTAATTTTGGAGTAATCGGCGGGCTCTTTGGTAAAAACTAAGTTAAATGTTTAGATTCTTTGTTCTTTTCTAGTTCATTGGCTTTTACAATTGTACTATTATTCCAAATTTGTCTTATGTATATCAGAAACATTATTTATTGACATTTGTAAAAATTAATTGTGTCATGGTAACAAATGAAATTTTGTCTAGTTTGAACAACTTCGAAGCCAAATTTTTAACCGGAAGATACTAGGCGTACTTCGGCTAAAATAAAATGCCGGCCGTTCTCTATTTGATTGAGCGTTCAGCTATTGATGAATAATTTTCAACATGATTCCACTTTTTCTTTTTATATTTGGTTTTAGTTATTTATTATAAATAATAAAAAAAAATACACACATTTTTTAGAGAAAAAGTTTTTATATTTTTATAAACTATTTAAGAATTGTCACTAACTTCGATTAATAACTGCTTTATAATTTTCATATTATGATGCATCATCTAAATTTATAGATAAAATATATCTGTATTCATCTGTTCAAAAAAAAAAAATAAAATGGTGAAATCATGCTGAAATCAATTTTTATCATACGTTTGAAAACGTGCCAACTAAACTTAATAACGATGATGAATAATTCAACAAATTATTAATAATTTACATTTTGTAATCTAACTCTTAGTTGAGATAGTTAAATATTACTATAGTGACAATATTCAGCTGTAAATAGAGTTAATTACTTAATAATCCAATAGCCCTAATTATTTTTGTTATTGTTCAAGTAATGTCAATGAATTCTATCTTGAACCAAGAATCATAATATAACCTCAGAAAATATTTGTAATCACAAACTTGAAGATTTTGTGAAAGCTAATAATAGGTGAAAACCATCACAAAAACAACTAATAAAATTTTTTTCTCTTTCTCAATTTCAGCTAACAAAGTGACCGGGACTGTGAAGTGGTTCAACGTAAAGAGTGGCTACGGGTTTATCAACAGGTTAGTTATCACAAAGCTTTTTATCCTTCTTAGATAATTTTTTTTTTGCTTTTGAACATTCACATGTTTTTTCATACCATCAGACATTTTTTGTTTTTAGAAAATCAATTTGTCTATAGCCATTATTACTTTGTAGTATTTAGAAAGGATATTCTTTGTCACGTAATATGAATTGGCCAATCATTGTACCGTTATAGTTGATCACTAGAGACTGCTAATTAATCACATTTCCGCAGAAGATAAACGAACTTTATCACTTTTTAATATTTAACTTCTTACTTTCATTCCATGAGTATTTAGTATTTTCAATTATTTAATTGTATTTATATTTTTATCATAAAGTTTTTTTCAAATTTATTACTTTTATAAGATGGACTAATTTGACAAAAATAATATTGATTACCATTTATTTATATTTTTGAATTTAAATTATTTTATTATTTATAATTATAATCTTAGTATCATTGTTAATAAAATAACCAATATTTTATAAACATTTTAACAATAATTTAAAAAAAAAGTATTTGCTAAGTATTTCTTTTGAATAATACAAATTAGATGAGATTTGTGAAACCTTATTATGTTGTTAATAAAGTTCACAGTTTAAGCTGTGAAGCCATTGCATGTATAATAATTTCAAATGCTAGCAATTATTATTCAAAAAACCACATTGTAATAGATACACTTATTCAGTATTTCTGCTGAATTTTCTTGTATTGAATAATCAAATTAAGTGCAATTGATGATCACCATTGCTAATGATAAATTAAAAATTTAATATGCAATCTATTGTCAATGTTAATAAAATCACAGAAAATTCTAATAAGAAAAAAATAGGTAAAAAAAAATTTGAAGAATCAGGAATAAAAAGTTAACCAGACAATGAAGCCACAAATTAGAACGTGATGGGGATGTTTAACGGGAAAAAGGGAGAGTTTGTAGGGTAGATATTCGTTGACATGAGTACAATCTAGCAGCTGGTATTTCGAATGTTTTCCTCCAGTCCGAGGACGTGACGAAGTTCAACGACCTTTCGACTCTATGCTTTACTCTGCAGTTTTGCTGTAGACAAAATATATATATCTCATCATTTTCGTCCTTACCTATCTACAAAAAATTTACCATCAGGGTTGTATATTCTGTTCATATAATAACTTGATTATATTTTTATTACATAATCATATATTTGATTAATCTATTTTACTAATAATAAGTAATTCACTCAACATTACTCATTTTTATAACTATTATCAATTTCAGAAATGACATCAAGGAAGACGTGTTTGTTCATCAAGTAAGTAAACGAATACAAATATTCTTTTTCTTTTTTTAAATAAAAAAATATACATAGATAAGTGATGTCGAAATCGTATTAGCTAAATTAAAATTTTTTATTATAAAGTTAAATATTAATTCAAATAAATTTTATTCCATGTTATTCAATTATGCAAATACATTTTATCAAACGTTGGTTTTTTTTAAAAATACTACAATTAAAGTAAAATAAATATTTTCATACTTATACATGTTTTATCATTTATATATGTTATTATTGATAATGAATGAGTTTCATAATTTTTTATATCATTATTTACAGTCGGCTATTGTTAAGAACAATCCAAAGAAGGCTGTACGAAGTGTAGGAGATGGAGAAGTGGTTGAATTTGACGTAGTTGTAGGTGAAAAAGGACACGAGGCAGCAAATGTGACTGGGCCTGACGGCGAACCTGTTAAGGGCTCACCTTATGCCGCTGATAAACGTCGTGGTTACCGTACATGGTATCAACGACAACGTGGAGTCTCTAGACCTCAGCGTAGATCGCGAGAAGGTAAAACGAAACAATTCAGTTAATTTAAAATAAAATTAATTAATTAAAATTAAAAGTTTTATATAATAATTTTTATAAAGTTCCATCCATAATATCAACTCTAAAATTATTAGTCAATCACATAAAACAATAAAAAAATTCTAATAGACTGCATGACCTAATCAATTAATTTATTAATTTATTTTATTTATTCTCAGGAGAAGGAAAACAAGGAGACGATAACAATACCAATGAAGGTGGCGGCGGTGGTCAAAGACGTTACAGACCTCGACGTAATTATGACGGAAGTTATTACCGTGGAGGTCGTCGGTCTGGCCCACAGTCACAACAACATGGCGAAAATGGAGGTGAAGGTGGTGGAGCAGCTCGTTATGATAAAGGTGATGAGGCTGATGGCGAAGGAGGTGGTAATCAACGTTCTGGTCGTGGACGTGGTGGACCATCCCGTCGCTTTTACCGTCGAAACTTCCGCGGAGGAAGAGGCGGTGGTGCATCTCGACGACCAAGAAGCCAAGATAAGGTAAGTCAATTTTCTCGCGTGCTTAAGAATGCTCTAAGTTTTCATGCTTTGTTATGCTTTAGTCATTTCTTTATCCTTGGCCTCGATTTCTGTTCTATCTTTTATTTCATCTTTATGCTATTTACTATTTACTATTCTTACGGTGATCTATATAATCAGGTAAGTGCTAGAGAGGAAAATCAAAAACTTTATTTTCGTCGCAGAAAATTAACATTTCTACCACCTCAATTGTTTTATTTATTATCATATCAAAACAAAAGAAATAATAAACCTTGTAACTGGACTTTTATCATTTCATAAAAATTTTAGAATCATTCCTTTTTGCCGTTAAATAGACATCACAAAATTTCTCTAATATATTATTGATTGAAAACGGACTGTTCTAAAATCGGTTCTATTACACTAGTGAATAATATAATAGATACTATTGAAAATTATTTTTATTTATCTAAAAAAGAATCGAATTTCAAAATAGATTCAGTGAAGAATCGTATTTATTTTTCATCATGAAATTTTGGCTTAGTCAACTTAAGTGTTATAAAAATTTTATAATATTCTTTCATATTAATATTAGCATAGATTTGTAAATTTGCCAAAAATTTATCTTCGAAAAGTAAAATATTTAGATCATACTACGCACGTTCTCTGTACTACTTGTAGCCATACCAGAAGTCATACATGTCAACGAAGATGCATGAAATGGATTTATGTACAAAACAAGAAACATCATCTGCTTTAGTTGTTGTTACACAGGTAAATTCTTTGGGGTAAATAGATCAATGAATAGACTATTAAATTCAACCGGTATACCATAAATAAATATTTTTACAATTCAAATGAGTTTACACCAAAACTCCGTTCTTTATTCAGAGGTTTTTCTTTCAAGAGCTAAAATATC
Source organism: Chelonus insularis (assembly GCF_013357705.1). Classification (NCBI taxonomy): domain Eukaryota; kingdom Metazoa; phylum Arthropoda; class Insecta; order Hymenoptera; family Braconidae; genus Chelonus; species Chelonus insularis. The sequence continues at coordinate 702,362 of NW_023276524.1, forward strand.
ATTTGCATCACTTCAATTTTAAACTTTCTCTAATTTTAGCAGTTCATCTATCTCTTGGTTTGCGTTTATCTATTGGTCTGCTTGCCCTGTGCTTTCATTCATATTTTCCTTGTATTTCTTTCTTGCTTTTCTTTCTTTTAACTTTTATTTACTCCTTTCTTTAATTACTCAATTGCTTGTTATTGTTCAAATTTATAAAAACGTTTTATTACCGATAATATAGTTTATTAATTGTATATTGCATTAAGTTGAGAGTTGTAGTGATCTTACTAACCAACACTTCTTTTACAGCATCAGAGCGTATCCTCAGCTTAATTGGACAGCACTTTTGAGCTTTGGTTGTTTTAATGGTTAGCTTTTATTTAATTTCACTTTTTTGTAATTAATAAAAATAACATCAATTTTACAAAGAGATAAGTGTCGATTAAAAGCTGTTTAAACTCATAAAACATAAAAATCGTCATATAATTGATTAATCATTAAATGGTTAACAAAATTTTCTATGAGATAGGTTTTTTTTTATTATTACTACAATAAATTGAAAATTTAATTCATTTCGAAGAGATATTGTTGAAAATAAAAAAATTATCATGTAATTTATACTCGATTTCATAATTAAATATTTATAAAATAAAACAATGTATATAAAATATACTTTATTCGAGAGTACGTAAAAGTATTTATAAGATAAATAATGTAGAAGTTTTTTTGTTAATTCTATTAATTAATTAAATGAAATTTTGTATCCATTTTAGGAAAGCCAATCTGTGCAAAATACAACTACTGAGAGCACTGCTTAGAAAAACCGATGCTACCACCATTCAACACTCCTTTCAGAATAAAAAACACCAATACCCGTTACACAGATACAGCAGCGGCAACGAAACATCACCAACAGCAGCAGCAGACAACAACAACATTAAAACAACAACAACAACAACAACAACAACAACAACAACAAAAATAATATTTAAAAATTAAAAAAAAAAATAATTCAAAAAGCTACAATTATTATTCAACACTTCCCACAAAAATAATTAAAAGGTATGTAAAAAAGAGAGAACATCAAGAAGGAAAGATAAAAATTTGTAAGGAAAAACTACAGACTGATATTGAAAATTCAACAAATTGATACTTACAAAATAGAACTCAGGATTAATCAACTGAATCATCATGAAGTTATTAAGATTTTCTTTGTCATTTACAATTGGATGTTCATTTTTATCTCATGTTGGAGTTATATTACAAATGTTCAATGTTTACGAATTCGATTAAATATTTTTTTACTGTAACATTTTTTCGTGGTGTGCATAGAAATGATAAATGAAAAAAATTTTTAAACGTTACAACTCTAAACGATAGCGTGAGAGTGATGAACATTAATATATTATGATTTTTCTAATCTTCATTTTGTTTCGTTGAACGGGTAAATAAAAATATACACAACTAACATTTATTTGAGTTCCATATCTGAAGGGTCATAGTTTTTATCTGAGCTCGTAATTAATTTCTGACAATTAATAATAATGAAAACATAGTCAATTTTCAAATGAATAACACATTATTTCTTCATTCAATATTAACAATACATAAATTAATTTTATTTTGAATATTTGTTTTCATATAAAACGTCACACAGCTTACAGATATTTTGTTTTGGCCCTTTTACCTATAACACATTTGTTCTTGTTTCATATATTATTAAGTTAAAATGAACTTTTGTGAGTATCGTGTATTATTTGACCATAAAATTTGTGTTAATAATACCACGAAGAAGAATTATCTTAATAAAAGATAATTTGTTCTTTTATAAAAAGTGTTTACCTGTTCACGAAACATAATAATTTAGACATGCATTATTTTTCTTTGACCACTTACAACTCTAATAATTGATTAATTTCTTTGAAAATATGTATGTAAATTATTGAAATTTTCTGCGAAAATCATTGTAAGCAATAATCACTGTTTAGTTTTATTTTATATCTTTAATGATTCCAATATAGTAGGAACCGATAGTAGGTTCTACCCTTGACAGATAAATCATTGGACTAAATGCACAATATTTCATGTGAAATATTCGTTAAATTGGGCGACAGATGATAACAAAGTTTATATAGTTTTGCATGAAATTTTTTAAATTTTAGGTTGTAGCAACATCACGAAATAAAATATATTAATTTCTTTCTATATTGTATTTTTTTTTTTAACATGTAAGCATCTTTCATATATTTCATTGGATTTTTTTGATCTATACTCAAGCAATAATTGGTTGACTAATTTTTGAGCGAATATTGTAATCAATTGTTCATAAACATTGTCTGCTTTAATTAACATCTGAGTGTGTGTAGGAAGTACTAGTAATGATTTTCTCTCTTATAAATTTACATGCTTTATAACAGGTAAATTTTCATCTTCTATCTTTGTACGGTGGCAGTTTCGTGGCAATCTTCGCGGAATCCTTGTAACTTGCATAATACCTTTGTTTGTATCCTTATAATAATTTGAAATCAAACTTCAAAGAAAAAACTATTAATAAGAACAAATGGATGCATAATAACTATAGACGATGCAACATTAATAAGAGCTAATTGTAACGCGCGGTTACGTTACAAAATCGATGAATGATTAATAAGTAATGACGCAAAACATTTGTATTTTATAATAAAATAAATAAACAAAATTAAATTTACTTGTCAATTTGGATGATTCTTAAATGTTATAGACATTTTTTTATACTCTTCATAATATTTATATGATAAATAAATTTTTGAATGAATGATAATGAATCGATTATCTGATTAACGTAACCGCGAAGTTCAATGTAATGCACTGTAGAAAACATTCATTAACAAATATGAAAACTTGCAGCAGGGTGCAAGGATTAAAGGAAAAAGCATATTTCTGATAAAACAATCGTAACAAAAAATATGTAATACTGACTGTGAAAATGTACAATGCATGTGTTGACTGAAATAGTTGAGAAGTTACAATGATATAATAATTAAAGTTAAAGAAATAAACATAACATGAGCCATCAATTAGCCCGATCGAGTCCGCAGGGTTTCACTTGGCTCCGGAAGCTAAGTGAGAGTCATGTATTTCTAAAAAAAATATGCCAGTCAGCTAATGTATCAATAAAAGGTGTGGTGTTTGCAAACAAAAAATAATAACAAAACAACATAAAATCATGAAAAATAGAATTAAAGGTGAAAGCTTAAAGAAACTAAAAAAATGATTAAAAGGAGAAACGAGAATGAAGATTACAAATATTATTGAAACTCAACACGCCGCTTTTATTTACATCACAACATTTGAGACTAATAATTACTAAATGAATCTCAGTGATGCGTGAGAAAGCGAGTTTTGTAATATCGTTTCTTCTTAAAAGAAGCAAAACAAAAACATTCATTCAAATTTTCATATCCAACTTATCACAATTCGTTGAAAAATTGAACAAAAACTGAAAGAATGCTAAAAGAGAACCATCTGAAGAAAATAATAAGTCCTTATTAAAGCTATTTATATGTTCATACTGGTAATTTCGTTAAAAAAAATTACAATGAAAAAACTAATAAAAAATAAAAAAAGATAAAATGAAAATAACTGGTTAAAGAACAAGTAAAAACAGTCAATTATTTAAAGAATGACAATGGCTCTCGTATAATTAATTGAAAATAACCATTTGCGACAGTGTGTACTCGAGAGACACAAATGACATGGTAATAATGCTGATTAAATAGTGTACCTTTTTTTTTTATAAAATTTTACTACATGGAAGATCGGCGGGCTGGTGAGATGTCTGTCAGGCTATACACGTTACGCCACACGGTTTATTACAGCCGCCTATTTATACCGGTGTCATGGTATAGTTGATCATCGACTGCTCAGTAAATTTTGTACCGAAACGTGAAGCTCTAAATGATAATTTCATATGGAATTTAATTTTTTCACGAAACATGTGCATTATAAAAAATAAACTCGACAAAAAAATTGGAAAATAAAAATGAGTTTTTATTCTTTTGTGATCCTTCATATAAAATTCGAATTCTTTCATCAAGTGCCGAAGGCGTCACACCAGAGTAAGCTATGCAGCTTTTTCCACATCAAAAGAAAGGTACAAAAAAGGGAATATTTACATGATTGAAATTCAACGAAAATAATAGACATCACATATTAAAAACAACACTTCGAAAATTCTTTAGATTTATTTAAATAATTCAAGCTTAATCAAAAATATCAACATATTTTTTTGAATAAATTCTTAGCCTTTTTTCAATCAATTATTGAGACATGAGGAAACATTTTTGTGAATATCACATGATTAAGAATTAAATATACAGTGAATTTTTCATTACATTTATTACTTATTTAGTTCATAAACATTACATCAATTTATCTTCTCATTTTTTGTATATTTTATTATTACTAACAATTCTTATTATTAGATGTTTTTATTCAGGAAAAAATATCGTATAATAAACATTTTATTAATTTCTAACAGTTTTTTCGAATCAACTTACAAGAAAATCAATTTTGGAACATTTTTATTATTATCTATTATTGACGATTAATTATTTAATATAATTTTAGGGTAAATTTATTGACAATCTATGAAGAAGAATCTGATGATTCTTGATTATATTTGAGTTTATTTGAAGTTAAAAATGATAAAATTTATTATAAAATAACTATTAAAAATCTCTAAAAAGCAAAAAAAAACTTATACCAGCTTAATGTTTGTTACGTTTCGTACAATAACAGACCAAGCTTCTTTTCTTCGCTTCTTTACTGCTTTTATTTCAGTAATTCTTGAAAAGGACTTAATTATTATCTCAAATTGTTTAGAAAATAAAACATAATAACATTGCTGTAGGTATTTCAACATATTACTCAGTATATTTATAAATAAACTTTCATTTGTACAAAAACAGTATTAATATAATTTCGTAGTAAAAGGTAAGTTGGTGAAATTTTAAATTCTCTACTTACTCAATAAATGAAAGTTTAAATATTTTATCATTATAGCTCTCAATATGTATCATTCCATTTATTATAAGCCTGGTAGGAAATCAATACGTCAATTCATTAGTATCATAAATTGTTATTATAAAAAAATAAAAATTATTACGGCATTCATAATTTGAGATTTGGTAATTTTTAATAATTATTATTGATTTATTAGAAAATGTTTTTAATGACTGTAAATTACATGATTGTTACAGCAGAAAATTGATTATATTTTATAATATGGATAGGATAAAGAGTATTCGATAAAAAAAAGAGCATGAGATTTAAATCATGAAAACCTCAGTAATCTTCGGTAATTCTAAATCTCAGAAATCTTCATATGAATATTTTATCATCGTTTTTTTAATCTAAAAGTTTTTTTTTATGTTACTTAATATTCATAAAATCAAAAAACAACCAAGTTTTGTCTGGATAAAAGTTACGTACAAAAAAATACAACATAAAACTTTGTAAAAAAATAAAATTCAAGAAATTAGCAGTAAATTAACATGAAAATATTACTGATGAATTTTACAGTTTCAAATGTAATTTTAAAAAGTATTTTTTAATAAGCTCAAAAAGACGACTATTTAAGTATATACTCTTAGGATATTTACTAAAGGTGAGGGCATGAAAATAATATTGTTATTTGGATTTTCTTTGATATCTTTTCTTTGTTGATATTTTTATTATTTAACGTTTCATCGTGATATTGCAGCACGAGTAGGTAATTTCAACTCAGACTCATAAAAATTGTATTTGTTAGCTTTTTAAGTCATATTTTCATTGCTCTGATCTTAAAATATACTTAAGGAGTATATTCTTTTCTCTAATCAATTTTTACGATATTTTACAAAGATCTATAAAGCCTTTATAGATTTGTTTCTCTAGAACATAACAATAAAAAACTACAAAAAGAATTTCAGATAATTTTGTGCAATTTAAAAAAAAATAAATGACTTAAAAACAAATAATAAGCTAATTTAAACTAGTAACTAAATCTACATTTAAATTTGAACTAAAACTACATACATTCTAAATGCAAATCCTTTGTAAATAAATAAATGCAATTCTTTCCCAATGAAAATGATTTGTTCGATGCCAATTTTCCCTTGAGAATTTAACTATTGCTCTTTTGCATGAAAAAATGGTGAGTATAAAGTCCCATAGGTATTTATTTGCATCAAATATTATTTTATTGAATAAGTTTATCTTTTGAAATGTCATTCAAACCATAGATTACAATTAATAATATTGACACATAATATTATATAATTCATGAAAAGTATACACTCTAATGTATTTCATTTTTTAAGTTTCTTTCAGCTTGGAAATCTTGTGATATAATATTTTCTACTATGTAAATGGAACAAATGTATTACATAGATTCTATCAATATTTACCTCGTAAATGAAGATTAAAATTTTATCATCATAGTAATCAAATAATTGAATGATTTCATAGTAATTTAAACATATTACTTTTATAATTAAAATGGGTTTTCTCTTCAAAAACTATTAAAATTCAAAAAAACTTCTATTTTATTATTTAATTTATAAATGTTTTCATTACTAATTATCGGACTTATTAATTAATTACATTTAATAGGTAGAAATCTGAACTATCATTTAAGATGAATATTCAAAGTCATATGCATTAATGTGACCATCTCCTTTATGATGAATATTTCAGTTGATCATTAAAGGTTTCCATACATTTCCAGAACTTGCCATGCATGATGCTAATGCTATTTCTGCCAAATGAGTCGGTCTATGTGGAGGAGCGGCTACTTTGTGAAAGTTCTCTAATGCATTAATTAATATTTCCATAGCCTCAAGAGGTTTTTCTGCTTCCACAGATGCCAATCCTCTCGAATAATCTTCTTCACACTTTTTTAGATCTGCTAATCTTCGATTTAAATTCACTTTGTTTTTACATGATGAACATTTTATGATATAATTTGTTGGCTGTGGTAGAACAAGCAATCCATTACATCTTTCTGTTGTACACCTGAAAATATTTAGATTAGTTATAAAATTAATTCACTGTTTCATACTTTATTTGAAAATTGCTATCAATTAAATCAGTTTTTGATTTTTATATTAACCCATTAATCCCTATTGTGTCCATATGGACACCTCAATTTAGGTAGGATAAACTCGTGATTATGCCAACCCCTAAAAGTTAGTTTGATATATCAATATTTTTGATACTGCAGGTTCGAGCGTTAATTGATTAATTTGTTCATTGACTGAATGATAAAAGTATGTGAAAAAAAGGCAAAAAAGGAAATTTTTTCTGTGTTCCAATTGATACAATGTTCTCCAAAGATGTCTTGACATAATTTTTCTTTCATTTATGAATAAACTATTGAGCAACTTGAGGTACTACAGAGATATATTTATAAGTAAATGTGTTTACATTTATAAGTAATAAGGCGATAGATTTAGAATCTCTTTCACGCTTCTAAATTTCGCATTTAATCTTCAACGTTTGCGTTGTGTAGATCGTATTTATTTTGGTGATTCTGTTGTCATTTTATGGAAGTGCTTCTTACGCCGTGCGTTCTTAGAAGTTCTTTCCGTTAGCAAATTAAAAAGTACGTTTTGTAATTTGTGGCATCTACCGAGTAGTAAATATAAACTGCCTATCAATTTTTCTGTTCTCAACAACAGTTATTGAGAAAAAATTAGGAATTTCTATTAACGTTTACATAAAAATTAGTTACTAAATTTTAATATTTAGTGTCTCATTCGTCGCATACGATCTGATGTTCACGCCAATCAGTTATTGTAGAAGTGTCGCCTTGATCACATCTGTGTAATTCAGTGCAAAAAGTGAAAACGTGATAAATGGACATTATGAATACAGCAGAATTATTAAATGTGTGGAATTTACCTCATCTTATTATTGCATTTGAAGGTAACGTATTTCTGTGTATTGTATGACACATTTATGTGTATAAATATTATATAGTTTAGATATTAATTTACCTGAAAATAGTAACAAATTAAAGTATTCGTTTTTATATTTGGAGCCCAGCGTTTTAGAATTTACTGTTTTAAATATTTAATAACTAAAAATTATTATTTTTTATCTCCTCTTCTATTACTTCATACTATTTTTTATTTTTTTCTAAAAGGGATCAATTTACATCTACTTTCAGTTGATGATAATCGACTATCTTCAATTATCACAGATCCAAATGATCTTGCTAAATTTCGTTTTAATTTAAATAAATGGCAAAATGACTTTAATTATAACAATAATCAGGTACACATGGGATTTTTTATAATTTTTATTTAAATTTGAATTGATGGAAATGTAAGTTTGCCAGATCTTTGATTAGTTTAAAGTCGATCAATCATTCGATAATTTTGCATTAACACAGAGAAGATTTTGTCTTTTTATAGTATTCAATTACTTGAATATCATTCGTGTCTAATTTTTTTAGCTAACGCTTGATTTTCAAAAACTGTTTCCTGGAAAAGAAAATCATTTACACGGAGAAAACTGGCACTCGACATTATATAAAAAATTACAATAATATCGTACACAGTGCAATACACAATTAAAAAAATACTAGAACTCGTAAATAGCCACGCAACTATATGGTAATTTCAAGCAAAGAGGATGGTAAATTCTCTAATATCAGAATTATCATAATAAAGTTATTAAAAAATATTTATTATAATTAATTTTTTACTTTGCGTTTAGTAAAATTTTCGGAATGTATCGTAGAATTTCGTATCAATGATTTTCTAATTTTTACAATGTAAAACGACAGAATTTTTACAATAATTAGAATGAACTTATGCTAATTAAATTAAAAAAGCTCGTAAATTGTTTTGAAAAGTTTACTAAGTACAATAGAAAATATGAGTGATATAGATCACGTAATTTTTACAAAAAAGCATGGTCTTTTACAAGTAGCTCATATTTTACGTTATATTTAGTAAATTTTTTAAGACGATTCACATTATTTTCCAATTCAATTAACGAAAAAACAGCTGATGAATTTTTTTGGAATTTATAAACTTTTGTATGTTAGATTTTACTACCTTATTATCAATATTATTCAATGTTGATTCTTTTTTACTTAACGTGATCGAAAAATTACTCCATGCTGAAGAAAAATTCATTTCTACAATCGTTGAAACAAAGAATATCTTTCTAAGGAATTTGCTTTCTTAGAAATTGGCAATAACATCATCAACTTGATCACAAATTTTACTATACTTTTAGTAATTCTTGTTGTCATGTGGATCGGGCTGGTTAAGTTTTCTTCAGTTGAGCTGAGAATATCACGTAGTAAAGTAGTGACTGTTTTTTTAATTTCTAGTGTTGTGATTCTTCTTTGTTTTAAGAAACATGGATACATCAGAAAAACTACCAGATCTAACACAGTTTTTCATGGCGTTCCAAGGTACGTAAATAATATAAAAATTTTAATTAAATAAATAATAATTCGACTATTAATTCTTTTTTATTGTGGAATTGATGAATTGATCTCGTTTAGCATAATCATGTCGTAAAAAGAACTTGGGTATCTAATTTTTGATGAAATGAATTAAATTTGTAGTCGTTTCGAAAGTAATAAAAATAGGTTTTTATCAATTATTCTTTAAAATTCGAATAAAGATTGTATTTTTTGATACTATTATTTATGAATATTTAGAAATAGCAAAGAGATAAGTTCCTTTTTTTAATAGTAAAATGAATATTATACATTAATAAGATGAGTCAAAAGTTCATTCATATATGTATATATACATATTTGTACGTTTCTTCTTCTCCTTACCTAGGCTAGATTACATTAAATAACTTTTTTTTCAAAAAAAAATCATGAATAGAAAAAATTATTTTTTGAATTTTATTGGTTTTATAACAGAGGCTCCTAGTGTAAGCGAAATTGCTATAACGCCTCATGCTCCGTATGAACAAAGTGAAGAAGTAATTTATACTAATCTAAGCTCTCGAAATATAAACACAGCAGCAGAAACGTTTCAAATAAATACTCAAATCGAGAATCCCTCAATGACTCAGATACGTGAAAAATGCGATACGATTTTGTTGTCCACATCAGGTTTGTTTATACTGTACACTTCGTTCATTAAAAATAATTATAAATGTAAAATTATTTTTTCATTATTTCATTTTATTTTTTTTTAATGAAAAATACTTTATATTGTTTAAGCTCATTTATATTTTTATACTCAATTTCTTAAATGTAAATTATATTTTCCTATTCATGTAGATATACCTGCTCCTACACACATTCATGAAACTCCAACAACTCATGATATAAATAATATTTCCACTAATAATTGTACAAACGTTCACAATAATGCCAATGACACTAATTTTAATAATATCGCTTGTGGTGAACAATTATCAATTGTCACATCAAATAACCCTCAACTAATACAAAATTTACCATACATTGACAACGAAGATGGAGGCGAGATAATAACGGATGAAGAAGTCGACTCACTTGTACGGATTTGTTGAATAATTTCATTTTTCATATCTTTATTTTACCTTATTTCTTTCTATTAACTATTTACTATCATGCTTCTATAATAATTTGTTATTTTCTGTATGTTCAAAGAATCATTTTTTTCCTTTCATTATTTAGAATTTGAGAGATTTTTTGAACTCTACTTCTAACGGTCGTGCGGTTTTAATAGGAGAGCAAGATGGGAAACTAAATAATGCATTAAGAAATAGACTTACTAGAGAAGTCATAGGACGCGAATTCCAAAATTCCATAGAAAAATATGTTTGTGATTTGACAGTATCACAGTTTATGTAGACATTTTTTCAAAATTTTTTACTGATGGAAAAATTGATTTCATATTTAACTTACAATCAATAATAATAATTATTTCATGATAATGTTCTCGATATCAAATAATCAATTTTTGTTATTTATGAGTTACATGTCTATTTATTAATTATAAATTAATCAGTTGATAATTAATTATGTAATTAATAACTAACTTTTTTTAATAATTTTAGCATAATCAAAAATATTTGTCTATGAAGTTACAATTTTTCGATCAGTATCGTAAAACTATAAATAAAAATTTTTTGTTACATGCAATTTTTCTATTAACAGAATAACTCCAAAACGGTTCTTCACGATAACAAAAGCGATAAGGAAGCTTTTCAAATTAGAACCTCGTAGGGTATATTATAAACCATATGAGTCAAAAACAAATACTCCAAAATATTTACCAACTGGAAAATTATATGATCATTATCGTTACTTACAACGTAAATGTCGGAAAGATAACGTTTTGAAAGATCAAACAAAGGTTCAAACTGGAAGTCAAGATCTTACTTCTGTTGAAGAGTCAGTTGGAAATTCTTTAACTACTGAAGGTATTAATATGATAGTAATTTAAAATATATTTTGACTTGTAAAACTATGTTAGTATTTTTTTTATTCAGCTATTGAAAAGCATTTGTAAATACTCGAAGAAAATAAAGAAGAAATAAACGTCATATGTCTTTCGTGGTTTTATACATTTACTAAACGCCAGAAAATCTTAAAAGAAGAACATCTATCAATTTACAACTATTTACAACGATTTCCTTGTTTACAAAGTGAAATAGGATATCAATTGGTATGGTTTACAAGTGTAGCATTATATTTAGTACTTTTTACTGTTGGACAATGTATCTATGCGTTGCAAAATTTTTTACAGTTGGAAAATGACTTTAAACAAATGTTTCCTGATAATCATAATAAGCTGCAAATTAACTGGCCATTAATTAAATTAAAACTTATTCAAGTTTTGACAGAAAGTACAAAAAAATTAAATTTAAGAGATTCAGCTCTTCTTCAGGAATTACATCGCAGTGACCCATGTACGTATTGAACTTGATATTTAAACGACCGAGAAGTATGCTCCGTGAACATGAATTAGTACAATATCAATTAACAATTAGTAAAAATAATTCACTCATTTATTTTTAATAAAGTTTTGCTTTTTAATAAAAAAATTAAATATGATTTTTTTCTGATATTAACTTTAAATTGTCTTCAACAGTGATATCTGTTCAGGTAGACATCTTCTCAGGTAGATATTCCAGAAAATCAGCAAAAACTTAGCAAAGGCACAAAAAGACCACGATTAATAACACATCGACCAGCTTCTCTGCAAGAAGCGAGAGAAGGATTATTCCTAATTGTACCTGTAAGTAATTTTTTGATATTATTGATGGTAATTAAATAAAAATTCATTCGTGCCATGTTCATTTCTTATGAATTTATAAAATAATTAACTTGCTAATGAATTGTTCTTGCTCGATATACCTTCATTATAGGTACAATAAAATTTGTTTATTTTTTCAGAATGTGGCAAACTTGGATATTATTGTACAGCAAAAAGATCTGAATATAAGACTTTAGGTTTATCTGTACAACCATTGCCCATTTTTGTTGGAGAAGTAGATAATATTCAAGATGCTTATGTCATCATAGATGATATTATTTATCGAGCTAAAGAACCTATGCGAGCAATTGAAATTGCATTTGCGATTTGTATGGCCGTCGATGGTAAATATTCAGCTCCAGCTTTACATTCATGGTTATTTATACAGCAAGTTTGCTTCAATATATTCTTGAAGACTGACAAATTTACGACTTCAATGACAGCTTTGTTTGATGCAGTTAGAGTATAAATTATCGCATTTAAATATCTAATTAAGTTTCTTTATTATTTATTATAAGTTTTTCTAACGAAGTTAACGTATAAGTAATTGCGTTTTTTTTTATTCATTATGTTTATATGTTTTGAGTGTAAAGACAGCTTAATTAGCAATCAAAAATTATTAGAACATATTCGAACAGTACATATTTTTTTGAAAGTCTACAGATGTAGTGAAATTGAATGTCGACGAAGTTTTTCGTCATATTATAGTTTTTGGCGACATCGCAATCGTGAGCATGATTCTAGCACTACTTTTAAATCGTTTACTGAATGTGTTTCAAATCCGATATGTAATCAAAATGAACCTTATTATAACAAATTTGATGTAGCGTTATTACTCAAGCCGTGTAATATTGATAATAATAAAGTGAGTACTTTCAATGCAGAGACAAATGCAGTCGATGAATCATTACCTATTGATGTAAGTGATTTAGAAGATAAAATTATAGAAACAATTGAAATGCCTAACTTTAAAAATGTAAACATTAATTTTGAGAATTTTGAAAGTAATTTAAATAATATAACTTCTCGTATGATAGCAAAGTGGTATAGTTTAAATGATTTACTAAGAAAAAGAGTACAAATGATACTAAATGATATTACTACTTTTTTATATGAAGAAGCAATGACTTTTTTACAGAATAAAGTTTTAAGTAGATTCGAATATTTTCATGATACACCTCAAAATATATGTGAAATTCGTCAAGTGTTTGATTGCTTGAGAAATCCATTAAAAAATTTAAACACTGAATATAACCAATTCAAATATTTTGTCGAAAAAGGTACGTTAATTTTGCCTGTTCAACATACTATAGGATATTACGACGAATATTGCGATGAAAAAGGGAAAACTGTTATTAAGAAGGCTCTGATAACAATACAATATATTTCTATGTATAAAGTGTTTACAAAATTTTTTAGTATGCCTAACGTGTATTCTAAGGTCACAAAATATGTTGATTTTTTATATAATAATTCTAGCATTTTGTTGAATATAATTCAAGCTGATCTATGGAAAGAAAAAAGAGCTACATTTGGTGATAAACTTGTACTGCCTTTATTGATGTATTTTGATGAATATGAAAGGAACAACCCTTTAGGGAGTCACAAGGGAGTCGAGAAATGTGGTGCTTTATATTTAAAAATACCCTGTCTTCTTCCAATATATCAATCGAAATTATCAAATGTTTTTTTATTTGGCTTATTTAATGCTACAGATATAGATAATCCAAAGTCTTTTAGTCCGGCAGTAGACCAATTAAATGATTTAGAAAATAATGGAATTACAATACATATTGATAATCAACCTCGTAAAATTTATTTCAAATTATAGTATTATAGGAGACAATTTAGCTCTTCATCAAATTTTCGGTTTAGTTCAAAGTTTTGATACCAAATTTTTCTGTAGATTTTGTTTGATAAAAAATGAAGATATAAATAGTGTTTTTGACGACAGTCAATGTACATTACGTACAAAAGATAATTATGAAAGCCTTATATAAAAGAAAAAACATATTTTTCTCTAGACGACTTCAATTTACTTGTGCGAGGTTTTCATTTCAATTACAATGATAAACAAAATAAGCCCGCTGACTTAACCGAAAATCATTTAAAAAAAAGTGCTTTACAATGACTGCAAGCGAAATGCTTAATTTAATTCGTAATTTGCCAATGATTATAGGTCACTTAATTCCTGAAGAATGTGAATACTGGAATTTAATATTAACATTACAAAAGATCATATTTTGTGTAACAGAAAAATACTGTCCATTTGAGCATTATTATTTATTAGAAAGTTATATAAGTGATTATTTAAGTACTCTCCAAGAATTGTTTCCTAACTCTTTTAAGCTAAAACATCATTTTTTAACGCATTATGGAAGAGTTATGAAATTAGTTGGTCCTTTGTGGCACATTGCTTGTATGAGTTTCGAAAGAAAGCATAGACCAAGTAAAGTTACGGCTCGTGTTTCTACACGGAGAGAAAATTCATAGAAAAATTACTGTGCTCAGCACTACAATCGACGTGTGAAAGCCGAACATAGTCAATTTTGTACGGCAAAAATATAAAAATCATAATTAATCATAGAAAATTTAAAGGATAAAATATTCTTTCTTAAAATTCAGCTTTGTAAAATTTGTAAAACAGCACAGTAAAAAGTTCCATTCCCGACAGAAAAATATTTTTTAATTGTTTTTCTTACAAAAATTACGATTTAAGCTGCCATAGAGTCCTAGACGAACTAATATATTTTACCATGCTGTCTTATAATTTTTCAAATGCTATCTGCTAATAGTAGAAAGAAAGAAAGAGAAAGAAGGTATCAACGCTGTTGAGCATGAGAATTATTTTAAACAAAAAAATGATATCTCATTAACTATTAATCGTAGAGAAGCCTATAAGGGGTCATTTTGTTCGTAAAGCGATTTTCTAAAAATTGTACGCATTATGTCTAGATCTCGGATTCATAGTTTTCGAGATATTCTACTATTAAGTTAAAACAACGTGCATTCTGCTATTAACATAAGAAAGAATCGAAGGTCGGAAAAGATCGGGCATCTTCGAAGTTTTTCGAAGCAGGTTTGAATACGTTTATTGTTCCTCAGTGCGTAATTGACTGTGTTATCAATAGAGAGTGATACATTATACAGTGACACATAAAAGTGCGTCATTTTGTAACGACGTGAGTAATCTTTCACAAACTTTAATAGCAACTAATATTTAACATTCATAATATCTATTATTCATTTCTTAAATAATTAACTGATTTTGGTATTATTTTTTATTTACAGTAAAATGGTAAGTAGTTCATACTAAATAGTCTAACTCCCACAACACAACTTCTAAGCCTTTTCTTGTCGAAAAAATGACAACAATTAAAAATATCGAATCAGTTTTTGTTCAAACTCAACTTTTGTAAAGTGCAAAAGTGTTAACAGTGTTAGTGAAATAGTGGATTTATTTATTAAAATTGAAAAATTTTTCTTTCGTTAATTATAAGTGATCAAAAGATGATGGTTTTTGTAGTAAAGTAGTCATTTTCCAGTGTTTTTAACCGTTGTCATTTTTTTCAATTACTAGTCAATTGTGTTCTTTCTCAATTTTTAGATAGTTTTATCTTACAGGATTTACAAGGGCATTTTGAACGTCCAGAAATTATCAACAACGTGAGTGTCATTAACTTATGATCAATAACTATTTGAACAAAGGACAAATAATTTATATTTAAAAATTTTTTTTACAGCCTATATACCAACTTTTATTAAATTCAGCTGATGGCAAAAGTGTTTTAAAATATTATCGAGATAATGGATGCTTGAAGAAAACCTTAAGAAATTTACTCAGCAGACTTATACTCAGCCCTGAAAAAGATAGACAATTAGAAACAGTTCTCCAAGTGCCAAATAAAGATATTTTAGAAAAATTTCAGTAAGTTAAGATGTGCAGTTATACTAAACTATAATAATTATTCACAAAAATTGGGCATGATTATAAACATATTAATCAATGACTTTATTATTTCTAGCATTAATAGTGAACGATTTATTCAGTGGTCCGAGGATATTGAAAAATTATTGTTTTTTGGGTTCCACACCTTCGGAAAATGCAACCGTCATAAAATTACTAGCGTGTATGTTTATCACAGACATTTATCGTAGAAACCTTTTGTCAAAAAAAAATTAAATTTGGTATAATTAGACATATTTTACAGTACTTATAACTAAAAAATATTTCTCATATAAACTGTAGAAGGAATCAAATGCAAATTTTGAAATTATTGCATTGAAATAAACTATTTTTCATGAGAACTTCCTTTTTTAGAAGAAGAACTGCATGCAGTGGAATGGTTAAAAGTAAATCTTATCCCACATAACACAGTCAGAGATCAGTGGAAAATTGTGTACTCTCTACGTCAAAAATTATTGAAAAACGGGTGTTCAGTCGATGATTACTTTGAGAAATTTCCTGCATTGAAAGGCGCATTGGGTGCTGATCTGGTAATATTCATACTATCAATAAAAGATTTGTAATTATAGTTGGTTGTACGATTTAATGTCTTACATGGAATGTCAATTCTTTACAGTTATCATCAGACTTCAACACCCTCTATTCTAATCGGAAAAACATATTTTTTGATCGCTGGGAAGTTGCAAGAACTATCATCGCTTCTAACCTGAAAAATTGTAAACAACTGACAGGTGAAGATTTTGGGTTATACCACGCTTTGCCACCTCTATCCCAGCGCAATAAGGATTCTATTCTCCTCTATTTACTGCCTTATCTCATCACACCCCCACGAAAGTATAAGAAAAATAATCCTTCTACTGAAGAAAGAATAACCATACGCGAAAAACAAGAATCGTTTTTTATTCATGCTGAAACATCTGCTGATATTCACATTGCTTTAGAAAGACAGCGACAAGTTTGTATAACCTCAAAAACAACCCTTCAGCCGATCCCTATATTCGTCGGTCCATTAGCAAATTTAGAATCATTCTACGTATATCTAAATAACTCTATCGAAAATCCTACTATTTACGAAGTGCAATCTGTATTACATGCAATAGATTTAACGTTCAAAATTTTTTTTGCACTAAAATGTTCTTATCCTATTAGAGCAAATCCAGTTTGGGTTTTTATTCAAAAATCTTTTTATAATATAAATATCGCAGCGGAAAAGTGCAGCAAAAGTACAGAAGTTTTAATTGCAAGTATTTTGAAAAATTGTGAACTTGGAATCGAAAACATTAACCCAAATTAATTACAAAAATGTCGTTTGAATGCAAAATGTGTGAAATATCAATAAAAGACTGTAAAAATTATATTAGTCATGTTAATAGAAGTCATTCCGATTTAAATAGTTTTCCATGTGGAAAAACATCATGCTTAAGAATTTTTAAATCCATAAACTCTATGAGATGTCATGCAGAAAAAAAACATAGTGATAAAATAATGGAACCTCCACCAAAAAGAAAGCAGCGTGTTACAGAGCATACAACTGAGAAAAAAAAGAAATAATTAACGACAATGATTTACCGTTTGATCCGCAAATACTGAATAATGAACCATCCACCTCACAACTCGTTGTAGACTCAAATTCTTTTATTAATTCTAAAGACTGGGTACATTTTGCGGCGAAAATCTATAGTTATCCTGACATTTCTAGAAATCGATCATTGGAAATTTTGAATGACGTACGTACGTTATTGAAAAATGTATTAACTGAAACGGTTAAAGTTGTGTCAGATACTTTTAATTCCGAAACAATCTATAAAGATTCATCGGTTCAATCAAAAATCGAAAACAAAATTGCAAAAACCATGAACGATTATACTAATAAACTCGATGATTTCAATAATGAATACAATATTTTTGCCGAATTCAAAAAGTTAAAGAATTTCATTCCTCCGCAATCATATCAGTTAGGTGAAAGGCAAGACTTTCGGCGACGACATGAAACAATAAACTTGAAGATGATCCCGGTAACTGCAGAATTCATACCACTTCATTTAGTTTTTAAAAAATTTTTCGAAATGCCAACTATTTTCGATGAGACATTAAATTATATAAATTCACTAAAATACAATACTGCTATCATATCGAACTTTATTCAAGGAGAATTGTGGAAAACACTTACTATCAATGACGGTGATAAAATAGTTCTTCCACTTTTTTTATATTATGACGACTATGAAAATAATAATCCGTTGGGCAGCCATCGTGGAATATCAAAATGTGGTGCGGTTTATGTATCAATACCATGCTTGCCACCAAGATTTCAATCCAAGCTTGAAAATATTTTTCTATTTATATTATTTAACACATTGGATCGAAAATATATAAAAAATAATATCATCTTTTCTAAAGTTAAACAAGAATTGGAATTGTTAGAACACACTGGTATTACTATCGATCTTCCGAACGGACATAAACAATTATATTTTCGTTTATCTTTAGTAATTGGAGATATTCTGGGGGTACATTATTTACTTGGGTTTACAGAAAGTGTTTATCAAAAAAAATTTTGTCGGTTTTGTTTAACAAATCGATCTGAAATTAATAGTGTTTTAAAAGAAGATCAGTGTATCATACGATCTGAATCTAGTTATGAAGTAGATTTATTGAAAAATAATGCGAAGGAAACTGGCATTGTTGAACGATGTGTGTTGGAAGGTATAGGTGGTTTTCATCCACTAAAGAATTTCACTGTTGATATTATTCACGACGTATTCGAAGGTATTTGCAGATATGATATAGCTCTTATTCTTTCTTATTTTATAAATGCAAAATTTTTCACTCTCGAACAACTTAATACTTTAATAAAGGGTTTTGATTATGGACCCATTAAAAATAAACCTTCAGAAATTCTTGAATCTCATATAAAGAACAAACAAATAATTATGTATGCATCAGAAATGATAACATTGTCATTGCATTTGCCTTTAATAATATCCCATTTAATCCCTGATTCTAATGAAGTCTGGCAATTACTCTTATCAATGCAAAAAATTATAAATATACTAATGAGCTATGAAGTTGACGAGAACGCTTATCTCGTCTTGGGTGTTGTAATAACTGAATATTTAGAAATATTGGCAACATGCTTTCCTGATTCGTTCAAACCGAAACATCATTTTATGGTTCATTATTCAAGAGTAATGCATCTTTGCGGTCCATTATCGAAAATATCAACGATGCGATTTGAAGCCAAACATCGGCAGTGTAAAGTTACTTCTCATGCTGCTGTAAGCCGTGTTAATGTTTGCAAAACTATCGCCATAAAGCATCAACTTTGCCAAAACTATCGTTTTTTGATAAATAAAGTACCGGAGGGTCTATCTTATGAATTTAAAACAATAAAAAATATAAAATTAATACATTTAAACGGGTATTCTGGGTACGCAAAACTTCTGCCAGCGTCTGTTAGTAATTTAATTTATATCAATTGCATAAAAAAAATTAATTTTTATAGCAATGTTATAGAAATTGGAAACGTTATTATGGTACCACATAAAGATGCTCCTATTTTTTACAAAGTAGATAATATTATAGTTTGTAGCAATATTAAAGTATGTCTTATGGTTAAAAAATTAATAAGTACATTCCTCTACGAAAAAACTGAATGTTATCGATTGTACAACGATCAGTATACGTGGGATGTACTAAATTTGGATGACCTATTTAGCTTTAAGATTACGAATCTTGTAAGAGCATCTAATGGTGCGAAATTTATTCTCAAAAATTGGTTTTAATTTAAATAAAGATATATTTAATAATTCATAAAAGTGTTTTATCATTATCAAATTCAACCGCGATTCCTTAATTTCCCTAAATCAAAAAAACATTATTAATTTTTTACGTTACAGCCTTTTTTTGAATCAAAAATAAATAATAAGCTGTAGAGAAATTAATACATTGATATATAAATATTGTTAAGCATACTTAGAAATTTTACTAAATCGATAAGGAAGTTTTCTAATACAGCACATTAAATTTTACCATGCCAGCACAACAATTTTTATGAAGCTATGACTAATACTCTTTATGTTTCAATTTGATAATATTTACGTTTCAATTTAATAATATTTACATGATCGTAAAATACTTTTTACTTTGGTCGTCGATCGCGCACGCATTATAAGAGAGCATGGTAATTTTTCTGAAATTTTCTCTACAAAAATTATATGATTTTTCTCTCCGTGTATGAGTCATCGGAATATTTGCTATACTTTAGCTTTAAAAGAACAACTAGTACTTAATAATTACTTTTTAACAGCACATGATGAAGAATATGAGTTTATATCAGGTGCGAAAAATGAAGTTTTGATACATGAACTTAATAACTACAAATATTTTTATAATACTTTACTATTGATAGCTTCAGAAAAAAAAGTATCTGTTACTGATTGGATTTGTTATGATGGTTTCACATTAAAACCAGAAATGATAGTGATGGTCCCGTCTGAAAATGGGCCAAATTTCTTTTTTATTAATTATTTAGTTTTATGTGAATCACATAAATTGATCGCTCTTACACAAAAGTTAATTGCATATTATAATCATCATTTTCAAGCGTACGAGATTGAAAAAAATGTTTACTCATTTATACCATTATATTGGATTGATATACGTTATAATATAATAACTTATAAAATTTTACTTGGTGATGGTAAAGAATACGTTGCAAAAAGATGGATTTGAGTAATCTATAATGATCCACGTTTATAAACTAAATCTTACTCAAGAGTATTGTAAGCTGCTAGTGTATGACATGATTATAAAACATATATAATAAAACATTTAAAAGATAAATTTGTTTATAAGAATTATTATTAACAATTCGTAAGCTTTTGTAATTTTTCTTTTCAACATTTCATAAAATTTTAATTATATAAAATAAAAATTAAATTACAACATAGAAAATTTTCTACTACTTTTGAATAACTTTAATAATAAAATTTATGTAAAAATAATTCTAAGTAATATCAATAATTTCAAACAGCATTCAGTAGTAATTAACAAAACATTCTGTGGGTTTTGGAAAACAATAAAAATTTAGTAATTCTTCTATACATTTTTATATAAAATTTATTAAAAATTGAGCTTCAGTTTTCTCCGTGTATTTCAAAATTGGCCGCTCATCAAGTTGAAATTATTGCAAAAATTACGTCAAAGTAGGAAAGCAAGAAGTACATCTGACCAGGTACTAGTAGATTCATTGGCAACACTTCCTGCAGGTAACTATTCATTTATTTTTTTCAGGATAAATTGTGAGGACTATCAGAATTTTAAGAATAACAATTTCTTCTAGCAAAACAAGATGCTGTATTTCTCCATTTACTGCCATTATTAATGAGCACTGCATATGTTACAAAGCCACAAAATGAAGTAACAAAGGATTTAGGTGAACCTCCAGTTAAAAAAATACAAGAGATCAAAAAACGTCGCGCCACTTTACAAGAAAGTAGAGACGGGCTATTCATCATTGTACCGGTAAATATCCATGTGATGTTTATATGTATTCTTACCAGTTTATTTAAGTTAAAGCTTTGCACATGAATTTGCAATGATATTTCTATATTACATGCTTCAAAACATCAATATGATTGTAAATTGTTTCAGACTATCGCAAACTTAGATCGTGTAATTGAAGAAAAAAGGGAGCATCTCCGAAATTTGAAGTTAACATTACAGCCTATTCCAGTGATCATTGGAACTCTCAGAGAAGTGGAAGACGTTTATGTTATCGTTGATGATAATAAATATCGCGTTAGTGATTTTTTAACTGCAGTAGATCTTGCGTTAAAAATTTATCAAGCTCTCGATTACAAATATCCAGAAGCTGCACTAAATTCGTGGTTATTTATTCAAGCTGGTTGTTATGATATTCCTATGAAAACAAAACATTTTTCACAATCAGTACAAGAGTTAATATGTTTTGTAAGAAATTAATTCAAAACGCATTTTCAAGACTTAATTTAGCATTTATAATTTTTATTAGTTATTTATGTTAATGGTATTTTAAAATTTATTTTTATCAAAAATGATCAAAGAATAATATTCAGTATTTGTCTTTTAATTAGTGGAAGAATATTCTACAAATTAATTTAAAAAAATTTCATCCAAGTTTGTTTTTGATTATTCTATGTAAAAATGAATATTTGTTTTTGTTGTGAACAACAATTAAAAACTAATTTAGATCTCTTGTTACATATTAAAGTTGCTCATAGGACTTTAACCGCGTATAGATGTATGGAAAGTGATTGCAAGCGCAGTTTTTTATTATATTACAGCTTTTGGAAACATCGTAAACGAGAGCATGATGTATTTGTAATTAAGTGGTACTGTATTAAAGACTTACCAAGAAAACGAGTTGCTATGTCAATTGAAGACTTCCGATTATTATTATTAGACGAATGTTTAGACATATTAAAAGAAAAAGTATGTACAAGATTTTTGGCACTTGGCGAAAGTCAGAATGGATTAAATGAGATGCAAGAGATGTTCGATCACATTAAAAAACCGTTCCATAATTTAAACTCAGAACATACGATATTTAAAAAATTTGAAAGACTTGGTACTTTGATTTTACCAATTGTTAGAATAGTTGATTATCAAAAAAATTTATATTGAAAAATTGAATAACTGCTCATCTCTTTGTCACAATGTAATTCAAGGTAAATTATAGAAACTCAAAATTAAAAATTTTGAAAAGAAAATTATTTTACCATTGTTGTTGTATAGTGATGAATATGAAACAAATAATCCTTAAGCTGCCCACAAAGAATTACAAAAATGTTGTGCGTTATATGTGAAAATTGCTTGTCTTCCACCTGAGTACTAATCAAAAGAATCAAGTATTTTTTTATTGGGATTGTTTAATGCACTGGGTCATCAGAACTCTAAGATTTTTATCCCGCTATTGAAGAAATTAATCATTTAGAGGTCAATGGCATTGAAGTTATAATTGATCGCGAAGTTAAAAAGATTTATTTTAAATTAATTTGCATTGTTGGTGATAATTTGGGTCTGCATCAAATGTTTGGCTTACTTGAAAATTTTAATGCAACTTACTTTTGTCGTTTCTGTTACACTAAACGAAATGATATTGATAAAGTATTTAATGATAAAAACTGTGTTCTTCGTGATAAAATAAGTTAAAAAACAGATTTAGCAGCTGACGATGGTCAATCGAGAGGAATTATGAAGCTGTGTATCTTCCATTCTCTATCAGATTTTCATTTAACAACTAATTACTCTGTAGACTTGCTGCATGATTTACTAGAGGGTGTATGTCAGTACGACATTGGTTTAATTTTTTATTATTACATTATCGAATGTGAATATTTTTCTATAAAAACATTAAATGATTTGTTATTTGGGTTTAATTATAACTTCAATGATCGACAATACAGACCGCCAGAATTCAGTGAAACACATTTAAAAAATAAAAAATACTCTATGGGCGCAGCTGAAATGCTTTGTTTAATGCGAAATATTACATTAATAATAGGTCATTTAATACCTCCAAACAATGATCAATGGCAATTTGTACAAATATTACAAGAAATTGTACTATTCGTCACTGAAAAATTTTGTCAATTCCAGTCCCATGAATATCTTGCTGATTTAATTTCTGATTATTTATCCCAATTGCAAACTTTATTCCCTAATTCTTAAAACCCTAAGCACTATCTTCTTATCCATTATCCAAGAGCAATGAATATGCTTGGTCCTTTGTGGCACATAGCTTGCATAAGTTTTGAACGAAAGCATCGTTCTTCAAAAATAACTTCTCATGTCTCTGTTAGTCGTCGTAATATATTTTATACCCTAGCATTGAAGCATCAATTGATTTTAAATTATACATTTTTAGTACCGCAAACAATTCCAATATTAATTACTGGTCCAATCAAAAAAATGGCTGTAAAAGATCTAATAGGGCATGATTTATATCAAAATTGCAACGAATTACAATCAATCCATATGCTATCAGTCACAAAATGGGTATCTTATGAAGGACATGTTTTAAAACCCAACATGATATTAGCTATACCAGGTGACAATAAACCAATTTTTTATGAAGTCTATTATTTAATTGTAAACGATTCTAGTACCATATCAGTTATAGGAAAGCGGTTGTTTTGTTGCCTAAATGAACATTTCAGAGCATATGAAATAATTAACACACAAGTGTCAAAATTTATTTGGTTGACATGGCCTCAAATTCGAACTAGTTTAGTCACGTATAAAACTCGCTTCGGAAAAAGTTTTGAATATATAGCAAAAAGATGGGTATAGAATGAACAAATAATAATATTATTTATGGTGTTCCTCAATATTTATGTTTGTGTTATTGAATTATATTATTTACGAAAAAAAATAAAATAAATGATTGTAGAAAATACTGTGAATTGTATTCAATATTTATAAATATTTGTATTCAATATTTATTAATATTTGTATTTAATATTTATTATTATTATTATTATTATTATTATTATTATTATTATTATTATTATTATTATTATTATTATTATTATCATTTTTTATAGTTCTTTATAAAAATTTCAATTCTCTTAGTAATAAAAATGATACAGTCTTTTTAAAATATACTAACCTTTTAGAGTAATTTAACATATCAATTTCATTATTTTAATATCGACTTTGTAAAAATTTGGAATGGGGAATTTAAAAATTAATGTTCACTCAATCGTAATTTTTCCAAAAAGCTTCGAAATTTCTCATAAAAACTCGAACTGTTTCCCGATTACTATAAAGCTTACTAATTTTCGTTTTATTTTGATTAATAACTAGGGAAATTTCGAGTTCGGTTTTTTTCCGTGTATATGCTAGAACTACCTTAAAGCATATTTTTATCCTGTAAACAGTATTTACATCGTGTGTTGATGGTACTTCTCTATTGTAACCTTGGAGTAAATGCGGTATTATTTTAACAATTTTACATTTTACGAAACAAGCAGTTTTTCTTCTTCAATATTAAACATCGCAAACATATTTGTATGTATATACGTTAAAAATTATTTTAAGTGAACAATGAAACCAATCATCATTGCATTGCAAATTCAAAATCCCGTCACATATGGTTGAAATCCATACAGATAATGTATGACGTCATAAATGAACTATAGCAATTTTGTAAACACTTCTTTTACACATAACAGTGTGTGAAAAATTTACACACGTAATATAGTTTATTAATGGCGTTATACATGTAACACGCATCAAATGATAAATTTTACACATGTATGAATCATCTCGGATTTGCAGTGTAGCAACTAATAAAAGCGACAAACCAAGAATACTTACATATTTTATCTGTTAGCATAAAGAGAAGTGTAAAAAAAACCAAACAGGGCTTTTTTGACATTCAGTCAACACCCACATTATATTTGCCCATTTAGCGTGCATTAAGTATGAATGTGGTGTGACGGTAAATTCGGTGCAGCCAAGTGTAAACCCAATGTAATGGTACAAAAAAACGCAGTGTGTATGTGAAGTGCAGATTTGGTGTAAATATAAGTTTATCACTTTAATTCAATGTGTGTAAGTGTAATAGTAGTATGTATCTAATAAAAATATACTGAGTATGTCTAGTATTTTCATGAGGTAAAATTTGTTGCCCGGGTAATCCTTGAAGTAAGCAACTAAAAATAGAATGATCTGTTGAATATAATAGCAGTATAAAAAAGAAACTTGGACTGATATCATATTCTATGATCCTATCATAAGGTACCAACACTGAAAATTGTTGATACTTTTGAATTAAGGTGACGAGAAATTTTTTCAAGTAGAACCTCAAAAATGGAGTGCAGTTTATTTTATGATAGTTACGAAAATGTAAATTAGCTTAGAGTAATAACTTTTAAAATGCAAAGGTTTAAAAACTATTCACTCTATAGTTTTAACTTTAAATATGAAAAAAAAAACAGAAGAAGTACGTTTATTGTGAATCTAACTATCAAGTTGGAATAAGTAAGTTTTATTAATGAATTGTGTATAGAGAAGATTAATTTTCAATTTATAATTGATAAATCTTTCAACTATGAATTTTAGTATTCTACAGCTTCTATCATAATAATCTAATCAATGTTGACTCACTTAATCCGTGGCTGTTTGTTAATCAAATCGTCAAAGTTTGGCCAATCTTCAGTGCATGCTCTACATGCACATCGAAACCAGTAACGCCCCTCGAGACATCTTTGACGAACTTTTAAGTTACGCTTTGTGAAGATAGGTCCATAATTTTCTGCCACAACTTCTCCTGGTTTCAAAGGACGAGTGGCCCGTAAAATGATATTTCTTCCAGCAAAATATCTGCACAAAATATTCGGTTTTCTTTGAATTAATAACCTATATTATTTAAAAATAGAGTATTACAAATCAATGCGAAATAGTTAAAATTCATTCATTTGCTTAAACATAGTCAAATAATTATTAACAGAGTGAGAGCCAGTGCCAGTTAGACAGTCATCAAAGCATAAAAGCTAAAATTTAGATGTGTTATTTGAATAACGATACTGTGACAGTATTATAAAGCCAGACCCATCTAAACGGTATAACATCTCGTCAGACACATACAGTACAAGGTTGAATGCAAGCGAGAAAACGTGATTTGTCTGCATGAATGCGGGTAACATAATATTGGTGGAATTTCAGATGATGAACTTTATACAGGTATTGGGTAAATAACTATTTCAAAACAGTACCTAAACAGTTGGACAAATCTGAAGGTTCTACAATCTCTTTACATGTAACACAAGATTAAGATTCGAGATAAATTTTCAAAGCACTCAGTTTGACCGAGACCAGTATACGCTCAACTTCAAAAGTTCAAGATGGTATTTTGACTTAAAATCTTGCAATCGGTATAAAAATACAGTGAAACCAACTCATAATTATAGGAGGTAATATAAATTTTCTATTTTATAACAAGACTAGTAAAAATGTGATTTTGTTTTCTAAAGAAACATTTAAAAAATGTCAAAATATATTAAAATATGTTAAAAATTACGACAGTGGTTATCATAGGAAGTGTTATAAAACATTTACCGTAGTAATGAAAATATTTGAAAAAGACACGGATACGATTTTAAAGGTATCAACGTCATCAAATCAACTTACTAGTTTTACTATATCAATTTTAATGGAACACGATTTAAACTTTAAAAGACATTCCTATTAAAAGCGATAAAGTGTTGAAGACAATCGTAAAATTTGTTTATTTTGCAATCGTAAAAAGAAAAAACACCGATCAAAAATCTAGCCCTTTCACGAGTCTGATACAGAGTTTTTGAAATCTTCAATAATAGACTTTGTAACAGAATGAGTTGAATATCAAGATTTCTCTTGATTAACTAATTGGCGTGGTTCCGAAATCTACAATCACACTCTATGTCAAGTAGACTTTGATAATAAAATGAAATTATCGACGAAAGAATCAGTTAAAAATATTTGGCATAAGTTTCAAAATAGTTATACGTTCGGAGAAATCAGTTATCAGTTAACCCTCTCTTTATGCATTTTCCTAACCACCACAGTATATAAAGGATGCATTTTCCTTAAACCTAGTACTTATTTTTTGAACATTGTAAGAAAGTTGACGTTAGAATTTTCGAACTTACAATAAAGAACTTATCTCTGAAAATTTTTCTATCTTGTTACTCTTGGATCCATAACAACGTCGATGTTTTTTTTAACTTATTTACATAGCTATTACAGTAGAACTCTTCTCAGAGTTAGACCTTTCTAAGAGTGAACAGGTGACTCTTTGTGAGTGAGGATTTCTCTCCCACTCTCAAGAGAGATTCTCCAATCCAACTGAATTTTGAGACCCGCAAAGTTAACCCCTAATAAAGATTTTGGATACTTCCTCACGTTACATGTAGTTTTAGCCTAGCTGTTACTGCGTCTGATGAGGGGCAACGACTCTTCAAATAAAACTGAATTCACAAATACGGTTATACAATTACTTTTCAAGAAATTCATTTAAATTGCAGCTTTGTTCTTTATGTTAGTACGCCCAATTGTTACGCACCTTTATTACCATTTATTTGTCTAAGTCATCCTTAGTCCAGGTCTGTAACTTTCAAGTTTTCTTATTTATTGTAGTAGCCATTATACTCTCACTTATGGTAAGCACTGGTTTTTAGTATATCAAAGATTGAGAACTCACTGTTAGACAGTAGTATTTTTATTATACTTGTCATTTTTTATCTACGTTTAGAAAACAAAAATTCTTTTTATGCAATATTTACTAATTCATGTCTAGATCATATTTTTGATGACCTTCACCCATTTTAATATTCTTTCTTTTATAATATCTATCAAATTAGTTAGCTTCTTAAGCACACTCAAGTCTCTATTAATCGTACTAATTTGATCTTCAACTGTTGGAAGTTTTTACATTTAAAAAAGTGATAAGCAAGTGGATGATAAACTTGAAGTAGTTCACCCTATATACGTAGAAATATAATGTGCTATGTGATTTACTATCAATTAATTAAATCGAACTACATGTAATTAATTAAACCAACAAAAAAACCTGATAGGATAAAGTTTATTCAATTAATTGTAAGTTAGAACACTATGACATGCATGAATAATTATACAATTTCAGAACTTACACGAGAATACAATGATAATAATAAGCTTATTGTAACGTTACTGAAGTAATAATTATTCAAACTGTTACCTGGTGACAGCAGGATAACAATCATGGTTAAAACGTGAAGCACTCGGGTAGATTGCTATTCCAAGGTATACAGTTTTGCTCCCACGAAATCGATGATCATTGCCATGTTGAGTTTCAAAAATTTCATGGGCATTGAATTGCAATAATTGCAGATTTCTTAGAAGAATTGAACCAACTGCAATTTTCTCTTCTAATAATGCATCTAAAATTAAAAAAAACCTGCTTTAATAATATAACATTTTCAACTTTTCAACTAACATTGAAAATATGTTCCAAAATTTTTTGTCGCAACAAATGAGTTATTAATTAAACAAAAGCATTTAATTACTTTCATTCACTACTTTGTTATTACTTAATCGCTTTCGAATAAATTGTTGTCATTTCGATTTCAAAACACTATGAAAATATGTTTATCCACCTTTTTATATTGAAATATTTTTTCGTAACTATGAATCTTAATAGTCTAAATAATCTCAATAACCTTATTAGTCGTATCACAATATCTATATATATTTCATATCCTAACTCTATTTTGGTTGCTACAAATGCTATTATTTTTACATAACGCGAGTTGTTACATTAAGTTAATCAAATTTAATAAAATTTATAGCTATTAATAGCTTTAAATTTTATTTTAAACTCACTTTTAGTTTTTAAATCATTGTAAAATAGTATCAATACTTATTGAAACTCACTTCTGAATAGTTATCACAGCCAGCAAGCAAACAATTAGAAAATTCGAAATTGTTAAAGTAAATTAAATAAACAATAATGGCCTTCAAAAATTTTTAATATAATGAATGTGTCATGATAAAAATCGTAGGAATTTTTAATTCTATATTTACAATCAAATACTGGCATTACCTGTAACTACTGATGACGTGTCAAAGAAGTTGACAAGTTCTAAACATTTCAATAGGAATGCTGCCATGAGAGATCTTTCAAAAAAATCTACTGGGGTTCGTTTCTCGGATAAAGTAACGAGATCGTAGGCTCTTTTATCAATTTGGACACATCCTTCTTTGAGTTTTTTCTTTCTTAAACGTCGTCGCGATGATTTGCTGATTTTTTTTTCTGTATTTACTGCTGTTTCAATAATTTTATTCGATTGTTTCAAATCATCACGTAATTCCACACAAGCTTTCGAACCAATTTGAGTCACCATCCTCAAAGCAAGCATACTTAGAATGCTCATGCCAGATCCTACAATATAAAGAAAAATATGTTTCATAAGACATAACACTTTTTGTAGTGTAGAAAAGTATAATCTATACTGCTATATAAATATTTGGTGTCTGTTTGTCTGTCTGTTTGCGGTAATCTCCGAAACCGTTAATCCAATTGCGACTAAATTTTGCAGATCTGTAGAGGGCATTGTCAGAAACATTATAGGCTACTTTTCGTTTATGTAAATTGTTATAAACAATTACAAACAAGTTCTATGCAATATATTTGAGTTTTTCCAATGCGTAATTTTTTCTTTTACTTAAATAAAGTACATAAACCGTGTATAATGTACAACCGTGACATGCAAGATATCTTGAGAGGGATCACCACAGTTGCAGCGGGAGGCACGAGAGAGGTAGATATGAGAGAGTCTGTAGTTAAGATTGTAATGATTACCTCTAATACAACTGATGATCAATTTTTCTCTTTTTTCTAAGGCTAGGCCATGGAATCAGGGTTTTGGAGCGGAGTTGAAAAAGTTGGCAAAGTAGGAGGCACTCTTACGTGCAGTCTGTTCTCGCAATCTCTTCTAAGTTTTTTCGACAGTATTAGATCTAAAGGTAGAAAAGAAGTCAGGTACGGGTGTTTTATCTCATCTCTATGTCTACTAGCACAAGCTGATTTACTTCAGGAAAAGCAACGACTCACATTGTGGATGAGGAAATGGCAGGCGTTAGAGAGTTTAGAGATGTCAGAAAAATGGTTGCTGTTAGAGGAAGAAAGGCTCTGTTGAAGGTTGTAGAGAAGTTTGGAAATTTCAACTAAGAAATTGTTTAGATTAAGAGGTTGACCTGGTGCAGGATAAGTTGCGGGTTATATGGATTTTCAGTAATGGGTGATGAAAAGATGGAAGGTGTATCAAAAATAGAGTACTTGAAGATAATTGAAGCTGAAAGCTGAGGCCAGTTTTCATTAGGGAGATCAAAAGGTTCTGATGTTCCTCCCTCTTCCCGGTCCTAGAGAGATGAATTAAAAGATCTAAAAGAAAGCCTGTGTTTCTTTGAGGGATTAATGTGTAAGAAGGTCAGATGGTTCGACAGGAAGAAAGAGGAGGGGGTTTGTTCAGGGGCTTTCTTGTGAATTGGTATGATCGCACCTTAATTGCATCGCTTTTATAAAGTAATATATTTTTAACTTACCAATCAGCAGAGCAATAATTTTGCATTCATATTTATGGTAAGTTGCTACAGCTTCATCTCGGCATTTCCTTCGACAAAATGCTACACTACTGCATTTCGGGCATCCTACAGGTGCCCTTAATCTGAAATTACATATTAAGAATTAATAAAGTTCTTTTATCACCATCATATCGGAAACTATTTCACAATTAATTTTTTGTTTTAAAAAGCGATGTTACGACATATCCCGCGCTATAGTAATTAACATAGGAATTTGAAATCACACTAAATTAAATTAAGGTAAACCGCCCTATTTCCGGACAGTCATTATTTTTGTTAACAATAAGCAATAGTTTACTCACAACCGAACAAATATTAATGTGATTATATATTTTCATCCATATACTTTCTTATCCTGCTACGAAATTTCTAAATTAAATATTTTTTATTTATAAAAAAAATAATTTCGGTCAGAAAGTTCCATGACGCTATTTATAGAACGCTCGTATACTTAACATCAGTATTGTGATAAATTGCGAATATTTTTCCTTTCAAGCGATTTGTAAAGGATATATTAGTCACTACTTAATCTCTGTCCTTCTATTTTGTGAATAACCACTCAAGTTTTAAATTTTTGACATCATCGCTCTTCAAAAAAATTAAAATATCGTGTCCGGAATTAGACAATATAGGATTTACAAATTTTCCCAATTCCGGACAGTTGTCCGTACATCAGTACATTCGATAATATAGTGAAAGTGAAAACGATGATTATGAATGGCAACAATTGGAAGTGGCCTGATCGGGATGATATTTGTAATTGTGAGAAGAAAAATATGGTATCAAAAATTTCAGCTCCAGAGATAATTAACAGTAGAGGAATCTATGAAGTGCCAGAATTAATACATATTAAACAGAAGTTGTTAAGTAAAACACAATTAGACTTTTATTTCTATTTTGTTATTTACCTTAAACTGTAATACTTTATATATATTTTGTTTTTTGTAACAATTTTATTTTTGTTAGATAATTAAATAAATTATTTTTCTATGCAAAAGATGTTATTAAATTTTCTCTCTAAGAGTGAAGTCCTAAATTTTCAAATAAAAAATATTTGAAAAAACTTCGGGTTTAGATAGGCCGGAATTAGGCGCAGAAGTGTCGGGAATTAGAGATATAAGTTCGTGGTCAATGGCACTTACATAAATTTTAATTAAAAAATATTTTGATGATTGATTAATAATTGCCAAATATTAAAATTAATAATAGCACGTTTAATTTTGTAAATTAATAATTTAATATTTTTATATTATCAAAATGAATGTGATGTAGCTTCGTGTCTGGAATTAGGGCAGTTTACTTTATTATTTTCTAAATTAAGCCTCGTAATTTCATTTTTGTTCTACCTTATATTTTACAATAGTCAGCTTTTGAATAAGTGATTTTCATGTTGGAGGTTCGGATATAGTTTTAAATAATGAGATTGGTTTTATTTCAAAGACACACGGAATATTTATTACTAAAAAGTCTAAAGAATACACAGTTATGCTATTGCAACAAAGTCACATGTGGAAGTGATCCAACGCAATTATATTAGCTCACACTAAAATGAAGAAAGAGGGAATCATTGGAGACTTATCAAGCAGAGACCCCTACAAATCATATGGCGCCTCCGTTTAAATACTAACATTTCATTAATTAACTCAGTTTTCATCCGAGTTCCAGTTGATACAAAAAAAAAAAAGATAGTGTCCTCTGAGAGACATTCTATATGTGCCCATATCTTACGTTAGGGCTACGAACTCGTGGAATATTTATGGCCTGCCAAGTTAGTGTATCATTAACTCCCACCTATTGGTGTAAAGTTATGCACGAGCAACTCGAGAACACAATATGCCGAGTTTGCCATGGTAATGTGGATGAGACGCTATTTTCCGTTTTTTTAGTTCGCCCAGTCTGCGTACACTGACATAACACCGTAAGAGTGCTTCACTACAACTTTTGGCACTCTTACAGGATAGACAAGATACCAGTGATGCACTATATGCCCGGTGAAATTGACTCAGTCGTTGAAAACGGGAGAGTAAAAATTCTTTGGAATTTCCCGTTTTCTACTTCTCAACGTATTGAACACAATGAGCCGGATATTACTTTCTTCAAGTATAACAAAGAGCACGTATATTCCATTGAATTCTCAGCCCCAGCTGAGACGAATATACGTGAGGAAGTAGATAGTCAAAGTGAAAAAGACAGAGCTCGTGGAGGTCATAAGAAATGCCTACTAAGAGTATCGAGCGTATGTGAGAGCCCTGGTGATTTGCACTCTCTAGAGTAACGTTTTCTGACAGAGCTGTGAACGATACCAGTCCACCGAAGTCGGACTGAAATTGGCTACAGTCCTGGCTTACCCTCTAACACGAGGAAGCCGGGTGTTTGCGGAATAATCTCTTTTGGTTAGACCCCAGGTGGGTCTTGGAACGATGGCACGGCTGTAAAGCTCTTGACTACTCCAGGTTCTGGTGGTGTCTCCGTCACCACGATGTTTGTGAAGTAGGAGAGAAGCACATAAGCATCTTCGCTCGAGGAGACAGAGGCGTTCGACCTACACAGCTCTACCAGACAGGGGAAGCGTAAGTGATTAGAGGTCAAACGAGAAGAAGATAGCGAATTATTTAGGCTCTGCTTGAAACGTGCTTGTTATAGAAGAGTCTACTGCGAGACTTGAATTTGTTGACGGCTTTAAAGATCTATGTGTCAATGTGGGCGTAAAGCCTTGTGGAGCAGTCGATATGAACCCCAAGGTATTTAACCGAGGTTTTAGTTGGGATAGAAGAGTGAGTTCCATCAGACTCAGCGATTTTGATTGTAAAGTTTTTGAGTCTAGACTTTCTGCTGTTTAGGATGAACCGCTCAAGAGTTCTGAAGACAATGCTGTCGTATTTGGTGGGATTCATTTTCAAGTTCTATGAGGGGTAAAACTTGTTGATTTTTTTGATAGCCCGTCTGTCCACAAGAACAATAATGTCGTCAGCGTATGTTATGGCGTGAGTTCCGCTTGCTTGATTTAAGCCAAAGAGTTTGAGTAGAGTGCTGGTAAATATGGAGAATAAGTGGGGGGAGTTTACAGTGCCTTGCTGCAAGCTGTTTCTGATTTCACAAAGTTTTGAAGAGGAAAAGTCACCATCCCAGATCGAGAATTCGTAGTTAATGTTAACATTAAGCATCTGCATGATGCCATCAATCCGGATACTATTGTAGAATATGTGTGAAGTAAGCTCGTCAAGTTCCTTAGAGAAGAGATCAGATGCTTAGTAGTTCTGATGGAGATTAGATGTCTGTGGTGTGGGACCGCATTGAAATCCGTTCCTTATCGACTACGGTCAACTTATGTCCTGGGTCAGATATCAGTTCCGTTGTCTGACCAGCTTCATTAATAATCATGGCTCCATCTGTTTAATCTTTTAAAAATTCTTTAATGGAACTGCGAGAGTGTAAGAGAAGAAAGAGAAAATCTTATTCAAGCTAGCTCTAATTATGGTGTAATTCTTCTCTCCGGACCCTGACTGCATCCTGGGTAATTATTTCGCCTTCCTGGTTCTAATATAATCCGTCATGATAGAGTAGAAAAATCTGGTGGAGGCATTTTTATCGCGGTCTTGAGCCATTGCCTAATTTTGTTAATTTCCCAGGTCAACTGGAAATGATTGCCATCACTTTACTTACAGAGTTGGGGAGCCTGCTTGTGGTCTTGGTGTACAAGTCTCTTGAGGCTTCACTTGGATTTGAACAGTGTAGAAAGTTATTCAAGTCTCTTTCTGACTATTAGTTGGCTTCTATTGACGATGATTTTAACGTTAAACAACCCTGACGGGGTTCATCTGAATCATGTCAATCCGGTGAGTTAATCTTCAATCTGGCTGTCGATCTTAATTGGCATGTCCTTAATGATGGTCCGCCCATTAGAAGAGCTAGGCCTTTTCAGGATTTCTCCATGGTGGATGTTTCATGAGTTTCAGTTAATCTGGCAGCCTCAGCGGCCTGGGAGGTTGGCAATTCAACTGAAAATGGTCCAAAGCAAACCTTTCTTTTGCAGTGTCCTCTCCAGCCTTTACTTCTACTCCGTTTGGGGCTATCGGAAGGACATCCAAACCTAAGACTACTGTCTCTACTGCTGTGAAATGTGCTGATGCTCACCTTGTGCAATCAGCTATTGCTGCCAAACATAAGCTCGGCAGGTTGTCCTCATCCATGCTTACCCGCGCAAAACTACCACCGGATGCCATACCGATTTCTTTTTGAGACTTCGAGGTCTCAGTTAATGAGCTGTTGCCCTCCAGGACGTTTTAGTTACTTAGGAAAGCGAAGGCTACTTTTAAACAGATTGGCTTTAATTATGTCTGGGCCAAAAACTCAATTGTCTGCGCCAAGTTCAAGGGTGAGGATATCGCACATGTCGTAAATAGCCATGATGATATTGCTAGGCTGGCGGCGATTTATTCGTCGGCAAAGCAGTAATAGGCTCATGCTGCTTCACCCCAACCTGCTTTTTATGCCTGGTCTAGGCAATTTCTAGTCACGCAGTCTCTTAGTGTACTCATTTTTGAGAGAAAATATCTGTGATCTTGTTTAGCTGCTTTATTGTGTAACTTTTACTCTATATCTATTTTGCTGTTTGATGTAGGTTTTGATTAAATCTCTAAACAATAAATCTCCCTATCTATGTATCCTTTCCTACCATATCATTTAATCCAGCATATGGTATTTCTTGAATTTTCCCCGAATTTTCCCTCTAATATATCATTTTGATGACCTCCTCGACCCCGATTTTTTTAAATATGTTTGCTACCTTTCTCTCTTATTTTAATGGCTTCTTGTTCAGTATCTCTCTCATTTCTTCTCTTAGGAATATTTTGGGCCATCTGCCCTCCTCCATTTGTATTACCTCAACCAAGTACCTCACTGCTCTCTCCCTAATAACATTCTCCAACGTTTTCTCCCCAATTTCTCTCCTCCAGATATATTTGGGTGTAATACATGCAACTCCCATTGCCATCTTTCAGTATCTGTCCTGAATCTTCGTAATTCCCGTGACATCTTCTCACCCCCACACTTCCACTCCATAGCATGCCCTCGCTCTGATCAATATGTTTATCAGGTATACCCTATCCCTAATTTCATGTCTCCCGCTTCTTATATATAACCCCCACATCGCGTTAATTGCTTTTTGTGCTTTCTCTTTTAATTCTCTCTTTTGTTTTGCTGAACTGTTTTTAACTGTAAACCAATATCCTAAATATTTGAAACTCTTGACAATGTCAATTTTCCTTCCCCTGTAGAGCCATTTTCTCTCTTTTTCTTTTCTCCTATTCCTGAAGACTATGATCTTTGTTTTGTTCAAATTTACCTCCAATTTGATCTTCTTCACATACCTCTCTAGTTCCCGCAGCATGTCTTGCAGCTCTTTCTCATCCTCCACCATCATTGCTACATCATCCTCGTATTTAGCCACATAGAACTTGCTCCCTCTCATTGTCATGCCCTCAATTTTTTTCCTTATCATCCCCTCCTCATGGTCATTTATGAATATGTCAAATAGCATTGCGCTTAATACGCATCCTTGTCTCACCCTTTGATTCACCTTGAATTTTTTCGTTATCTTGCTTCCTACTTGTATCTCTCCACATGTATTCTCATAAATCTTTTTAATCATACTCAGCATCCTCCCTTTCATTCCATACTCCTCCAATTTTCTGATCAGTATATTTCTATGTACTTCATCAAACGCTGCCTCGAAGTCTATGAATGTTAAAAATTACTTTCCCACCCTCGTTATTTAATTTGTTGTCAATTAGCGAGTTTAGAACAAAGATTTGGTCCCTCGTCCCTCTTCTCATTCTAAATCCCGCTCGACTTTCCTTCATTATTTTATTTCCCTCTATTCAGTCACTGAATCTCTCCGCTATTATTGTTGTGAGCAGTTTGTACCCTACATCCAACAGTGATATCCCCCTATAGCAGTGTTCCCAGCCGTCACATAATTATAGTACATGTCACATAAATCTATCTTGATGTACTATGTACTCCAAACAGTACTTATGTGACACTAATGTACTATAATTCGATTATTTTTGCATATACAAAATACAAAAAATATACATATAAAAAATTATACATATAAAAATACAGTATTCATATGTGTTCATATATTATTTTATTTTTGACTTTTTATCGCTAGGAAGCGCTCCTATCTCAAAGAATAAATGAAGCTAACTTCACTCAATATGAAAATTATTTTAATTGTCAATGTAGGTTATTTTTTAATCCTAGGTGTTGGTTAGTTTCACAATGATAAAAGTTTCTGGAACGGCATAAAAATGTAAATATACATTACAAAACTAGTTTAGTTAATTAATTTATTTTTATAACTAGTCAAATACCAAAAAGTATATTATTTATGAGTAATAAAAATAATCTAAAGAGTAAAATATAAAAGTTAGCTACGAAGAAAATGGAATCTTCTGTTGAAAACAGATCTCCGAATACCTCCTGTGATTCACCACCTAAAAAATCAACCAAGACTGTTCGACGTAAACAAAAATTTAGGAGTGAGTGGTTATCAGAAAGTGATTTCAGTACTTGGCTCATCCCAGATAAATCAGATATTTACAAAGCTACATGTATTTTATGTAAAACTTCCATGAAGGCTGAAATATGTGTAATTCGAACCCATGCCAAAGGTCAAACTCACATGCGAAATATTAGTGGCACTAAGAAGCAAACTCCCATCACTACTTTTACAGAATCTAATATTAATAATAACTCTAACAACTCGGTACATAGAGCTGAGATAAAATTGTGTGGTTTTTTATCAAAACATAATTTTTCATTTAAAATAATGGATCATCTTGGTCCATTATTGAAAAGTTGCTTTCCTGATTCACAAATCGCTCAGAAAATTCAAATGAAAAGTACTAAATCTTCTGCTATTGTTAAGAATGTCATTGCCGTATCTGAAAAAGAATATTTAGCTAGCAAATTGAAGAATACTACATTCAGTATACTTGTTGATGAATCGACTGATATATCAGCAATTAAAACACTGTGTATTGTTATAAGGTAATAAGAACTTTTTTTTCACTGTCTCTTTAATTATAACTTATTGGAATATATATTTATAAATTTTTTAATTTCAGATTTTATGATTGTGAAGCTAGTGAAATTGTTAGCCGTTTTTGGGACCTCTGCCAAGTCTTCAGTGACACTAATCCAGTCGATGCAGCAACTGCAGAACATCTTTTCAATATTGTGAAATTATCATTTGATGAATATCAAATCCCCTACTCCAATATCATTGGTTTTGCTTCGGATGGTTGCAATACAATGATGGGGTGTAATAATTCAGTTGCCACCAGATTTCAAGATTTATGTCCTAATATATGCATTTTTAAATGCATATGTCATTCTTTGCACCTTTGTGCAAGTACTGCTTGCAAACAACTACCCAGACAATGTGAAGATTTGGCACGTGATGTTTTCAACTTTTTTAGTGCAAGTGCTAAACGACAATTTCAGTTAAAAGAGTTTCAAGAGTTCTTAGATGTTGAAGTACACAAGATTTTACACCCTTCTCAAACTCGATGGTTATCATTATCATCAGTAATTTTAAGATTACTAGAACAATGGACAGCATTACAAACATATTTTACTGATCAAGTATATGAAGCTAAACTACATGCAGCTGGAACAATATTAAATTATCTGAATAACCCGATTGTGAAGTTATATTATTTATTTTTAAAATGGGTTTTACCAAAGTTCACTACTTTGAATGAAATTTTTCAATCTGAAAAACCAATGATAACTTCTATGTATGATGCTGTTAAAATTACTTACCTAGAGCTACTACAAAGTTACATGCAATCAGATTATATCAGCCAAACTTCATTAGCTGATATTAATCCAACTGATAAAACTAGATTTTTATCATCTACTCAAATATATGCAGGCGTTGATGTGATTAATTTTTTTAGTTCTCCTGAATATCGTCATAATGAGAGAATGAAAGAAGATTTTTTCAATGGTTGTATAATGTTTTTAAGCACCGGCTGTAATGAAATCAAGTCTCGTTTTGATTTTGGTAATGCTCTATTACAAAAATTAAATGTACTGCAACCTTCAAAAGCAATGAATCGAAGAACAAGAAACAACACACCATCACTTATGCCTTTAATGCAACTACTACCACGTATTGTAACACCGAATGAATACCAAGATGTTGACAATGAATGGCGACGATTACCTAACTTTGAACTACCTGGTTATATGAGTATAAAGGATGATCCAGATATTTTTTGGAATAAATTATTCAAGAATGATTCTGGAGATGATAGAGGCAATCCATTCAAAAATTTGTCTAAGTTTGTGCTGAATGTACTTTCTTTACCACACTCTAATGCAGATTGCGAGCGTATTTTTAGTAAAGTAAATTTGATAAAAACTAAAACTAGAAACAAATTAATTACGTCAACAGTGAATGGATTGCTTCTATCTAATCAACGAATATATGATTGTATTGATTATGAACCAAGCAAGACTGAGTTTAGTCGAATGACCGCTGCAATACTTTATCCTCCTACATTAGGTGGAAAAAAAACTAATTCTAAAAGAAATTGTGATAGGAATTTGAGAGAAAATAGGAATGAGAGTGATGAAGATGACTTTGATAATGTTATTATGCCAAATGAATCATATCGATTCTATTCAAGAAAAAAATAAGCCTGTTTATTCAATTAAAAAAAAAAAAAATTAGAAAATAAAAATAAATATTTATTTCTAAATATTTTAAATAATTACGTTGATCAGTGTTAAAAAGTTTAAAAATTGAAGTTAAAATGTTGAATCATATAATAATCTTGCTTTTTTTTATATTTTCTATTGTATAAGATAAATAATATAACAAATATCAATAAATAACTGTGTATTCAATAATGTTTTTGTGATTTTTAATATTATTATCCTTTTTCTATACATTTTCATCCCTTTTTTATATATTTTTATTATTTATATATACATTAACGGATATCTATAGCTTGAAAAAAAAAAAAAAAAATTCATTGATAACTTGATATTGTGTATGAAAAAAGTTTAAAAGTACATTAAAAATCATTTTATTATTTCAAATTACTTAAAATTTAGATTTTTTATCCAATTTTTATCTAATTTCGATGTGTAACATAATTTCGAGGCCCGTACTAGAATTCTACGGCCCTGGTCACATAATATAGCTTCAAAAATCTGGTAACACTGCCCTATAGTTCTCAGGTTTTTTTCATCCCCCTTTATATATCGGCACTAATCTTGCCATTTCAAACCCTTCAGGCAGTCTCGTTTCTTTCCAAATTTCACCAATTATTTCTTTTAAAATTTCATGACAACTTCCCGCCAATAGCTTGATCATTTTCGCCTTTATTTCATCCTCTCCTGGCGCCTTTCCATTCACCAGTTTACTTAATCTCACCCTTATGTTAAACATGTTTATCTCCGTATTGAGTTTATTTAAACTTTCATTCTCCTCTCTCTGCTCTATTTCTTTTCCATTCTCTCTTTCATTTATCTCTCCACTCTCCTCTCCCACGTCATACAATAGTCCGGCAAAGTGCCTGCTCCACTGATCTCCCTTTATTTACTCGGATACCCTATCTCTTTTTACTGTCCTGTACCTGTTAATCGCCTGCCACTATTGTTGCATATTTTTTGCTTCGTTTATCTCCTGCCACTTTTCCTTCTCCCACTTCTTTCTTTCCTCGCCTTCGAGTAATTCTTAACTTTTTCCTTGTCCCACTTGTGTCTCCCTCCCATTCTGGACTCGATAAAACCACTCCCTCCCTCCTCCCCTTCTCCTGTTTTACTTTCCTCCCTTTTGTATTCACCTTCCCCCCGTTCTCTCTCTATTTCTTCACCATTCTTTCTCTCATCTTCTGCTTACCTTCTCAGTCATCCCTCATCCAACTCTATCATCACTGAAAGATAATCTGATTCGGTTCTCTCCACTATTTTCATCCTCGCTACCCCACTTCTCTTACCCCTATCTATGACCATAACCAGATCCTGCATTGACCCACAGCGTTCCTCTGGGCCCCCAACAAACGTATTCCCCTTGTAGTCTCCTTTTACCCTTCCATTCAATATTTTTAAGCCTAGATCTCTGTTTAGATCTAGTAGTTCTTTCCCCTCTGAGTTGCAAACTTTGTCACATGATCTTCTTACTTTCATTCTTGTTTCTCTCTCTCCATCCCCACATACCCCTCGCTCTTTCCTGATTCTCGCATTCATATCACCCATCACATATACTCTCTTTTACTCCATGCTAGCATTCTGCACACATTCTTCTAGTTTGTTTTTAATATTCGTCATTTCCACATTATTGCATACACTAATTATTATCACCTTATTGTTTCTCCCTTTTTCAGACTTCCTTATTATTATCCCATACTCTCACTCATTCACGCACCATTCCTGCTGACAGGACTCCTGGATCTCTACAAGATGGCCTCTTTTCGCTCTCTATCTTGTCCTTTTACTGCTGGTTTCATCCACCATGTCCACTTGTTGAAGCTTTCTCCTAATTCTTTAATTGCTCTCCCTTTTTTTCCTCAGTTATAGATGTTTCCATCAATATTATTATGTCGTGTCTTTTGGGCGACCTTGCAGCATCCCGGATCCCTGTCATTCCTGCTATGTTCCAAACCACAACCTTTATTCTGTTATGTTTGCTACTATATCTACAATTTTATCTGCTATTATTATTATATCCAATACTCTTCATTCTCATTTTTACTTTCTTGCCTTTATTTTTATTTTTACATTTCTTTACTCCTTCTTCTCCATTTCCCTTTAAACTTTCATTCTCTCTGCTTCCTCTCCCGCATACGAAAAATTCTCATTTTTAATATGATTCCTTTCTCCCTCACACTCATCTGTGATACTATTACAATTATTACAAAAGTAATTATTATGAATGCTATCCCTTTTCTTTTTTTTACCACTTGTTCCATCCCCACTTCTTTTTTTATTATTGTACTTCACTGCTTTTCTTCCATTGCCACATACACTCACCTCCTGTTCCCCGCCGTCGCTCTTTGATCTGTTGCTCTTCATCTCTGTCTTCTTCATTTCCTCTGCTTCCAGTGATAGCTGTCTTAATCTCTCCTCAACTGCTTCTGTTTTTTTAGTTCTACTCAGACAGCTACACTCTTTGCCTCTTGTTTGGGTGTACAATCATTATATTTTATCTAGTTATGTTTTTTTAGACACAAAGTAGCAGCATCATATTCCCTTCTATTTCCTATCAGCTGCATGCTGTGCCCTTTAAAACTTCTGTAGCTGCATTGTCGGTGCTTTAATAATTAATTTAATGTTATACTACGTCTTTTCGGGTTTTTTGAAATATTTTCGGCAAAGCCTGCACCA
Source organism: Chelonus insularis (assembly GCF_013357705.1). Classification (NCBI taxonomy): domain Eukaryota; kingdom Metazoa; phylum Arthropoda; class Insecta; order Hymenoptera; family Braconidae; genus Chelonus; species Chelonus insularis. Next base: position 745,121 of record NW_023276524.1, read on the forward strand.
TTGAAATTGTGTCGGCGAAGGTTTTTGTATTGACATACTTTCATCTTTTTTTGCTGATTCGATTCCATCGATATCAGTACATTTTTCGTGAATATATCGATTGAATTTAGCATATATCAATTTTGGTATATCACTTAGGTCTTCCGAACACTGTACATATTTTTCTGTGACATTTTCCGATTTTTTAATAAGTGTTTCCGCACCATGTTTACGGAATTTTACAGTATCAAAATTTAGGTCAAATTTTTGTTTTTTTCCTATACAGCCCATATAGTGCATTATGTATAATGCATATTTTTGCATGGTGCATGCCATGTATGAGTCGATGACAACATCGTCTATCATTGAATTACGGTGTGCTAAGCATTTGAAATTACTAGCTTTTAGGTAATATGTTTTATATAGAATGGTACAGTCTTCCCTGGCTTTGTAGAAGCTAATCATTATTCTATTTGAATTTGACTTTCACAGAAAAAACTTTGTAAAAGAAGTAATGGAAACTTAATGTTTTTAAATTTATTAATAATTAAATATCATTTTCATCAGTATCATGTTCTTCATAACTATATAAAGCATTTTTGTTATATTGAAAATGTTTCAAATCTTCTACGTTCAATAATTTAATGTTATGTGCAACGTAAGTTATTATAGCCGCTCTTTCTAAGCTAAGACGATTTCGTTGACTGGAATGTGTCCAACCGTATGTACTGAAACCCGATAGACAAACCCATATTTCTGTTGCTATTTTACTTAGTTTTACACCTCTATATATGCCACTCCACTATTTTAGAGCTGTTAAACTTAATCCTGTACGTTGAACATAATCATCACTGAAGAATCCAGCATTTAGAGTATAATCAGGAAGTTCAGTGGTTATCTCATTTTCATTTAGACCAAAACGTGCAATTTTAGTAAATAGTAATTATTTCCAGATCTCGTAAATCTTGACCTTTTATTGAAGGCTCTGAAAGATTAGCTGCTAAATGTATCGGTTAAATGGCCATAGCTCTCCTAGATTCCAATAACTGGAAAATGTTATTTTTGTCTTCATTTGAAAATGGTGATGCTTCTTGTCCCAGTTCGGAGTCAAAAGAAGTTGAACATCATTATTATCTTGGAAATAGTCATAATGTCCTCCACTTTTCTTGCCAGTAAAAATAAATGGATATCGTTGTCATATTTCGAAGGGCTTGTCGACGCAATCGAAAAATAGATATTATTCCTATTTCTCCATAATAAAATGCGATTGCTATACATTTTTGCAAAGATGCCAATTTTGAAATCGGAGCCATAAATGGTATTTCGACTCATATAATTTTTATACTTCGCAGCAGTTGTGTATTTTATCTTAGTACGGGTTGCATGCAAAATGTATTTTCGGTTTTAAAATTTTGTTCAACGTAGTCAACAATTCCTTGGCGTATTATTCGATGACAATCTTCGTTTGTATAAATAGCATACGAAAGTGCACGGAATAAATATCTACCATCTGCACTGATTCTAATTATTTCGAATGCAGTTGGAGGTAACAGTGACATAATTTTACAGTGCTCAGAAACCATATCATTTTCAACGAAATTGGCATCAATAGGCAATGTAGTCTGCTGAATATCCGCTGTCTTTGTATGGATTGTAGACAAGTTCATCAGTGTCTCCACATTCTGGGATGGATCACAATTACCGATATTTTTTCGCACCAATATTCCCTTCTGTTCAACGATGACTAGATCAATATTGACTTCATTGGAATTACTAAACGGTTCTGATTCTTCTGTTCTTGCATGGCCATCAATGAGAGACAAGTCCATGGTTAACTCCACATTTTTAGATGGATCACGATTACCGATATTTTCTCCTATTAATCCTTTTACTCGTTCAACCATTTCTGAATTTGTGTCTATCTTATTATCTGCATTTCGTTTATCTATTGCATTGCTGATGTTATCTTCGACAACTGATGACATTGTTTTTTTCTCTTCATCTATAGCGTTCGAGTTTGTACCTAGTTTTGATGATGTTCGCTTGTGACTCACACAAGTGAGCTGTTCGTGTGTAGATCTTGTGTGTGTTTCTGTCCATGAGGCCGTGAGGCATCGAAGCCGACATCGTTCGCGCTTTTTGTAAGAAGGTGCTGATTCGGACCAACTTGAGCTTACTGATGATGTCTCATGAGAGTCAGGCTGCCTGATAAGTTCACAATCATCACTATAGATGATTGACTGATGAGTTATTCCATGTCGAAAGAATATTCTGAAGAGTTCTCTGCTAGTACACAATTACCGAGTTGACTATGATGCTTAAGAGTCGTCCGAGTTCAAGCTACGTACGAATACTACCAGTAACCGACGTATACGAAAGACTATGGACTGTTTTTCCCAAAAACTCTGCGTTTTCGAAGCTTCTAAATCCTTTGAGAAGGGATATCTACGCAAATGAGTTGGCCGGAGAGACCTTTAATTGTCTAATTAGTAGGTGGGGAGAAAAATGTCAGGATATAGATAAAATACTCCCGAACAAGTCAGAACACTTACATTTTCTAGACCTGGAATTCGTGAAGTTATGGAGTAAATATTTGCAACCTCAATCAGTTTAGTTTCAACATCAGTAGCATTACTTTTAAGCGGTTTCACTTTTTCTAACATTTTCTAATATTGGCTCGAGATATATTATTCCATGCTTGCTAACAAAAATAAAAGCAATCTTAAAGATTGAATTGTTTCAAATAGTTATCATTACTACCCAGATAGACATAATTTATTAACATATGTACATCATAACATAAAATAAAAATCATCAAATGCCAACATTTTTATGTTGGTTATGATTCGATTTTTGACGAAATTATGTGGAATAATTTATATATGGGGATGAATACATACAACGTACGTTTTGTGCTCATACACAGTTCATATTGTCTGTATGATGTGCTCAAGTAGAACTCATCAGATATCATCAAGCGATGAGCTCCGTATGGGGAATGAGGGTTCTGTTTTTTTTGTCATGTGGAAGTATTCATGAATATAAAAGAGTCGTCAAGTTGAGCTCATGAACCTTCGTCAAACGATAAGCTCACTTTGACGAACATTTGTTTAGGATTATTGAACCCAAAAAAAAAAGAAAAAGAGATTTTAACTCCGTCCATTCCCCAGCCCCCCTCTACTACTGCTTTTTTCTCCCACCATACTTTGCTTTCTGATTATTTTTTTTTTTTTAATTTCCCACTACTAATAAAGTTTTTATTTAACAATATTTAATTGAATTTAAAGGAAGGTTACATATACCTATTAATGGTTGAAAAATTGTAAACTGCCGGAGCGGGATTGAGAACTTGGTACCCTTCTTTCTGTCGAAGCCTCCGTACAGCTGTCAGAGTGCGCCTTAACTAATTGAGCCACGCCGCTATTCTAAATCTATCTTTTATTTTTGTGCATAATAGCATCGACTAAGTTTTGCAATTGTTAGTTACAATAAAGTAAATTCTAGAAAGTAGTGTTTAATAAAGTACTATTCATTAAAAGACTGAATAGAAATTTATTTGGTCAGAATTCTTTATAAATACAAGTACAACTACGATTGAATATTTCAACTTATTCTAATTTATAGCGATTCTTATTTTTTTTTTCATTTTCTTATTATGAATTGAAAAACTTGGCCAATTCAGCATCCATTCTTTGACGCGTACTCTGTCTGCTATTTTTTTTCCTTGTTTTAATGATCGTAAAACTTCTTGAAAATGTCCCTTAAATTCGGGAAGTGTCAATTTTTTATAATGGGAAGTTGTTGCACCTGAAACATATATATATATATATGTATATATTAAATGATAGTGTGGGTACACGAGAAATAATATTAAATAGATATAAGTGTACTTACTTATCATGACTTTTACTATATTAGTCAAACATAACGGCTTTATGCCTGTACTTTCCTCTGACTCCTTTATTCCATAATAGGTGTATTTTCAGGCTAATTTAGGGGTAAGAGTCGCGAAGACAATGTTTTGTATGCATTTGCGTACATTCGATGGATTTCTTATAAATTTGTAATAATTGAGCTCAAAATTTAAAATATTTATTAAAATTATAGAATAAATTACTAACAATTCAATCATCACAACTATATTTTACCAAATGTCTCTCCTGTTGTCCAGAAAGGCTTTCATGAAATTTATCAAATTCTTTCTCGGTTTCCAAAGGTAATTCTTCTGGAGGTGTAGTATGGCGTGATCTAGTGTCATGCATTTCATTCCTGTTCAATCAATGCAATGTATCATTAATATTATGATGATTAAAAAAAGTAATTATTTATTTATTTTAATGCATGATTTGCAAACTTATTGCAAAATTATTTACCGTATGTCATGTAGCTTTGTAGATTGTTTGATCCATAGTTTTCATCTGATGGTCGTATTTGATGAGATGAAATCGTAAGTGAATGCATTTGACTGTGCAAATTATAGTCTCCATGGTCTCTATTCTTCAGGGAATATCTAATCTGATAAGCTACAATTATATACAAATAAGTAGTTTCTCTCTATGTTACTTAGTAATGTAATCAAGTGCATGTGAAGGATTAATTGATTTACAATTTTAAAGTGAATCGTTGAAGGTACATTTCATGTAAATCAATTGATTGTTATTTACCTGCAGTGTGACTGGGAGGTGGATGCACTTGAACCTGTACCTGATAATTTCCAGGGTCTCGAATATCCATGAAAGAATTTCGATGAACTATAACGATAAAATAACATGAAAATGAATCAGTGTTAAAAGTCACCCGATAGTACGATTGATTCGAATCAATAAGTTTTACTCAAGAATAGGACTTGATAATTAAGTAACATGTACTAACCTGAAATAGAAGAAGAACCATGTTATCTTCGTAAGGAAATGCTGAAGATGAATGTAAATTCCCTTCCAATGTTAGAACATATTCAGCAACATGCAGAAGACCATGTACATTGTATGTAACAAATATTTCTCCGTAAATATCGGATGCAATTTTCACATATTCCCGATAAGCATCTGTTGGATACTGAAAATCTAATTGATTCGGAAAGGTTATCAACAAAGCCCTAGTTGCAGTATACAAGAATAAAACATGTGCATAAACATCATCATCTAATATATTATAAAATATTACTGGACCAGTGAATAATAAAATTTGTCTAAATTCAGTTGCTTTGAAATCTTAAAGACGGGTTAGACTACGGGGACGGCGTGCAAATTTAGAAGAACAATATTCACTCAAGTATAATAATCGCCGGGATATTTGTTTCACATCCGTAGCAGGTGTATTAAGTCTCGTTGTGAATTTATTTTGTGTTATCATTGTTAAGAATCTTTTAACTACCCCGAGACATATTAAATGCACATATTCAAAGGGTACATTACTGACCATGTTGAAATTCAATGATCGTAAGGTTGGCTGTTTTGTACGAAAATGATGATATTGATCAGAAGCTTGTAAATAATCTTCATTACTCTGGAGTCGAAAATTAAAATTTAAGAGCATCAGCGATAAGTCAATGAATATAGATGGGAATTCTCTTTTTTTTAAATTCTATACCGTTCTGATTCTAAATTTCTATTAATTCATCTACGAAATACCTGAAAAATTCGGTTGGATCGCTTGGTTTGCCTTCACCAAAATACATTTTAATCTCTGATTTGCCGAGAGTAGTAAATAATTATAAGTAAATGTTATTGCAATATTTGGTTTGTTAGAATAAAAAAATTCTTTCACTCAAGATTTTGAAATGTCGAAGAGACTGAGATGTCATCTTAGAAAGGTTTGTTTGGAGTAATAGTTGAATATGTAAAGAGTATGCTTTATCGTGTAAATTGTCGACTGTGGTCTTAACTCAGGTGTTATTTACTTCGGTCTATGGCATTTTCTTAAATTATGCGATTATCCCCTATGGACTTGTCGACTAACAGAAGTAAATAACACCGAAGTTGCTCCTCTTCAATAAATAAAAATGAATCTTTTTATATAGGTATAGCAACCATTGACCTCAAGAATTGCGGCAATAAGAATTTAGAATATTTTAGTCATGTTGTCCTCAAAGCTCCAGGTCAAAATGGGTCCAATAGGGTTGTATCAATGAAGTAACGTTTGAAGGCAAATACGAAATGGTACAAAATGATGACAATTTGTGTAACTCCTCAGTGGAGCAATGACATGCGGCATTATCCATAATTAAAATATTAACTTCCCAGTGGGAAGTTATAGTAATGGGTCCGATTTTGCGAATCGCTAATTTTGACATATCTCCACGTTTTAAGGTCCCGCGAATCCAATCCGACCGTTTTCCAGTGGACGTCTGTGTGTGTGTATGTACGTATGTGCGTATGTGCATATGTGCGTACGTACGTTCGGAATTATTTTTCGCCTCGATTATCTCGAGAACAAAAAACGATATCGATGTGTGACCAATTGCATTCGACGCGTAATTACGTAACTTAGAACTGAAAAAGTTTTCAGGAAAATCAGTCCAGCCATTTTTTTTGCAGAACCAAAAAACTAGCAAAAATGGAAAATAACCTGAATTTCTCAATTTATAAATTGTACCATTTTTTAGACAAAATTATGAAATCATAAAAAAAATATGAATATTAAATGATTGGAATACTTGTATGGATATATGATGACAATATTTCATCGAAAAAAAAAAATTTAAAAAACAATATCAGCAATGAAAGAATTTTAAACTCGTGTCAGGATTGAGAAAACAGCATTAAAGACGCTATAATAGTCAATAATAATTGTCAATAATATGGAATTGTGTTCATAACAATTGAACATTGTTACTAACAAGTGATTATTGATCATAGTAATATTTAAATAATAAGTTTTAAATTGTTATAAACAATAAAAATAGGGATCCATTCTATATATATGTGTACTTTCAACGCATGATTTTTTCTTCTATTGAAATAAAGTAACTAACTGTGTCAAATGAATAAAAACAGACTCATTTCGTTTATAACAATTCTATTTGTTATAAAAAATGGAAACAGGTTTTATTCGAATTGTTTTTTCATTTTTTCCACTGGGAAGTTGGTCGTGTGGACCTTTCGGGTTGCACCCAGACCACTGCAGAGCACTGATATTTTTGATATCTGTATTGTTGTTGAGATTACGTTCTTTAGTAACTGCCGGTACAAAAACTTCATAAAACCAAATCTTTATAAAATCACTGGTCACCCACGTTTTTTTTTCTGGCTCTACAATAGACAGGTAAATTTTTTACGTTTTTAAAGCATCGTTGCTGTGCAGATTTTTCTATTATGAATAGGGGTACTTCATGAGTACCGGAGGCATTTGTACAAGTCATGGCTGTTAAGCGGTTCTTCGATTTTTTTCGTCCATCAGCACATTTTTCACTTTTCATTACAAATGATTCAGCCGGCATCAATTTCCAATAAAGGGCAGTCTCATCACAATTATAAATGAGAATAGTCCCCGTAACTTTGATTGAATGATTCAATATTATTTTTAAATCTTCACTTCCTTTGTGATTGGTTGATAATTTTCCACCCTGCGCACGGATGAATTTCAAACCATGTCTCTTCTTAAATCCGGAAAACCAACGAAGTTATTTCCACTAACATCAGGTTTACGAAAGTAGATGATTCCGTCGTAAAATAATGAAGATTGTAAAAAAAATCTAATAATTTGATATGTACTTTACAGTTATTAAACGAACAGTGATTGCAACGAAGAAAGACGAAGAGAGAGGGAGTGAACTCTATGGCAGGTAGAGCTACAGCCTGCATGCACGTGCTGTCTCAGTTTACGACGAGACTCGCTGTCAAATCAACTTCCATTAAGATAAATTTTTTTTTTTTCAATTGTAAATAAAAAATAAGGATCATGCCGGTATTTCAGGATTTGTACGATTCTACAATTACAGTATGAATAACCTGATCATAAATATTAAGATTATATGCGTAGCATTGTCTAAATATATTATTTGTTTCCACTATTTCATAATAATGTGTATGAAATAGATGTTATTGATTGCGTAATATTCTGGAAAGCGAATGTTTCATTTTCCGCGGTCAAATAAAATTATGAAAAGAATTTTAGATCCAATATAATCTTTTTTTTTTCGAATTTTCTTCTTTAAAAAAAGTTAAGGAGCCGTTTTGTGAGTAATAGGGTCCGAGCAGTTTTGAAAATTGAAATGATACTTAATGATTCTGGTTCGTTAAAACACAGATCTTCAGTAAAAAAAAAATTGTTTTTATTCGATACTCACATAATGGCACAAAGAACCTCGACCGAGTGCTGAAAAACTGATTTCTTTTCCATCATTGACGAAATCTACAATTATTCTGGCCAATTTTTCAACATCAAAATTCGAACCCATTTTAATGTAAATATATTTTCTAACCTGTAAATACTTGAATGATTATATACTAACTCATTTTATACTATTAATGAAATTTCTGAACAATAAATCCAAACTGAACTGTTTTATATACTAATATAACATTAAATGAAAAAACAGCAAACAGACCCGGAACTTACTGAGATTTTACAGAGTAACTCATCTCTACAATTCCAAGGGACTGTAATTTAAACAAATTTAAAAATTTATTGTGATGTTTCCCAATGTGAATGCCGTTCGTACTTACCTGAATGACTCCGAAGAGTGGCCTTTGACGTCGTACATGGCCTTGCACACCCTAGTCAGATACAGACTTCACTAAAACTTAGAGAGAAAAATATCTGGGTCTACATCAAGAGAGATACCATCACTTGAGCTCGTGAATGTCTTGTCTGCCAAAAATTAAAAGTGCAACGACACACCAGACTTATACCTAATCGTATCACTGTACCTGATGTTAGATTTAGTCACATTCACATAGACTTAATTGTTCTACCAAAGATTAATGAGTACAACTACTGTCTAACGATTATAGACATGTTCTCCAGATGACCTTAGCTGTGCCTCTCAAGAACATGACCGCTGACACAGTCATTACAGCTCTATTCGATCACTAGATCAGCCACTACGGTACTCTAACTACTACTACAACTGATCAAGGCGCTCAATTTGAATCTCAGGTATTCCAAGCCTTTGCAAATTTCATCGGGGCTGAGAGATGTCGAACAACAGCTTATCATCCACAGTTCAACGGCTCAGTTGAGATTCCATCGCACGCTAAAAGCTGGTCGATGTGACCGAGTCAGAGGAGCACTTGAATCACCCTATGAAGGACCGTTCAAGGTCATCGAGCGTCTAACAGAACAACTCTTTGCAATTGACGTCAACGGTTAAAGGCAGAACATCTCCGTAGACAGACTTAAGCCGGGTTACACCGACAAACAGGATCAGCCCAACAACACAGCTCATTCACAACCTTAAACACTACAGCTTGAACCATTTGCCTCTCAATCTACTCTTCAACCTGAAAATTCTCAGACATCATTTGAGATTCGTCAACCCCACCCACCATCCGTAACAAACGATTCATCTGTTCACAGGTCTCGCTCATCAGACAGTCCGTCTCTTCCAGGATCACCTGTTCAACTACAGTCGCATCAGTAGACATCAGCCATGGCTCCACCGTTACGGACTTACAGTCGTCAGCGAATTACTTTCAAACCAACGGAGAAAACTCCAAACAAGAAGTCGAGCGGGCCAATCAAGCGGCTAGACGGAGTCATCAGACGGTTTAGAAGCCACCTTCGTCATTCGCCATAGCTGTGGCACAATAGAAACATATTTATTTACCTTCGAAACATATAAATTTCAGTGTGCTGCCTTCAATAAATAATTAGTGTGTGTTAATTACTTAACTCTTTATTGTGTGTTATCTACCCTGTTGAAAGACCACAGACTCGAGATACTTGCCATAGTATGACGTCGTCTGCATACGCAATTAGTATTGCAGTTCCTAGGAGTTAACGGTCCCCTGCTGCAGATCGTCTTTCAGACATTTTCATAATGTCAGCTTGCAATGGTAGAATAACGAGACAAGTGAAGTGTCTCCTTTTAAAACTGAACTGGTTGTGTGGGATGATACTATTTTGATCAGTGGTCAATTATTACAGCTTATAGTTTTTTGGATCCGAGACGACCTTACCTGATTTCAGCAATAGTAGAAGCTTAGCAATTTTCCAGACCTTTGGAAAGTAGAAATTATTGATTGCATGGTGAAAAATTACAGGAATCGATTTAATTATGCAATCAGGTTAGTGATTAATGACCACTGGCGAAATGAAATCCACCCCAAATGAGGTTTTATTGGAAAGCTTGTTGAAAATCCAGTGAACTTCGTATTGTATCCATTGGATGCATTAATTATCTCAAATATTGTTCCCAGAATTTTAAGCTCACTAATTTTATCATTTACAATTACAGCACTTTTTTAACTTCCCAGTGGGAAGTTATAGTAATGGGTCCGATTTTGCGAATCGCTAATTTTGACATATCTCCACGTTTTAAGGTCCCCAGAGTTGAATACGATAGTTTTTACGTGGACGTCTGTGTGTGTGTATGTACGTATGTGCGTATGGACCAATTGCATTCGACGCGTAATGACGTAACTTAGAACTGAAAAAGTTTCCAGGAAAATCGGTGAAGCTATTTTTTTGGCAGAATCAAAAAACTGGAAAAAAGGAAATCACTTGAATTTTGCAATTTATAAATTATACCATTTTTTAGACAAAATTTCAAGATCATTGCAGAAATATGAATATTAAATGATTGGAATACTTGTATGGATATATGATGACAATATTTCATCGAAAAAAAAAAATTTAAAAAACAATATCAGCAATGAAAGAATTTTAAACTCGTGTCAGGATTGAGAAAACAGCATTAAAGACGCTATAATAGTCAATAATAATTGTCAATAATATGGAATTGTGTTCATAACAATTGAACATTGTTACTAACAAGTGATTATTGATCATAGTAATATTTAAATAATAAGTTTTAAATTGTTATAAACAATAAAAATAGGGACCCTTTCTATATATATGAGTACTTTTAACGCATAATTTTTTCGTTTACTAAAAAAATGTTACCAACCGTATGACATAAATGAAAACATACTTTTTTTGTGTATAACAATGAAATTCGTTGTAAATAATGAAAAAAAGGATCTATGAGGTACATTCGAATTCTTCTAACGCACAATTTTTTCCTTTTACTGAAATAAAGTAACTAACTATATCAAATGAATAAAAACAGACTCATTTCGTTTATAACAATTTCATTTGTTATAAAAAATGGAAACGGGTTCTATTCAAATTGTCCACTGGGAAGTTGGTCGTGTAGACCTTTCGGGTCGCACCCAGACCACTGCAGAGCACTGATATTTTTCGATCTAGTAATCTTGCAGGCTGATACCTGCTCTACTAGCTGATGTTCTGTTGTTGATAGTAATCTTCAGCATCTCAATCACGATCGATTTCTTCATGCTCAGTAATTTGTTAAGTTTTGACAAAAAATTATCCGAGCTTTTGTAGTCGATGTTTTGGAATTGTTTTTACCAATATTTATGTATTTCTGTGTCGAGTTCATGTCTTACAGCTATTTTTACAAAACCGAACATTTCTGCTAGTTGATGATAAAAAAAAAGATGATCAGTTTGAGAGCTCTCAATACGTTCTAAGATCTGCAATTTCAGCCCTAGATGCAGCAATATCTCTAATTTTGGAGGACCCCGAAGATGAAATAGACTCTGAGACTCTTATGAAATACCTTTGTGATGCTGGGAAGCTTTTGAACAAATGTTTTTTGTCAATATTCCATAGCTAGAAAGAAGTTCATTACTCCGTTAATACAAAAATCTTATAAGCCATCTGTAGAAGCGACGAAAGCTGACGAGTGGCTTTACAGAAACAATTTTACTGAAGCAGTAAAAGGTGCTACCGGAACCTAAAAAAAGAAAATGAAAGGTACGAAATTGTTAAATCAAAAGTCTCAAAATCAGAGAAACTGAAGAGCTCCACCTGCGAATTACAGGCAGGCGGGGAATTGCCAGAGGAAGATGAAATTTCGATCAAGAAATCAACAAGCAGGAAGATTAAAACTATTTGTTAGTAGATGGATAGAGTTATCGACAGATAATAGTACATTGTGTGACAAGGGCGGAAAATAGACGATTCCACACGAAGGCGGCAGGGGGCGGGGTGGGATCCGTAGAGGGTGCAACGGGGGGGGGGCTGCAACAAAAAAACAAAATTTATGAAAAAAATTCATTTTTTATTTTTAAAACAGTTTATTCATTTTTCTTCGCTTTTTCACCAACATATACATTCACATTACAGTTGGAAATCTGGAAAGTCACATTTTTTTCATCAATAAATTCATTCAAATCGATTCTTTTTTCTCCCTCGATATTGTTTATTATTGCTGGCGGTTGATTTAATAATGTTGGTGGACGGCTAGAAGTCGATGGTCCTGGTTGATTTAATGACGTTGGTGAACAGCTAGAAGTCGATGGTCCTGGTTGATAATATGATGTTGATGGATAGCTAAAAATCGATGGTTCGGGTTGATTATCTGTTGCTGGTGGGCAGTTCGAAGTCGATGGTTGAGGTTGCTTTATTATGGCGTCCATTATTTGATTTCCGACTCGTTTTTTATTTTGAATGGAATTTTTAATGTAGCCTTCAGTTACAGCATTGGATTTCCATCCTCCAAGATTTTTCAACTCCCTGTTATTAGCTCCTGTATCAGCTAGAATGGTCGCTGCAGTCCTCCTGAACGTATGCCCTGTATATAATTCTGGATTGTCAAGTTTTAAATAAGTAGCTACGACCTTAGCCATGTTCCCAAAACTGTTAATTCCTATTACTTGGGATGTACATTTCCCTTTTCGGTAATTTAGGAAAAATCTTTGAGTAGTCACTTTAGGTGGACGGAGTGATGCGTAAGTTTTATATAATTCGTAAAATTGTCCCTGAACAATAGAAGATCTTAGTTTATCATTTTTGGTCCTAGGAACATTGACTATGATCATGTCCCCTTTATCTATGATGTTATCAATGGTAGTGTCACACAATTCTTGTCTCCTGCATGCACCAGACACTCCAAAAATCAAAGCAACCTGTTGAATAATCAATTGATAAATAATATTATCACTACTTTATTATCTTTTTTATGTTAATTTGTTGAAAATTACGTACCTTCATTGCGAGAAATTCACTATTTGGGGCTTCAGTAATGAATTGGTCAATCTCCTCCGTATTCAACACCTTCGATTTTTTAGGTGTGTATCCTTTATGCTTTTGTTTTAAAAAAGCAATTACACCCGCATAATCATGAATGTTAATAGCGTGTCTTAGGTGAATCACATTTCTTAGCATCGAGTACACTGCCCACAAACTTGATGATTTCAGATTTTCTGACAAAAAACTAAAATACGCTATGAAAACTGTTTCTGATAGCGAATTAATTTCATTTTTTGCTCGCCAATTCATAAATTTTTCATAAGCTTGTTCATACTTGTCTCGGAATTTGACAGGTAGCAAATTGTTCCGAACTTTGTTCGCCCGTTCAACAATATCACTGGGTAATGCTTCTTCATCACTCGATGGATCACTATCGGGAATTATATCCGTTGGATTCATGATCACTTGTTTTTTCAATCTTTCACAATTGCGCACACTTGTTTTTAAAATTTCAAATAAATAAAACTGTTTGGGACACGAGATGTCTAAAGACTGTCTCTTCAAATTGTTTAAGGATAAATTTTTGCTTTTAGGGAGGAAATGATGATGAAAAAAATTAGTGGAGGAAATTCGTTGTGGATTTGAAAGTTTATTTTAGGAGGGGATGATAATAAATTATGGTAAATAAATAAATCTTTGAAACTCATTATGAGCATATTTTCAGTTAAAAGCCATAAAACAATAAGATTCAATTGTAATTTTCTTCCAAATACTATCTTTCTAATCCCTAGACAATCTAAAATGCTCCATCAGTTTGGTCTTAAAGTAGTATTTATTGAAAACAATCTAAATCCTTATTTTCAAAAACGCGCTTAAGGCTTGAAAAATGTTTAAAGCATCCATATTATTCATACTAATAAAACAATAAAAACTACTCAAACTTGAAGGTTCTTTGAAGATTTTCAGATTAGAAAAGAGCGTGTTTTATTTCTATGTTCAAATTTCTGTTCGACAACGACAGATGGCGCAGGAGCCATTTGCCGTGTTTTATTTTTGGTTAGCGTATTTTATTTAGGAACAGGGGCCATTCGTGAGAAATTGGACATTTACCGACCGAAAACCCGTAGGATAAACAGGCATTTTCACCGCATGCGTGGTAAAAAGTTATTATTCAGTATCATAAAAGATACAAGATACCTTTCAGCTCAATTCCATATCAAAATAGCTTACCTAAGATTTCACAATGGTCGAGAATAGAAATTATGAAATTAGAACAAGAAGTTAATAAACTAACCTCAAAAGGAGCTATCGAGAAGTGTGACTCGCGGTCGCAGCTATTTAGCCTTAAGTGATAAACGGGTATATTTATCGTACAATAGGTATAGCGTGTTTCGGAAATGTTCTCAGTGTTTGTTTGTCAACAAAGTTGCTTAGAATATACCATTCAACACTTTAATCGAGTTTAATGTAAAACGTTGCAACCCATTGCGAAGACACCTGGACTTTGGCTTTAGATGGTAGGAACATTTTCAAGCAAAACAAATTATCTTTGGGCTACACATTCCGTCTTTTAAAAAATACAGCAGTCAACCAGGTAACAATTTCGGTGACAGAATGCAAACCATGATAAAAAGAGAAAGTTTAAGGGTAGAGGGGTTACGACCTTTCGGTGGGTCACATTTTCATCTTATCTTCTACTAGAGAATGCCTTAGTTTACTTCTGAGTAACGTTTTCCGCGTAAAATGGGCTCTGCTCAGCACAGCCTTCTATTCTTGGTATTTCTACCAAGCGGCTACTCAGTGTCATTTAAAACATCCGCCACGTCAGGGATCTACAGTCAGGATCGTCGGTAATGCACTTGTCCTATCCCTAGTAACCAAATCAACGTCAGACTAATGGAAGATTGACGTATTTTGACCTATATTGTTGATCATCAGACTTACGCACGTCTGTTCCGTTTCTGATGAACAGAAAGACATAAGACTAACGTCGGAATCTAACGTCAGAATATTAGGTCAGGCAGACGTTAGTCTGCCGCATGATTTCTGTTGTAGTTTTTCCGTAAGACTTGCAGCAGAATTACGACAGATACCTGTATTAAGTTATCCCCTCTTTCAAGCATTCAGTGGTTCTCATTTATAATTATTCCCTTTATATTGCTGCGCCACCATACGGTTGTCTTGTTAACTGAAAATGAAATTTAACGCTAGATGGCTCTGTGAAAACTTTTTAACCACCGCGAAATAAAGGGCAATACAGCCTAGCGCCATCTATCTATTTTTTACTCAATACCGCGGAATAAATTTAAAAGGGTTAAAAACGGCTGTACGCAGCCATTGCTCCAGAGCTTTATTGGAATGTGAAACAATCAAAGGGTTAATTGAAGGGGTTGAGAATTCAATTTCGATTCAAAAAAGTCGGAAATTTTTTTAATAATTAATTAATTCGAAACTAGATATTTTAAAACGATTTGAATATTCAAAGTAAATGAGAAAATTATATTATTATATTATTTATGCAAAATTTTTAATTTTATTATTCGTAAGTTTTTTTTAAAAAGAAAAATAAAATAAACAAATAATATTTCAAAAAAAGCCTTATGTTATTGAGGATTATAGGATTGATTTCAGGAAAATTACATGCATATAAAAACAATTCAGATTTCATTAAAATAAAATTATTTTCTATTATACTTTCAACATATATACATAAATGAACATTTAAAAAATACAGTTTACATATTTGATTTATGAGAAATACATTATTTATTATAAGTTATCACTACTTGATAATTATTTAAATTGATTAGTGATGTGTTGTATCCATGGGCTGCTTACGTTCCGTCTGGCAGAATATTCCTCTTTATTTCTTAAGTTGTACTCCTATTGTTCATCAATGCCTCTGAAACAATCCAAACAAAATGTGGAGCAGTACACAAGTTCACAAAATAAATGGCAATTTTAATGTAATTCAGAAATCAGTAAAATAGGATATTACTTTAGTAAGTATTTTTTCGAGTTCCATTGAAATTATTACAAAGTAAAAGTTTTTGAAAAAGTAAAAAAAAAATTTTTTTTTTTAATCAAGATCTCAGTTTTTTTAAATGAGGTGATTTATCAAGGTGATACACCACCGCCAATTTCATCATTGATCTTTTTTGATGAGAAAAAAAAAGGAACATGTGGATTAGTGAGTTGAAAAGTATTACATTACGAAGTAAACAGAATTAATAAAAATTATTATAATAATTAAATATTGATATTAATAATTAATAATATCCTTTTTTTCAGGTGTATAATTATATTAATTTCGGTTGTTCTTTATTGAATCATAATGTCTTTGCTTAATTGCTTTAAGAGCTTGAATCATTGATGAGTTAAAACTTTTGATGTTATTAGGACTGAATGAATACGTTGAAATCGCGTTAGAAAATATTGTACTGATTTTAGTGTTTTCTAATATGATTTGATTAGGCTTATTTTTATCTTTTCTATTGTAATTAAAATTCAATGACAGTTCGGGAGTCATTGTGACATGCAAAAAACTATTAAGTGTTGACTGTAAATCTACTCCGCCGTATTTTTCTAAATAGTTCTGTAGCATCATATGATCAGTTGTATTGTTTTCACTTATGAATGAATTATATTCGTCTATAGTTTTCAGAGGTAAAAATCCCGGTTTATCCGCATAAAAGTGATTTGTGCTTTGGTTAATGTTCTGTAACATTTCTTGCCTTAAACAATCTATTTTGTATTCACAAGATTTCTTTACTTCTAAAATTAAGCCACAAAGAGTTTTAAATTGGTCATCAGATAAACTAATATTATTATTGGTAAAATTTTGATTATTCGGACTTTCGTCGTTATTATCAGACAATTCGGTGCTTTGAGTATAATTAAAAAAAGGTAAGTTACAATTTACTCTTTCGTTACTAATTATTTTAGGTGACGGTTTTTCACAATAATTATTCAAGTTAGGACTGGTTTTCAAATTTGTAGATGGTTCTAATTCAATTAAATCATGATTGTCATTTAAAATATTTATTGCTTCGGGAATACTAAGCGGAGTAGACGCAGAACCTAGTATTAGATCAGTATCATTAACATTATTTCTAGCAATTGGTAAAGCTTGGGAAGCTTCACTACAATATTTTTTATTAATATTATTTATTATGTCATTTATATTACCCAGTTCAGCATTAACTTTTACACGCCGGCGTTCAGACTCATCATCGGACGAAGTGGTGCAATATTTGGATGGTTTTATCACCTGTCGACCAAACCTGTTTGTTCCTCTGAACCGCTTCAATGGAGGTTGAGACTGGAATAAATCGAAAAAAAATTAGCAGTAAGAGAGCTGAATCAATTGAAAATAATAAAGTGGTAAGAACATTGAATAGAAATTAAGATAATTTTCACGTCATTCATCAATGTAATAATGTCGCAATGAACTCACTATTTTCACTATTATTACTAAAAAATGGCATTCTATAACATTTTTTTATAACAGATTCGAAGGGAATTTTATAATAATTACGTGACAAATTACAACAACTATAAATTCCGAGGACGTCGGACGTAATTCCATGCTCATACGCGAAGTTACGGGTTTCAAATATTCGAACTATAAAATAAACTTCATCTTCACATGATGTAATATTGGCGATTTCACATATTGTATCGTTAATTATCATGCAGCAATTATTATTTATGTCAAGACTGAAAAAAGTTTGTTATATTTAAATTTTTTATATTGCTGATATTTTTTTATATGATGATCTTGTGGCAGCGGTCCATTACTATGCATTTCCATTAAGACATTTTTCTTTTGGTTCTCTGAAATTTTTGGATTAGTATTGCAATTTTGATCTTCATAAAATCTGAGGACATATTGTTGGAAAGGGCGATGAGAATTCCTCATATTTTTACGAATTTTCATCATATTGTTCTCAAAAGAGAACGCTGAAAATGAATCGAGATGCCCAAACTGACGTACATCATCTGTTAAATGTAACAGTCCATGTACATTATAACTAATAAACGTAGAGCCGTAAAAAAATTGAGATTGTTGTACGAAGAGCTTTAAAAAACTCTTGAGCAATTTCTAATAAATAATCTGACGCCATTTGGGTAACTAAAATCCTGATCGCGATGTGAAACAATAGTAAATGTTGGAAAACATCCTTTGGCAATAAATCTGCTAAAATATTCGGACCGGCATAAAGGAGGAAATGACGAAATTCAGTGGCCTTGTACTTTTTGAATCTTCCAATAGGGCTGGGTCGTCGGGCAAATTCTCGCGGACACCATTTATTTAGTTCTTCAATACGAGTTGATAATAATGCTATTTTTGAATAGTTGAGTTTACCGATAAATTTATAACCTAAATACTTTCCTTCAATCCATGCTTCCATAAGTTTCTTCATAACACCTAAGCATACGAGATGCATGTAGTCGTATGGTACCTGAGATACAGGTAGAATATCTAATTTTTTCAAGGGACTATTACCTTCTTTATGATGATGTACATCATTTCGCGTATCATATTCGGCATCGGTTCGGATTTTATGAATGACTCCCGGAAATGTCATTCTTCGCGACTCATGGGTCCCCTTTACCCAACATTTTGAACAAGGAGAATGCGATGTATGGCCACGATGATGTAGCATAAAGGCTCGTGCTGGTGCGTCACCAATAAATCCGCGAAATTTTACTTCTATTAAACTACCGTTATACATAATACCCACCGCCCTTTTTGATTAGTTCATAATCATTGATGAAATATTGAAAAAATAAATTAGCGTCGTTCGGTTTTTCGGCACCGTAATATAACCCCGCGACTACCGGTAACGTATTAGGAAAATCAATTAATTTGAATTGGATGGGCCAAAATTGTTTCGTTTGCTGCCTGTTTGCTGCAGCACCGTCCGTATTTAAGTATAAATTAAGCGATCTCGGGATTACATCTAACTTACGTAAAGTATCGCGAAGAGCGGGGTAAATGCCTACATGCACATATTGCCCGGTACCCATTGGAATTACGTTAACGATTCTTCGACTGGTATTTAAAATTGTTCGTGTATCTTTTGGGATTTTTTCGAAACATTTATGTGATCTAATAATTTTCAATAACGCGTTAGCATGAACAAAATTAGTATTACTCTGTATTATCCATGAAATTAGTTGTGATTGGAAACTATTATCGTCATCCTCAACTTCCGATGAGTTATATGAAATTATTTTATTCTTTTCGATATTTATACCCGACATTGCATAAGCATTGCGAATGACTTTAAAATTAGAACGGTTAATTTCTACTGAATCATCAACTGTATCAAGTTCGATTGTATTTTCATCATTATTACAAGAAATTTCAGGTATTGAGGGTACAAAAGAAGTTAAAAATGATTCAATATCGGCAATATCTTCTTGCATATTAGGAGTTTCAAAATTAACGGCATTTGTATTAGAATTTATATTTTTTGAATGATCGTTACTACTAACAACCCATCTTGTTGAAGCGAAAAATTTGACAAATGAGTAGAGATTGGTAATTGGTCGTGATTAATTTTTTTATGTGCAATAATTAAACCGTGATTTTGCAAGATTGTATTGTTATTATTAATACATTGATGAATAGCGATTTTTTTGAAGCGATTCCGCAATTGCCCTTTGGTTATTTTCGAAAAATGTTTCCTATACGTTTTACCCATGATGGAATAGAATGTAAATATATATCCGGAAAAAAAATAAATTATTTATGTATTTAATTACTCGCAACAACAACAAAGTGACACAGGAAAAGGGATATGAAGAAAAACGATTGATTTTTGACTAAATACTTGATAAAAATTGGATGAATAAATAAATATCGAACGAGCTAATTTTAAATCAGAGATATAAAAATGAAATGAATCTAAATAATATGAAAAAATGAAATTAAATGTGAATATATATCCGAAAAAACAATAAATTCTTTATGTATTTAATTACTCGCAACAACAACAAAGTTACACAGGAAAAGGGATATGAAGAAAAACGATTGATTTTCTACTAAATCTACAGAGGTGATATTTAAATTGGAGATAAAAAGTTTTGCAATAAATTTTGTAATTGTGGTAATGAATTACTTTTGTGAATTCAACTTACCATGGTTGAATTCCTGGAAGCTGGATTCTGTCCACCAATCCTTGAAATGAAGCAATTGATTGAAGATCTCCACGGACGATCAGCAACGGTAATCCCAGTAATTAATTAATATCAACTCCACGAAAATTCACTTTATGCCAATGTTATACACACAATATTGTTCAACAATGATATTGTCACTCCAGAACGATATAAATATCAATACAATAATCAATGCACACTGTATAGTGTATCAACGGTTCAAGCACAACATAAATATCAATACACAACATAGAGCGTATGAGCGATTGAAGCACAGTTGTCAGCGATTGACGTGTTGTCTAAGTGAAAACCAGAAGACTGGACGCTATACAAACGAGGGTGTACACCCCACTACTAATTAGTCCACGCCCCAAACGTAAGAAAACACTTGGAGGGGTACAACAACACTTATGCAGGTAACCAAAAACGTGAAAGAGTGGTACCGAGAGAATCCCGACTATAGACGAAGTCTCCCGAACTAAAAATACTCAATCATCTATTATTGAAACAAGAAAAAAAAATGAACAACTGATGAATTAGAAATTACTTACAGACAACATTCCCCTTGCAAAAAATCATCTAATGAGAAAAATTTAATCAATACTATATATACACTTCACTTAAATCTCGATTGATTGATATAAAAAACATTACGCTTTCTCTACGTTGTATTATAAAATTATTTATTTATAATTTACATTATTCTTTATTTCAATCGAGATTTAAGTAAAAAATATGTATAGACTAACTTTCACCCATTACATGATTTTTAGCGCAACAAATGTTGGTCCAAGAAATTTCGGATTCGTCAGTTGTTCATTTTTTTATTTTTTTCAATAACAGATGATCGGGTATTTTTAGTTCAGGAGACTTCGTCAATGGTCGGTATTTTCTCGGTACCACTTGTTTATGTGTCTTCTTCTGAAATTTTTTTCCCACGCGTACAACAACGTAAGGATCATAGTTAAGACAGGGAATTTTTTACTGCAACACAAATATTGTAGGTTTTATTGATGGGATAATGTTTCAAAACAACAATGCCGATAAGCTGGGAAATTCCCGGTTTTGAGGCAACCAAGGTGTATATGAATTTTTTAAAATACATTTTAGACTATCGAATGCATCGTGAATTGAAATAATATTTTAAAGTTTTTCATTTTGCTGTTATTTTAAACAATCCACATGCATCATTATCTTTACAATAATGAATAAACTAATAGGTATTATTACATTTTTTTTAAGCTGTACATTTCGCTTAAAACAATTTTGGTTACCTCAAGAACAAGAAATTTCCTAGCTTATTGATTAATATTATTGAATCAATATTGAAAAAATCAGAATAACAACAATACAAGTAATAAAAGATAAAGGAATCGTACGCAGCAAGCTGGCTTGTTTGGGAATGAAATATTTCACGATAAATAAATATAAAGAATTTTAATGAATAATTAAAACAACAGTAGAATAAAAGGTTAATAACAGAAAATGAGAGAATTACAAATAATAGTTGATGAAAAACAGAATGTGATTTAGTATGGAATTGGATAGTTTATGTTGAAATATCAAGAGATTTTAGGGTACGGCCATAAAGACGTACAGTCCTCCGTACGCCAAGACTTAGTTATAGATGCCCATGAATATATTGTAGAATATATTTACAATATATTCATCCAATATATTGTAAAATATATATCACATATTTTACAATATTATTATCATTACTTGCTGATTAATAATCGAATTGAGTATAAAGTATACCAAATATAAATTAAATACATATAAATTGTAAAGAAAACAAAAAGTATATACATTTAGTGTTGAGATTTTGAAAAATGAAACACAAATCTATGAAGTATGTGCTTTTTAAATATTTCTGTTGATATTTATTCTAACGTATACGTTATAATAAGTCCATAAACTTAGTTCGTTGACGAATCAGTTTACCAATTGAATAGTCTGCTTATTATTTTAACGTAGTCTCTTTGTCATTGTAAAATTTTTTTAATTAGCTAAATAATTGGTTGTTAATTTTCTGAACCTTGACAAACTTTGGTTCAACTGAACGAAATTCTTCAGTGAAAAATTATCTGACTATTGATTTGAATAAATTAACAAAATAGTTCATCAAAGTCATATTTTTAGAGATTGATAATAGAAAATTATGATTATATGTAGTTGAGTTCAATGATCAAACTTAAAAAGTAAATGAATTTTTGAAAAACTTCGTTGAATTGTCAGAAATAGAAAGGTACATAATAACATCAATTACATATAATTCTGTTAATGACAAATTGAAATATATTTTGTAGCTTAAGAATGAGGAATTTTCAACAAAAATTATTTGATGGAATTGACAATAAATTAATTGCAATACTAAATTGGTGAACAGATAAAAAATGATACAAAATGAGTAAAATGATAAGGACATGGTTCAATTTATTTTGTTTTTCTGATATACTTTGGTACTCTATGAACTTGTACAATCAAATAAGAGGAACTGGTATAGTAGTCTACAGCCTGGGCTATGTCCAGATTTTTAACTCGAGTTCAAAACCGGTTAAAACCCAGGTTATAAACCCAGGTTAAAAATCTGGACATAGCCCAGGCTGTAGACTACTATACCAGTTCCTCTTATTTGATTGTACAAGTTCATAGAGTACCAAAGTATATCAGAAAAACAAAATAAATTGAACCATGTCCTTATCATTTTACTCATTTTGTATCATTTTTTATCTGTTCACCAATTTAGTATTGCAATAATTTATTGTCAATTCCATCAAATAATTTTTGTTGAAAATTCCTCATTCTTAAGCTACAAAATATATTTCAATTTGTCATTACAGAATTATATGTAATTGATGTTATTATGTACCTTTCTATTTCTGACATTCAACGAAGTTTTTCAAAAATTCATTTACTTTTTAAGTTTGATCATTGAACTCAACTACATATAATCATAATTTTCTATTATCAATCTCTAAAAATATGACTTTGATGAACTATTTTGTTAATTTATTCAAATCAATAGTCAGATAATTTTTCACTGAAGAATTTCGTTCAGTTGAACCAAAGTTTGTCAAGGTTCAGAAAAATTAACAACCAATTATTTAGCTAATTAAAAAAATTTTACAATGACAAAGAGACTACGTTAAAATAATTAAGCAGACTATTCAATTGGTAAACTGATTCGTCAACGAACTAAGTTTATGGACTTATTATAACGTATACGTTAGAATAAATATCAACAGAAATATTTTAAAAAGCACATACTTTCATAGATTTGTGTTTCATTTTTCAAATCTCAACACTAAATGTATATACTTTTTGTTTTCTTTACAATTTATATGTATTTAATTTATATTTGGTATACTTTATACTCAATTCGATTATTAATCAGCAAGTAATGATAATAATATTGTAAAATATGTGATATATATTTTACAATATTTGGATGAATATATTGTAAAATATATTCTACAATATATTCATGGGCATCTATAACTAAGTCTTGGCGTACGGAGGACTGTACGTCTTTATGGCCGTACCCTAAAATCTCTTGATATTTCAACATAAACTATCCAATTCCATACTAAATCACATTCTGTTTTTCATCAACTATTATTTGTAATTCTCTCATTTCTGTTATTAACCTTTTATTCTACTGTTGTTTTAATTATTCATTAAAATTCTTTATATTTATTTATCGTGAAATATTTCATTCCCAAACAAGCCAGCTTGCTGCGTACGATTCCTTTATCTTTTATTACTTGTATGTTGTTATTCTGATTTTTTCAATATTGATTCAATAATATTAATCAATAAGCTAGGAAATTTCTTGTTCTTGAGGTAACCAAAATTGTTTTAAGCGAAATGTACAGCTTAAAAAAAATGTATAATACCTATTAGTTTATTCATTATTGTTAAAGATAATGATGCATGTGGATTGTTTAAAATAACAGCAAAATGAAAAACTTTAAATATTATTTCAATTCACGATGCATTCGATAGTCTAAAATGTATTTAAAAAATTCATATACACCTTGGTTGCCTCAAAACCGGGAATTTCCCAGCTTATCGGCATTGTTGTTTTGAAACATTATCCCATCAATAAAACCTACAATATTTGTGTTGCAGTAAAAAATTCCCTGTCTTAACTATGATCCTTACGTTGTTGTACGCGTGGGAAAAAAAATTTCAGAAGAAGACACATAAACAAGTGGTACCGAGAAAATACCGACCATTGACGAAGTCTCCTGAACTAAAATACCCGATCATCTGTTATTGAAAAAAAATAAAAAAATGAACAACTGACGAATCCGAAATTTCTTGGACCAACATTTGTTGCGCTAAAAATCATGTAATGGGTGAAAGTTAGTCTATACATATTTTTTACTTAAATCTCGATTGAAATAAAGAATAATTGTAAATTATAAATAAATAATTTTATAATACAACGTAGAGAAAGCGTAATGTTTTTATATCAATCAATCGAGATTTAAGTGAAGTGTATATATAGTATTGATTAAATTTTCTCATTAGATGATTTTTTGCAAGGGGAATGTTGTCTGTAAGTAATTTCTAATTCATCAGTTGTTCATTTTTTTTCTTGTTTCAATAATAGATGATTGAGTATTTTTAGTTCGGGAGACTTCGTCTATAGTCGGGATTCTCTCGGTACCACTCTTTCACGTTTTTTGGTTACCTGCATAGTGTTGTTGTACCCCTCCAAGTGTTTTCTTACGTTTGGGGCGTGGACTAATTAGTAGTGGGGTGTACACCCTCGTTTGTATAGCGTCCAGTCTTCTGGTTTTCACTTAGACAACACGTCAATCGCTGACAACTGTGCTTCAATCGCTCATACGCTCTATGTTGTGTATTGATATTTATGTTGTGCTTGAACCGTTGATACACTATACAGTGTGCATTGATTATTGTATTGATATTTATATCGTTCTGGAGTGACAATATCATTGTTGAACAATATTGTGTGTATAACATTGGCATAAAAGTGAATTTTCGTGGAGTTGATATAATTAATTACTGGGATTACCGTTGCTGATCGTCCGTTGGAGATCTTCAATCAATTGCTTCATTTCAGGATTGGTGGACAGAATCCAGCTTCCAGGAATTCAACCATGGTAAGTTGAATTCACAAAAGTATTCATTACCACAATTACAAAATTTATTGCAAAACTTTTATCTCCAATTTAAATATCACCTCTGTAGATTTAGTAGAAAATCAATCGTTTTTCTTCATATCCCTTTTCCTGTGTAACTTTGTTGTTGTTGCGAGTAATTAAATACATAAAGAATTTATTGTTTTTTCGGATATATATTCACATTTAATTTCATTTTTCATATTATTTAGATTCATTTCATTTTTATATCTCTGATTTAAAAATTAGCTCGTTCGATATTTATTTATTCATCCAATTTTATCAAGTATTTAGTCAAAATCAATCGTTTTTCTTCATATCCCTTTTCCTGTGTCACTTTGTTGTTGTTGCGAGTAATTAAATACATAAATAATTTATTTTTTTTCCGGATATATATTTACATTCTATTCCATCATGGGTAAAACGTATAGGAAACATTTTTCGAAAATAACCAAAGGGCAATTGCGGAATCGCTTCAAAAAAATCGCTATTCATCAATGTATTAATAATAACAATACAATCTTGCAAAATCACGGTTTAATTATTGCACATAAAAAAATTAATCACGACCAATTACCAATCTCTACTCATTTGTCAAATTTTTCGCTTCAACAAGATGGGTTTGTTAGTAGTAACGATCATTCAAAAAATATAAATTCTAATACAAATGCCGTTAATTTTGAAACTCCTAATATGCAAGAAGATATTGCCGATATTGAATCATTTTTAACTTCTTTTGTACCCTCAATACCTGAAATTTCTTGTAATAATGATGAAAATACAATCGAACTTGATACAGTTGATGATTCAGTAGAAATTAACCGTTCTAATTTTAAAGTCATTCGCAATGCTTATGCAATGTCGGGTATAAATATCGAAAAGAATAAAATAATTTCATATAACTCATCGGAAGTTGAGGATGACGATAATAGTTTCCAATCACAACTAATTTCATGGATAATACAGAGTAATACTAATTTTGTTCATGCTAACGCGTTATTGAAAATTATTAGATCACATAAATGTTTCGAAAAAATCCCAAAAGATACACGAACAATTTTAAATACCAGTCGAAGAATCGTTAACGTAATTCCAATGGGTACCGGGCAATATGTGCATGTAGGCATTTACCCCGCTCTTCGCGATACTTTACGTAAGTTAGATGTAATCCCGAGATCGCTTAATTTATACTTAAATACGGACGGTGCTGCAGCAAACAGGCAGCAAACGAAACAATTTTGGCCCATCCAATTCAAATTAATTGATTTTCCTAATACGTTACCGGTAGTCGCGGGGTTATATTACGGTGCCGAAAAACCGAACGACGCTAATTTATTTTTTCAATATTTCATCAATGATTATGAACTAATCAAAAAGGGCGGTGGTATTATGTATAACGGTAGTTTAATAGAAGTAAATTTCGCGGATTTATTGGTGACGCACCAGCACGAGCCTTTATGCTACATCATCGTGGCCATACATCGCATTCTCCTTGTTCAAAATGTTGGGTAAAGGGGACCCATGAGTCGCGAAGAATGACATTTCCGGGAGTCATTCATAAAATCCGAACCGATGCCGAATATGATACGCGAAATGATGTACATCATCATAAAGAAGGTAATAGTCCCTTGAAAAAATTAGATATTCTACCTGTATCTCAGGTACCATACGACTACATGCATCTCGTATGCTTAGGTGTTATGAAGAAACTTATGGAAGCATGGATTGAAGGAAAGTATTTAGGTTATAAATTATCGGTAAACTCAACTATTCAAAAATAGCATTATTATCAACTCGTATTGAAGAACTAAATAAATGGTGTCCGCGAGAATTTGCCCGACGACCCAGCCCTATTGGAAGATTCAAAAAGTACAAGGCCACTGAATTTCGTCATTTCCTCCTTTATGCCGGTCCGAATATTTTAGCAGATTTATTGCCAAAGGATGTTTTCCAACATTTACTATTGTTTCACATCGCGATCAGGATTTTAGTTACCCAAATGGCGTCAGATTATTTATTAGAAATTGCTCAAGAGTTTTTAAAGCTCTTCGTACAACAATCTCAATTTTTTTACGGCTCTACGTTTATTAGTTATAATGTACATGGACTGTTACATTTAACAGATGATGTACGTCAGTTTGGGCATCTCGATTCATTTTCAGCGTTCTCTTTTGAGAACAATATGATGAAAATTCGTAAAAATATGAGGAATTCTCATCGCCCTTTCCAACAATATGTCCTCAGATTTTATGAAGATCAAAATTGCAATACTAATCCAAAAATTTCAGAGAACCAAAAGAAAAATGTCTTAATGGAAATGCATAGTAATGGACCGCTGCCACAAGATCATCATATAAAAAAATATCAGCAATATAAAAAATTTAAATATAACAAACTTTTTTTCAGTCTTGACATAAATAATAATTGCTGCATGATAATTAACGATACAATATGTGAAATCGCCAATATTACATCATGTGAAGATGAAGTTTATTTTATAGTTCGAATATTTGAAACCCGTAACTTCGCGTATGAGCATGGAATTACGTCCGACGTCCTCGGAATTTATAGTTGTTGTAATTTGTCACGTAATTATTATAAAATTCCCTTCGAATCTGTTATAAAAAAATGTTATAGAATGCCATTTTTTAGTAATAATAGTGAAAATAGTGAGTTCATTGCGACATTATTACATTGATGAATGACGTGAAAATTATCTTAATTTCTATTCAATGTTCTTACCACTTTATTATTTTCAATTGATTCAGCTCTCTTACTGCTAATTTTTTTTCGATTTATTCCAGTCTCAACCTCCATTGAAGCGGTTCAGAGGAACAAACAGATTTGGTCGACAGGTGATAAAACCATCCAAATATTGCACCACTTCGTCCGATGATGAGTCTGAACGCCGGCGTGTAAAAGTTAATGCTGAACTGGGTAATATAAATGACATAATAAATAATATTAATAAAAAATATTGTAGTGAAGCTTCCCAAGCTTTACCAATTGCTAGAAATAATGTTAATGATACTGATCTAATA
This sequence comes from Chelonus insularis, assembly GCF_013357705.1. Lineage (NCBI taxonomy): Eukaryota > Metazoa > Arthropoda > Insecta > Hymenoptera > Braconidae > Chelonus > Chelonus insularis. Next base: position 773,628 of record NW_023276524.1, read on the forward strand.
CTAGGTTCTGCGTCTACTCCGCTTAGTATTCCCGAAGCAATAAATATTTTAAATGACAATCATGATTTAATTGAATTAGAACCATCTACAAATTTGAAAACCAGTCCTAACTTGAATAATTATTGTGAAAAACCGTCACCTAAAATAATTAGTAACGAAAGAGTAAATTGTAACTTACCTTTTTTTAATTATACTCAAAGCACCGAATTGTCTGATAATAACGACGAAAGTCCGAATAATCAAAATTTTACCAATAATAATATTAGTTTATCTGATGACCAATTTAAAACTCTTTGTGGCTTAATTTTAGAAGTAAAGAAATCTTGTGAATACAAAATAGATTGTTTAAGGCAAGAAATGTTACAGAACATTAACCAAAGCACAAATCACTTTTATGCGGATAAACCGGGATTTTTACCTCTGAAAACTATAGACGAATATAATTCATTCATAAGTGAAAACAATACAACTGATCATATGATGCTACAGAACTATTTAGAAAAATACGGCGGAGTAGATTTACAGTCAACACTTAATAGTTTTTTGCATGTCACAATGACTCCCGAACTGTCATTGAATTTTAATTACAATAGAAAAGATAAAAATAAGCCTAATCAAATCATATTAGAAAACACTAAAATCAGTACAATATTTTCTAACGCGATTTCAACGTATTCATTCAGTCCTAATAACATCAAAAGTTTTAACTCATCAATGATTCAAGCTCTTAAAGCAATTAAGCAAAGACATTATGATTCAATAAAGAACAACCGAAATTAATATAATTATACACCTGAAAAAAAGGATATTATTAATTATTAATATCAATATTTAATTATTATAATAATTTTTATTAATTCTGTTTACTTCGTAATGTAATACTTTTCAACTCACTAATCCACATGTTCCTTTTTTTTTCTCATCAAAAAAAGATCAATGATGAAATTGGCGGTGGTGTATCACCTTGATAAATCACCTCATTTAAAAAAACTGAGATCTTGATTAAAAAAAAAAATTTTTTTTTTACTTTTTCAAAAACTTTTACTTTGTAATAATTTCAATGGAACTCGAAAAAATACTTACTAAAGTAATATCCTATTTTACTGATTTCTGAATTACATTAAAATTGCCATTTATTTTGTGAACTTGTGTACTGCTCCACATTTTGTTTGGATTGTTTCAGAGGCATTGATGAACAATAGGAGTACAACTTAAGAAATAAAGAGGAATATTCTGCCAGACGGAACGTAAGCAGCCCATGGATACAACACATCACTAATCAATTTAAATAATTATCAAGTAGTGATAACTTATAATAAATAATGTATTTCTCATAAATCAAATATGTAAACTGTATTTTTTAAATGTTCATTTATGTATATATGTTGAAAGTATAATAGAAAATAATTTTATTTTAATGAAATCTGAATTGTTTTTATATGCATGTAATTTTCCTGAAATCAATCCTATAATCCTCAATAACATAAGGCTTTTTTGAAATATTATTTGTTTATTTTATTTTTCTTTTTAAAAAAAACTTACGAATAATAAAATTAAAAATTTTTGCATAAATAATATAATAATATAATTTTCTCATTTACTTTGAATATTCAAATCGTTTTAAAATATCTAGTTTCGAATTAATTAATTATTAAAAAAATTTCCGACTTTTTTGAATCGAAATTGAATTCTCAACCCCTTCAATTAACCCTTTGATTGTTTCACATTCCAATAAAGCTCTGGAGCAATGGCTGCGTACAGCCGTTTTTAACCCTTTTAAATTTATTCCGCGGTATTGAGTAAAAAATAGATAGATGGCGCTAGGCTGTATTGCCCTTTATTTCGCGGTGGTTAAAAAGTTTTCACAGAGCCATCTAGCGTTAAATTTCATTTTCAGTTAACAAGACAACCGTATGGTGGCGCAGCAATATAAAGGGAATAATTATAAATGAGAACCACTGAATGCTTGAAAGAGGGGATAACTTAATACAGGTATCTGTCGTAATTCTGCTGCAAGTCTTACGGAAAAACTACAACAGAAATCATGCGGCAGACTAACGTCTGCCTGACCTAATATTCTGACGTTAGATTCCGACGTTAGTCTTATGTCTTTCTGTTCATCAGAAACGGAACAGACGTGCGTAAGTCTGATCTAAATATCTGACGTCAGATCTGGTTACTACATATGTCATCTTAAATGGGACTTAACAGCCCATTCTTATAAATTAACGAATTTTTCGTTTTTAGAATTTCACATGAAATCTTCAATTACTTTTAATAATAAAATTTCGATTAAACGATGTATTTTATAAAAAGTTTTAAATTCTATATTACCTTACAAAACAATGATGACAATGTGTGCCATAATACTCAGGCAACAAACAAGACGCCAATGGAGCTTCACATGCCACAATATCTCCTATCTGAATATTATTAGCAGCAACTGCATGCTTTCCAGCTGAAGGCGTGTCATTAATCATCACGAGCTTTGAAAGCCCTGGCATTGATGTGTGAATATCTCCAGTTAAATTAGGTAAAGTCACTGAAACAAAATTATTCGAATTAAAATTTTATTGAAGTCATAAATTTCTAATAATTCTCTTCATAAACCAAACGCTTCTTCATTTACTATTCTTTTTTACGGCTTTTTGGAATCTTTTCTGACAGCAGATAATAGTTGCAGATAATATGCACCTAGAAACTAAAGACATCGTATTACATCTCCGGTTAATAACATGTTTGCTATAATTTTTAAAAAGTTTTCAATATATTCCGATGACCTGTCATATGTGCATCTTTAAACTCATCGGAAACCTATAGATATAATTCATCATAGACACCATTATTGCAAAAATCTAATATTTATTACATGTGCATTAATGTACATTATAACATAAAAGAATAAATTAAACATTGAGATTATAAATGATAAATATTCGTTTATGTTTAATTACTTTTTATTAATGACATCAATTAAAAATAGTTTAAATCAATATATTTCATGCATAAAGTAGAAAATCTTTCATGGTTGAAATATTATAAACACCTAAATCAGAATAAATTTTATAGCTTTGATAATGTTGATCAAAATTATTTTCTCTAATAGGAATATGTCTTGGATTAAGGAAGCCTAAGGCTAGATTTCATGCATGATATTTTGCCGCTAGTCAGCGAAACTAGATGAGCATAAAGTAGTTTCATTACGCTTATTCTAGCTAATCGTGAATTTGATTGATTAAAATTTTATTGATGATTCATAATTAATCATTTGAAAATTTTTGATTGAACCCTCATCAAGTCATTGATATTGTCAACAAATTAGAAAAGTTCGTAAAACCTGTGATATTTTCCTTGAATCATTTAAAGTTCTAGAAATATCAAATAAATTGCGGGAGATCCTCAAACATTCAAGGAATATTCATTTCATTATTAATAACTTTAGAAGATTTAAAGCTCATCAAAAAATTTCGTTTTTTTCGAATCATTCAATGATCGAAATGTTAGAAAAAATTTTGTAATTCTTCATATCGTATACATTTAACGAAATAGTTATGAACAACTGTGTGATAGATTTGTGATGCCTGCCCCTACCAAGAGTCTGCTTTTAAACTTCTTGCAAACTGTTCTCAAACTCTTCTAAAATGGTGTCTTACTATATTCTAAGAATAAAATACTTTTTCAATATCCTATCTTTTACTTTTCCCCTGAGTCCTACTTTACCTTGTTTTTAAACATTGATCCAATGCTTTCTTTCAAAATTTTCAGAAAATAGATATATCGTTATGGTTCTAATATATGTGTGACTCAGCTGAAATGTAAAGTTAGTATTATAAAATCAAGGTCTTTACTATGGAAGATTGGTAACGTCGATTTTTTATCTCTTCAATGAATCAGCCAAGATAGAATTTGAATAGAGTAGATTTTAAGAAACAATTGACATAATACATTTTCAGATATCGTAACTTATTATTAATTTTACATATTAAAAAAATCGGCAAAACTACTGTTTTAATTAAGTTGAAGTTACTATTTTAATTTTTTTAATCTATCTCGTCATGCTTTCATAAGATTCAATCAGTTTTGTTCAAACCTACTTTTTCTCCACTTAATTTCCTGCACAAAGCTATTAGATATTTATTTTGATTATTTTGAACTTTTCTACTATTACTGTTACATGTATTTTGCATTAAACTTTTTTATGATAAAGTTTAAAAATGCAGAAGTTATTGTAGATGAATGAGAACTGACAGGTTTGATTGAACGATGGACATTAAATAACATTACAACTTTTCATATATTTTGAAAATGTGGTAGTATGATAGGCACGACCAACAGATGTTTGCCAGTCATTGTCTGCATTGTAGATATTCTATTTTTCAGGCTATAAGAATAAATTTTTCATAAATTGATTTGCTAATGACATAGATTCTAATTTTTAAACCTTCATCAAAAATATAAGTAATTAAAAGAATTAATATTTTTTTAAAAAATAAAATTTTCAATGCAATTTTTTTTTAATTACGTCGGACAAGTACAAAAACAGAGTTAATTTAGCTTTGTAAAACGTTGCAGTTTCTTGGTTGGGAAATATGAATAATGAACTATTGATAATCTTAAAGAAAAATGTAGGATTATGATCCAGACAATGATATGGGTTATTTGGTCCAGTAAAATAAAGGTTAAAATCCTGAAATGGATAAAAGTTGAACGATTTCTCTCCATGACAAGAAGTGTTCAGACATGGGCAAGGGTCGAAACAACCCCTGAAAAGTTTGTTTTTCATTTATCTCGAAAAATGTGCGAGATATAGAAGAAATTTCTATTGATAATCGTAGAGTTTGTGGTTCTACATAAAAAAGTATGTTACCTCCGACATTTCGTATATTTAAAGGAAAAAAGTATTCTTGGTATTTTTCTGTGAAGTTGAAAAAAAGGGCCTCAGGGGTACGCGATTGGTGCGATAGAGATGGCGCGATATATTGGCGTTCGTCACATTCATGTCGAGTTTCAAAGCATAATAAACCTGCTTGAAAGAAGCACAATTTAAATGAAATCCATAAGATGGAAAAAGAGGGTGATATTTATGTATTAAAAGTACACAATATCAAAAAAATCAAAAAGCTAAAAACAGAATATTCGAGAAATGATGATGAATGATAATTCAATTGAGCAAAAACAAGTGATTCATGATTCCACCTCCTCCTCTATGTACAATAATTTCTGTTCAAGAATTGCTACTACTTAGATTGGTCTTCCATGATAGTTTTATAGCATTCCTCGACAAGAAATGTTTTTATAATATGTAGTGTAAAGAGATTAAAGATGGAAGTAACAAGTTTAATTTATTATTATTAACAAAAAGAGTAAAAAACACATGTGCGTTGGAATAGTGCATCAATCGTCATGTACTCTATCTGTAAATGCTTGTATGTGTTTTTGTGATACTCACTCATTCTGTTTAACCATGTTGTTATCGAGTTATAGAATTCATTTAATAATTATTTTTGATATTATTTATTAATCAATAAATAAATTTGGAACGTTTAAATAAATATTCACAGCTCCATTTTCGAGGGGTACACTGTTGATTCGAAGTGTGTTACAGTAATCATACATACACGTGTTCAATGCTCAATCTTGTAAAGAAACTATACTGAGAACGATTTTCGCTGTTAAAAAGTAACATTTTTTTCCATCTAATAGAATTAAAATTTTTAATAATCTCAATAAAATATTGTTTTGGAATTAATGTCGTACAATATAGATTAAGTTTTAATGGTTACTTAAAATAATGAAAAAATAATTTATCGAAAAATACGTTTTGTCGATTAGGGGGAAAGAGGGTAAAGAGAGTAAAGAACGCTCGAGAAAATTTACTAATATATTGAAATAAGTTTAAAAGCGCTGATTGTGTTTTTTGGAAATAAATTCTTTAAATTATAAATGCATTAAAAAATATCAACATTCGTTAATAGAATGTTTAATTTGTTGATTTACGTTTTTTATTGGTGTTTCACTTTATCTCACCGTTTCTACATATGTATATAGTATTCTAATTATGTAATATTTGAATTCGATATTTTTTTGTACTAGCATGGGAATGTTTTCTAGTAAATCAATATACAAATTCAAAGAATTTTCGTTCTGTGTATACTAAATCTTCTTTAGTATTAATATCAGAATTACTATAAGCTCCTTCCTAAGCTAAAAAGTGTCTTCTTAAATTTTTGCAATGTGCTATCGAATATGGATTGTGTTTATCCACCCGAGTCAAAACATAGCTCCTATTTTCATCCTATTTTTATTCTAAGACTCCACTGCAATTCCCAGGATTTCACAAACGTGTTAAAATAACACGCGTAAAGTATGTTCAATGTAAAATGCCCATTAACAAACTATGCATGATTTGTAGACACTTTTTACACGTTTCTTAGTGTGTGAAAAATCTATAGCTTGTTTATGACATTTAACATTGAAGAGGCTTAGCGTTTTAAAAGTGTCTACAACTTGGATTTGCAGTGTATCCTTTCTTATTATAAGGTTTAACTTGAGATCAACAAATTCTCATTAAAGGTAGAATACGCAACAAATCAGCGTTTCCGTTGGACGAAAATTTTTTAATTTTACCCTAATGTCATACTAATTTTATTTTTTTTTACCTTAGCTTCATCTTACTTTTATTTCATACTTTTCGTGGTTTTAATTTAATTATATTTCAAATTCAAATAATTTTATTTCTATAAAAACATTATTATTCATAATTATTAATTGTATTTCAGTTATAATTGGGCTGTCGGTCAGCATTAACATCATTTGTATTATTACAAAAAAATGACTGTAATGAGAATTATTATAATATTGACCATGTTTATATTTGAAAGAGCAATTTTATTCAATTCATTATTAGGTTGTAACAAATAATTTGAAACAATTCAATTTTTCATAAATATAATAATTTTTAAAAAATTAATCTATTATCTGAATCGTAACCTTATTTTAACTATTTCCATAAGAACTTCCAGATATAAGCAAGTCAATTTATGAAATTGAAATCAGACTATTCTGTCTATATCCTAATTTTTTCTACTTAAAAAATGAAAAAGAATAATATTAAGATAAAAAAGGTTGAATCTAGGATAGAAAGAATGGAAATAGTATATAAAGAGGACATTTAGGTCATATATTTTGACTCGGGCACTAATTGGATTACCTGAAGAAAAATTTTTCTGTTAACAGATGATGTAATCCAGTCAATATAGGAGGCTTGGCTCCATTTTGTTTTTTGGTAATTTTTTTAATTATTTATAAAAATTTGTTTTTTATTCATGTATAAAAATTGCTTCATTATAATAAATAATACATTTATTTATTATATTAACTCAATTTTTTATTAAATTTTTTAAGTCAAATATTTGCCTAAAATAAGTAAAACTACAATTTTTTTATCGAAAATACGAGTTTTACATTCTGATAGTTGTGTCCTTTTCTAGCGCGTAGTGCCGCCTATAGTGCTGTCTTGCTTAGATACACGGGACCACTAAAATGCCAAAAAATTATATTAAAAAAAATCAGCGCACTTTCGTTTTTGGGCACATTTTTTTATAGGTCATTACGGATATTTTGACATTAGAAAATTAAAAATTGCCCTTTGTACAAAAATTTTCAACACAAATAGAGCCACGCCTCCTATATTGACTGGACTAATGAGACTTGATAAGAAAAGAAAATTTATGCAGGAAAAAATTAGACTTGTGAATGATTAGATTTCCGTTCGAATACCATATCACTACTGTCTTTTATCACATCTAGCTTCATTCTCCCTCAACGGATCGTTGAGAAGGTATCAATCTAAAGTGTATTATCTAGTACTTAATTTATTTAGTGATATAAGAGAGAGTGAATTGAATAATTAATAGCCATTTAATATTTGCCTAAGAAACGTCATTTTAAATGAGATTCAATAATAATAAAGAATGATGCAGTTTATTATGATTAATTGTTACAGGATAAAATAATTCTATGTGTTTTTAGCTGAGTTACAAAACTTTTATAAATAGTTAGTTCCAAAAAACTTTTAACTTTCGACTAATTTATTTTTAAATGGTTTTTTATAGTGATAGTTTTTGTCTCTTGCTCATTTGTTGTCTAAACTTCACTTTAAACCATCTTCAAAAGAAATTGAAAACAGTGCAATCAAACATTTGGCAACAACAATCATTAGTGTTTTCCTAAAATCTAAATAGGAAATGCTCTGTTGGTCTTGGACAATGTCCAGTTGCCAAGAGAAATTTATTTATCTTTTTTGGCAAAGAGTTGCATTTGAATAAAATCTATCATTGATGGTGACCATTAATAAAGGTTTAAACAAATAATTGATAAAAGGCTAGAAAGAATATTACTTACATTCACGGTAATTATTCTGGAATTTCACTTTTTCATCGTCATTAGAAGTTTTGTAAAGTTCAAGACTACTTTTTGATTGGCTGATGAAATGATGACACTTCTCTAAAGACTCCTTTCGTTTTATCCTAGTAAAAATAACCATTAATTTAATTAGAATAGTATATGATAAGTACGTTATGCGATAAGTAGATAAGTAGTTTATAGTAGTTAATAAGTATCTTAGCCTACTTAACAATAATAATAACTATTTCAAATGCTAATTAGGTGAGATTTTCTTTCATTCAATTGGATATTTTTCGATTCACTCATCCCTGTTCAATGATATTTTAAATTTTTTATCTATGAGTAATTATAATGGGTACAATGATTCAAACAAAAAATTCCGACATATCTGCGCATTCCGAGGTCTCTAGAGCCCGATTCTACTGTTTTACGTTTATGATCTTTTATCGTTTCATATGTTTGGAAAACTATTGATGGTACTAATTTTGAACCGAATTTTATTCGATGTGGAATTGCATGAAGATGAGCTGATTGGAGGTCAGGGTATTTTTATAAACAATAAATCAGATCAATTAGAACAACAAATGGAATATTTATTTCATAAATTGTAATAGAACACACAGTGATACTGATTTATGGGCCATCGATAAGTCGTGTATGCAATTTGATGTCCCCGAGATAAGTTAACTGTTCCTTACAGATTTTGAGGCGAGGAATCTGAATTCGTTGGTTATTTCTTTCTAAAGTTACCAATTTTTTTTATTATAAACAATTTAAATGATTGAATTCGATTTACGACTGATCTATGAGAGATATCAAACAAATATTTACACGAAAAGAGTACTCAACTTGAAATCTATAAATTCCGTATTTTTACTTTTTATTGCATCATTATTATTTTATGAGGTATGATTTATTGAAAACTTACACTCCAATTGTAATAACCGGAGAAGAATTTATTTTTGGGAAAGAGTTCCCACCCAATTCGAATTTCCTAAATTCAAGTTAGGCGCGAAGTGGGATTTGAACCTACGATCGCACACGCATCTGAGACCAGTGTTTTACCCGCTCGGCTATTCATTCAATAAAAATATTATTATGACTATATTAATATAAACGAATCGATAAGTATAATTTTTTAAAAGATTTACATTAATCATGATTTACTATTCTATATTATATGTAATATATATTTCTTTACAATATGTATACATATGTGTTCATATATTCACTATTATATAATGTGCTTCATTTGGGTTTAGTTTAAGTAATTCTAAGTTGGCCATAATAAGTAATTCCTATTCAATACCTAACTTTGACATGAAGTTCGACAAGTTAATAAGGTTATCATTACGAAGTTATTAAGCCAAGCGAAATCGAGCAAATTTTGGGATGTTCCTATAACACCTAAATAACAAATTCATTAGGCATAGGTTGGGAATGCCTAATTTAGGCTGATCTAAACAATTCCCAATAAGGGCCTAATGAAACTTTAGGCATGACCAAGGTAAATTCTACTTGGCAATAACGCGTACGCAGCTATTGCGTTGAGCACTAAACTATAATGCTGTTTTGTCGGTTTCACGTTTTACTTTTATCCCAATTAAGATATCATTTATTTAAAATTAAAATTACGTATAATTTATATATTTTTAAATATATAAACTATACTCAATTCTTTTGATATCTCCAGCTAATAGTTCGATTGGAGTGTAAGTCTATTGCTTATGAAGATTAACGATAATAAATAATTATCTTCCAACGAAGCACAGTTGGCACTTAGTATTTTTGCTTCGTTCAATAACCACAACCTGTTACCTCTATTCAAAGAAGGATTGTTCGAGGCATAAGCAAGTTCGATGATAGTATGATCATCTATTGACGAAGTACAGTTTGCGTGTGCCAACATTTCTTTATAAGGAAATAATTTATCACCTTCATCTAAGGGTGGACTTGTCAGGTTATAATTAGATTTAATGACAGTATTATTATTTACTAACGAATCACATTTAACGCTTTGTAATATTTTTATTAGTTTAAAAAAAAGGCTCAACTTAGATCAATATTTTGATTGCTAACAGCATAGACAAGTTTTATTGTAGTATTATCTTTATTTGATGAAGCACAGCTGGTCATTGCTTTTGTTTCCTCTAGTGACTAAGAATAAAGGTATGCAGTGATATGCATTAATTAAATGAGTGAGAGTATTTATGGAGTCTATTGAGCTATGATCATCTTACTGAAAATCTGGGAAAATTTACGTGTTCAGTGATGAATAACGTAATGTGGTTAATAATTAAACACCTAAGTGTTTACAATGTTGAACACCATAAATAAATTATAGTTTTTTGATAAACGGCAAAAAGCGTTTAAAAGTCGACTACAAAATTAACATAGTTTGTTTGTGATGTTTAACATTGCAAACACTTTGAGTGTTTAGTTTCTAAACACTTAGGTTTTCAGTGCTATTAATAAAATATAAACTGAAAATGTCTGTCTCCTTGGTTTGTATAAATGTTGGCACTAAAAAAACAAATAGTGCTACTGTTATCTACTAAAGAAAGATACTACTTCATATAGGATTTTTTAAAAAAATGAAGGTGGTACTTATGAAAAAAAGATTGATACTTATCTACTTGTCGAATTCTGTAGATAAGAAATAAGTTGAGAAATAATTTCTTTCTCTACATTCGCAGAACGGTTCACGTAGCTTTTTTCTTTGTGTAGTTGTATTGTTCTCCCTTTTTTCAACAAGAATGTGTAATAAGTTTCATAGAATACTTATTATAAAGGAAGAGAAGGTAAAGTAGAACACTCGACCAAATTGACTTATTTATTGGAATATGCTTAAGAACACTCTTCACACTTTTTGTTTATTTATCCATAAACGCATTTAAAATTATTAACATTTGTTGCTATATAGATTAATTTGTTGATTCATGTTTTTCTTCGTGTTCCATTTTACTACACCTTCTTCTATTAGTAGGAAGACCGAAATCATCTGTTATGAAATGATAAATGATAACAATTAATGCTATGAAGATTTTATAATAATTCTTTTGCATCCTTTTTCAAATCAATATTGATATTTAATGTTATTTTTTTAATAGAAGGGATTTCTTATGAAGATGAAGCTCTCTTTTCTTCAATTCTTGAATAGAAAAGATATTTTTCTAATATTACCCTAAAGTCTAATGTAATTTTGACTAATATTCATGCATTTGTGCAAATTATCATTACTTCGCATTTGCTGAATCAAATAATGATCAGTCGGTTCCTTTATTGCAATAATTGAAATTGTTTGTCAATTCAATAATTGAGTCAGAGTTCTAAATGTTCAATGATGTTGGTTTCATATAAACTAAACTCATGAAGGATTAATTATAATTTATTTGTTCAATCTTTGTTGATACACATAATTTGCATTAGTAAGGATTTCATTATAAATTAATGTTACAATTAATTTTGAATGAATTTTTATTGCTGAATAATATTCTCAATTTAATGTCCTCATGTGAAGGACTGTGGATATGTTAATCGATTTGTAACATGGGTACTGATATGTATATATCAAGGATGGGGTTGTGAGAGCTATTACACTTCTTTTGAAGATCGATATGTTTTGACGTACTTAGTACTGCTTTTTTTGTAAACATTCCAACACGCGATGATTCGATAACGATAAGGTGTTAAAACGATAAGGTGTTAAAATAATCGCAGTTAATTTTTATTGTTCTTAATAATTCTTCATACAATATTTATAAATTATGCCAAAAAGAAATTTTATTTACACATAAAATTTCAACGAAATAATTCTTTAGGCCTGTTGTACTTGTCAATATATAGTTCTTCGACAGCAATACCACTACATTCTTTAGTAGCTTAATCAACATGAGACTGATGGCAGACTTACGTATGTTGGCCTGACCCTAGAAGCTAGCCCTGACGTACGAATTTTTATCAGGCTCACGTACGCCGGTATCCGTCCTGATTCGGATTGTTATTTACTATCTGACGTTAAAATTCCTGACGAAAATCTTGAGTCTGTCTACTTTAGAAAAACGGCAGATACATACATAGGTGACAAACTTAAGTTAGATAGTGAATGGCAGTCTGATGCAGGCTAGCTACTAAGGCTGATTTTTGGCCAAAATATGTTTTTATGTACAATATGTAAGAATGAGAATATTTGATATTTTTATTGTTATGCGATCAGGGTTTTCATTGAGACCATCCCGGATAGCAAACCTTAATTGCCTATGTGGTCAGTACTACAGTACTTAGCTCCGCTCTTAGAGGCTTAACACGATGATAAGTACTATAACGCTGGTAAAGACCATTTTACATTTTTTATTCTACCAAAGAACTTCACTCTTCATATTGCGTCTTTTCTATACATCATTTAGGGCAAAATGAAATGCTCGAGAAAATATCCTTTTTATTATAATAAGTTTAAAAACGCTTATTGTACTTTTCGTACATTAATTTTTCACTTCATTTATGCATTAAAAATTATAAACATTGGTTAAAATAATGCTAAATTTTTTGATTTTAATGTTTACCCCCTCTTCCACTACAATTTTAAAAAACTATCGATTCTACCATAAAAATCAATCACGATATGACCATGAAAACCCTTATAAAAATGTTATGGTGGCCCATGACTAAACTTCCTTGGGGGATCATTTTCATGTTATCAAAGTCAAAATATGATCAAAATTTTTCCTCTTTTGGGCATGATCCCTATGAATAAATAGCTAAAAATGGTAAAATTTTTGAACCCCCATAAAAATAATATAGGACATTTGTGCCAAAAATCTCTCGAGAGTTTTTCATGTCCCATCAAGGTCAAGTAATGCCCAAAATTTCATCTTATTCGGAGATGACACCTAATCGGAAGTACACCCAAGGATCGTAAAAACAAACTTTTAAAAAAGTTGATATTTGTGTTCCTTGACTAAAAAACATAAAATTATTTTGCAAAATTTTACGGACATAATTTTGCACCCGGACTTCCGTCTTGATGAACTAAATCCTACCTTTTCCTCTGTAGATAATGTCAAGGTATTACTTAAGGGTTTAAAAAAACGAAGTCCGAATTTGATACATTTGAGTGTAGTCACTTGAAGCGAAAGATTAAGTAAAAATGATTATGCAATTCAAGGTGTCTGTGGTACTTTGACGAAGTCAAATTTATTCTACAAGGTAGTTAGTTTTTCAATCAGTTTTATAAAAATTTCTTACTTGTCAGGTAAATGTCCCTTTGTCTATACTATGTATCACAGTTACCCAAATTCTAGGGTAATTCTTACTCAATCGTTTCCTCCGTAAAGTAGATAAATCTCTCTTGAGCATGAATCGCATTAAGTTATTTTAATATATACAAAAGCAACTTCAGATCACGATCTTATTCTTTAACTATAAAAAAATCAAGACTTATGTCTTAGATCATGTTATTTATTGGATTGAGACTTTACTAACATAGATTTGTAAATACGACAGAAAGCCCGATAAATCATGCAAAAAGTAACCTTTTAAGTGTCTATTGACTACATTTATTGCATAATAAATCTTAGTGTGAAAGAGAATACACATTAAGAAAAACCAAGAACATATTCTAGTACACAGCGAGAAAAGTCGAGTTAAAATTACTGTCTTGTGCCGTGTAATCATAGAACACTGCACAAAATAGTAAAATTTATTTTACAAGATAGATGCTTTTACACAAAAAAAAGGTAAATTAAACTATCTTTCAGATCAGAGTGAATTTTTTTTGTTCAGAGTAAATTTGTAGATATTTTACTGCAAACTTCGATACTTACTACAATTTTCGATTCTTGAAAGAATATTATATTAAGGCTGGGCTGAAGTCAGAAAGTTTCCCGGAGTTGACTTTACGCCCTCGCGTTGTGCGGCAAAAGGCCGAAGCTTGACATCAACTGAAATTGAGTAGGTAACAGGGAAATCGTTCGAAAAATGATAATTTTCAGGGATGCACTACAAAAAGGGAGCCTTAGGGCACCAAGAAATTTACAAATTTTTGAATAATCTGTTCCGAGCAAGACAGAGCACAGAATATATCTATCTATCTCCGTCTTATTTTTCAGAGAAGACTGCGAGTTCGAACAGTTGACGAGCAAGCACATCCCCCACCCTCTGTTACCAAGCCTGAAGCTTATGATATCTAAACGTAAACAAAGCAAATGAAAATATGTTGGCCCTGTAGTCAGAAGATTCGACATTTATTTTACCGAACGGTGTTCGATTCCAATTGCGGAAAATTTTTTTTTTTTAATTCAAATTGCATGTAATTGCAATTTTATCATGCCGAAAATGAGTTTTAAATTTCAATTTTTATGTAAAATTATTTTTCAATCAATCGATGACAAATGAGACAATATTTGAACAGGGTCATTAACCTTTTTTTGTACAAATACATTGATAATAGCCTTTTTTAACAACTTATTAACAATAAAAAATAGTTTAAACAATCCGCGGCAAGTTCCGACACTTCACCGGCAAGCTCTACCCCTACTCTCTGTGCCCAAGCCTGCAGCTTATAATTTTCAAGCATCTTCACTATTATTGAAACCATAATAGCTCAGTGGTTAGAGCACCAATCTTTTATTTTGCTGGGCAGGGTTCGATCCCAGTCATAGGCAATTGTTTTTTTCTTTTTTTGCTTAAGTGACTTTAAATACTCATAAATTAATTCATATATTTGATTAAATTATTCTTCCAATTAATTACGGAAAACAACTTGTTTTTCTGAAAATAAGCTGAGGGTGAGGAACGAGTTACTATGAATTCTCTTTTTTCGAAAGTGTTGTCTTTAAAAGACAATAGGAATTGATTTTGAACTTATATAAACAACCAATTATTGTATTTATATAAAATTTTAATGAAAAAAAAAGGAAAAAAAAAATTGGCTATGACTGGGATCGAACCCTAATCGGTAAAATGAAAGCTTGGTGTTCTACTCACAGAGCTAACACATCATCTCTGACATTATGTTTATGTTTATAAATTGTATAATGCAGGCTTGAGTACGAAGGGTAGGGATAGAGTTTGCCGGCAAAGTGCCGGAAATCCCCGTGGATTATTTCAACTACTTCTAAATATTTCTAAATTGCTTAAAAAAAAGCTACGTTCATATAGCTATAGTAAAAAAAGTGTTTATAACCCTGTTCATATGTTTTCCGACTCGGCGTCGATAAATTACATAAATAATTGAGAAAAAAAAATCAAATCGTTGTAAACAATTACTTTTGGCATGTTAATATTATAATTACATGCAAATCTAACAAATAAAAGAGAAAAAAAAACTTTATCATGACTGGAATCGAACCCTGCCTAGCAAAATAAAAGACCGATGCTGTAACCATTGAGCTGTTATGGTTTCAATACGCTTAAAAATTATAAGCTGCAGGCTTGGGCACAGAGAGTGGGGGTAGAACTTGCCGGGAAAGTGCCGAAACTCGCCACAGATTGTTTAAACTACTTTTCAATGTTAATAATAATATGATTAACTTGTTAATAACATAACATTGTTAATACATGTAAAGATGTATAAGTTGTTAAACACAGGCTATTATCAATGTATTTATACAAAAAGAAAGTTTATGGCTCTGTTCAAATATTTTTCGACTTAGCGTCAATAAATTCAATGAATAAAGAGAAAAAAAAATCAAATTGTTATAAAAGATTAATTATAGCATGTCAATATTATAATTACATGCTAATCTAACGAATAAAGTAGAAAAAAAAAAATTGGTTATGACTGGGATCGAACCCTGCCCGGCAAAATAGAACTCTGACGCCCTAACCACATGGCCAGCATAATCTCGATATCGAGTTAATGTATATTTGTTTTTACACTACATGCTTGGATACGCCGACTTGGAATTGAGCTTCCTTATTAACATTTATACCTAATAAAAATGATAATAATGGATGAATATATGTATTTGAAGTTATTTGCAGGTATTATATTAATTAATGTTAAATGAGTATCATCATTTTTTTTTATCCTAACTGCAATAGTCATCAAAGTGTAGGGCATTGTAAAGTGATACAATATGTTTACATCACATACATATATTACCCGTACACACACATACAGAATTTACTCGCCAAAATGCAGGGCACCATCAGTTCTGGATACGGATTGAGCATTTTTTCAATATGGATGACTGAGGTCATCTGCGAGCATAATGCTGTCACCTATCAGAATTTTTTCAAACTAATTTTCCGGAGAATGTCATCTGGAATACAAGATTTCTAATTATTTCTAAATTATTCAATTTTATACTATGAATTGATTTTTTTAACATTCAGACAGGTGGCAAGGACTGACGCAAACACGAATTTTGGGCGAAAAACGTATAAAAATGAAATAATTAGTGATTTTTCATCTGAATGATGTGGCCGCCATCTTGAAATTTAAGCGCGGTAAGTCAATTCATAATTTTTTCATTATTCTTTCTAATTTTTTTAATAAAAATATTCACTATATACAAAAAAATGTTGTTTACGTCAGTCCGGCATTAATTCCTCTGTAATTTGGTACCTAATTTTATAGAAATAATTGTAAATTGGCGAAGAAATTAGAAATTTCCCGATCCCATGTATTTGGATAGGGGGAATCAGTCGCCTTTCTGACTTCAGCCCAGCCTTAATACTGCAAAAGTGTTGTAACGAAGTTACATTTTTAAGGCCGATATTATAGAAAATTAATTGGTCTGATGAATCGATAATCAGTAAAATCATTTTATCGACCCATGAGAAATAGCGCGAAATTTAAATTATCGGCGAAGCCTATTAAAATCATGTAGTAGAGAGAGAGGGTCATAAGTAACGTAATAGATCTGAGAGAGAGAGTTATTGTGATGATCTTGTTGCCATGACGACTTCCCCACGCAACCCACCACAATAGTGGTGGGGGATAGCAAAGTGGGCGGAGTCAAACAGTATAAAAGAGCTGGATTTTGCGGAGATCGTCACTTCACTTGTCTCCGAGGTACTAGACCGACGAGAGTAGTAGCTCACGTCGTACAATACAGAGTTGTAGCTCTGGCTAAAGGGTTGTAGCCTTTTAGTTTCCCCGGAGAGTAGAAGCTTTCCGAAAATAGGAATTGGAGGGTTGTAGCCTTCCAGCCAAGAGTTAGTGCTCTTGGTTTAGCTAGCGATCGAGAGTTGGAGCTTACGATCTTGGACCGTGTAGGAGTCGAAGCTCCTCGCCGACGAGTTGTAGCTCGTCAGCTATTGAGGCAAGGTTGAAGCCTTCCCTCGAAGAGTTGTTAGCTCTTCGAGTATCCCGGACGAGTTGTAGCTCGTCTACACGCAGTTAGGCCGTATTAGATTAGAGGGTGAAGAGTTGTAGCTCGCACCAGTGTCCCGAGAAGAGTTGTAGCTCTTCATCGACGAGTTGGAGCTCGTCGATTACCGAGGCAAGGTCGTAGCCTTCCCTCTGAGAGTTGTCAGCTCTCAGAGTATCCCGGTCTGGGTTGTAGCCCGGCCACCTAGGGGTTAGGTTAAGGGGTAGACACTTCTGGGTGGGATTTTAAGATAGCAACTCTCTCTCTCGAGTATAACGGCACCTAAGTGAAAGTTTACTTTGTAAAACTGTACAATTGGAAATCTAGAGTAGAATAAATATATAATGTAAATTGTTTATATAATAAAGTTGAAATTGGATTTTAATTTGTGTCTAGAGAATTCACTTTGTAACATATCCGCCATCGAATCCTGGGCCATAGAATTTAAATAACTTGTTAAATTTAGGCGGGAATTTTCTTGGGGACTCGCCTTGAGAAAATTTAGGTGTTACAGTGTATAACTTTGACATCACCGTTTTATTAAGGCTGGGCTGAAGTCAGAAAGGCGACTGATTCCCCCTATCCAAATACATGGGATCGGGAAATTTCTAATTTCTTCGCCAATTTACCATTATTTCTATAAAATTAGGTACCAAATTACAGAGGAATTGATGCCGGACTGACGTAAACAACAATTTTTTGTATATAGTGAATATTTTTATTGAAAAAATTAGAAAGAATAATGAAAAAATTATGAATTGACTTGCCGCGCTTAAATTTCAAGATGGCGGCCACATCATTCAGATGAAAAATCACTAATTATTTCATTTTTATACGTTTTTCGCCCAAAATTCGTGTTTGCGTCAGTCCTTGCCACCTGTCTGAATGTTAAAAAAATCAATTCATAGTGTAAAATTGAATAATTTAGAAATAATTAGAAATCTTGTATTCCAGATGATATTCTCCGGAAAATTAGTTTGAAAAAATTCTGATAGGTGACAGCATTATGCTCGCAGATGACCTCAGTCATCCATATTGAAAAAATGCTCAATCCGTATCCAGAACTGATGGTGCCCTGCATTTTGGCGAGTAAATTCTGTATGTGTGTGTACGGGTAATATATGTATGTGATGTAAACATAGTGTATCACTTTACAATGCCCTACACTTTGATGACTATTGCAGTTAGGATAAATAAAAATGATGATACTCATTTAACATTAATTAATATAATACCTGCAAATAACTTCAAATACATATACTCATCCATTATTATCATTTTTATTAGGTATAAATGTTAATAAGGAAGCTCAATTCCAAGTCGGCGTATCCAAGCATGTAGTGTAAAAACAAATATACATTAACTCAATATCGAGATTATGCTGGCCATGTGGTTAGGGCGTCAGAGTTCTATTTTGCCGGGCAGGGTTCGATCCCAGTCATAACCAATTTTTTTTTTTCTACTTTATTCGTTAGATTAGCATGTAATTATAATATTGACATGCTATAATTAATCTTTTATAACAATTTGATTTTTTTTTCTCTTTATTCATTGAATTTATTGACGCTAAGTCGAAAAATATTTGAACAGAGCCATAAACTTTCTTTTTGTATAAATACATTGATAATAGCCTGTGTTTAACAACTTATACATCTTTACATGTATTAACAATGTTATGTTATTAACAAGTTAATCATATTATTATTAACATTGAAAAGTAGTTTAAACAATCTGTGGCGAGTTTCGGCACTTTCCCGGCAAGTTCTACCCCCACTCTCTGTGCCCAAGCCTGCAGCTTATAATTTTTAAGCGTATTGAAACCATAACAGCTCAATGGTTACAGCATCGGTCTTTTATTTTGCTAGGCAGGGTTCGATTCCAGTCATGATAAAGTTTTTTTTTCTCTTTTATTTGTTAGATTTGCATGTAATTATAATATTAACATGCCAAAAGTAATTGTTTACAACGATTTGATTTTTTTTTCTCAATTATTTATGTAATTTATCGACGCCGAGTCGGAAAACATATGAACAGGGTTATAAACACTTTTTTTACTATAGCTATATGAACGTAGCTTTTTTTTAAGCAATTTAGAAATATTTAGAAGTAGTTGAAATAATCCACGGGGATTTCCGGCACTTTGCCGGCAAACTCTATCCCTACCCTTCGTACTCAAGCCTGCATTATACAATTCATAAACATAAACATAATGTCAGAGATGATGTGTTAGCTCTGTGAGTAGAACACTAAACTTTCATTTTACCGATTAGGGTTCGATCCCAGTCATAGCCAATTTTTTTTTTCCTTTTTTTTTCATTAAAATTTTATATAAATACAATAATTGGTTGTTTATATAAGTTCAAAATCAATTCCTATTGTCTTTTAAAGACAACACTTTCGAAAAAAGAGAATTCATAGTAACTCGTTCCTCACCCTCAGCTTATTTTCAGAAAAACAAGTTGTTCTCCGTAATTAATTGGAAGAATAATTTAATCAAATATATGAATTAATTTATGAGTATTTAAAGTCACTTAAGCAAAAAAAAGAAAAAACAATTGCCTATGACTGGGATCGAACCCTGCCCAGCAAAATAAAAGATTGGTGCTCTAACCACTGAGCTATTATGGTTTCAATAATAGTGAAGATGCTTGAAAATTATAAGCTGCAGGCTTGGGCACAGAAAGTAGGGGTAGAGCTTGCCGGTGAAGTGTCGGAACTTGCCGCGGATTGTTTAAACTATTTTTTATTGTTAATAAGTTGTTAAAAAAGGCTATTATCAATGTATTTGTACAAAAAAAGGTTAATGACCCTGTTCAAATATTGTCTCATTTGTCATCGATTGATTGAAAAATAATTTTACATAAAAATTGAAATTTAAAACTCATTTTCGGCATGATAAAATTGCAATTACATGCAATTTGAATTAAAAAAAAAAAATTTTCCGCAATTGGAATCGAACACCGTTCGGTAAAATAAATGTCGAATCTTCTGACTACAGAGCCAACATATTTTCATTTGCTTTGTTTACGTTTAGATATCATAAGCTTCAGGCTTGGTAACAGAGGGTGGGGGATGTGCTTGCTCGTCAACTGTTCGAACTCGCAGTCTTCTCTGAAAAATAAGACGGAGATAGATAGATATATTCTGTGCTCTGTCTTGCTCGAAACAGATTATTCAAAAATTTGTAAATTTCTTGGTGCCCTAAGGCTCCCTTTTTGTAGTGCATCCCTGAAAATTATCATTTTTCGAACGATTTCCCTGTTACCTACTCAATTTCAGTTGATGTCAAGCTTCGGCCTTTTGCCGCACAACGCGAGGGCGTAAAGTCAACTCCGGGAAACTTTCTGACTTCAGCCCAGCCTTAAAGTTCCACGTATTACAATAACGTTTCTAATTGGAATTCACCTATATCTAGAATTCTTTGTTGTACAAAAAAATGCACCAAGCTTTTCGAGATTTCACTTAAAGCTTCTTACAAAGTCATCTAAGTAAACTAACAAATTTCTTACCATTTAAGTCCAGAAGAATCAGACGATCCATCAAGATTTAAGGATAATTTTCCATGGTAATGAAAGAAAAATTTCTTTATGTCGACTTCATCTCTCAAATTCAATGAATAAATAAATGGTAATAGTCTAAAAAAATTTCAATGGTTTTTATTCGCTACTGAATATGATAACTTTACAAACTTAAGCGCAATTTACTTTAGATATAGTTCAACTCATAATAATTTCAATAGATCTCTACGTGAACTTATCCATGTAGTCCAGTTAATGGGAGGTTTAAATCACTATTTTGGGTGATTAAAGAGACTGGAACGTAGGATTTAAAAAAAAATTATTTTACAGTTAAAAAAAAAAAACACATCAGAGCACTTGTTTATCACTTCGACAATATTTTCTGAGGTTTTTTATTTCAATGAGCTTTTCATTAATTAATATTAACTTAAAAATTTCAAATTATTGCATAATAAACAATTTTATCAACTTTCGCAACATTTTGCGGAACTAAAATGTCCGTGACATCTTTACGAGCATGTATGCGAATTGTTGTACCTCCATGATGACCGGAAGTGATTTTTTTGGAGTTTGTGAAAAATAAAAACATGAAAAAAAGATCTCCTCTTCGAGAAATAAAAAATCATATCGTCAATAAAATTATTTTAATCGAGCTAAAAGTTTGTACACATGTTCTCGACATCTTTACAAACAAATTTTCGAACCTTTGTGATGACCGGAAGTCGTCTATTAGATTTTTTAAACATTGAAAAAATGAGAAAAAGACAGCGTTTTCAGAGAAAGAACAATTATATCTTTTTTTTTACTGACTGCCAGCAATGTGATCATTTTGCCGAATATTGCTTAATAGATAGTTGATTGGAATGTAAATAAATGTAACGAATTAAGAGTAAGCTTATGAATTGTATCTTTATTTAATAATTTTTGCCTTTTTTATACTATGCAACATACTTTGAGTGACTTCCTATTTCATATAAAATTTTTATCCATAAGTTGACCTTTGTTTTTACGATTTATGCTTTTATGTATAAATAATTGTCGAAATCGATTTCCATCAATTCTGCAGTGTTTGTACAATCTAATTCTTCTTTGATCTGCTCCTCCGTTTCCGACATTTCTTCCAAACGATGTTCTTCTTCTTCAAGTTCATCATTATCTTCTCCAACATTACAAATTTCTGATGATTGTTCTGCAGATTGTATCGCTTTGTTTTCTCAAGGTTTCCTTTCGCAGTTTTTACAAATTTGAGTAAAACTTGAGTAAGCGAAATTTTATCAACTGTTTTTGACACCATTTTCCATACCTTTTTGCTCCTTTCTCAAATAGCACAATTACTGTCATATGGTGTATCAGGGATGATATTGGTTTCACGACCATCTAAAGTACTGGCATTGTGGTTAGTATTATCAAAAACATATTGGACAAATGCATCTTCGATTTTAGTTTCTTGTGGATGAATAATAGTTGAAGCTTCGTGGAGTTGGATATTATGGTAGGACGAACATACTCCTAATCTGTTTAATAAACTTATAGCTAATTTCGATCTCGTCTTACGATAGATGTACGTTCCTAAAGATAATTGAAGACATGAGATAAATGATTTTGGGCGAAGTGCTGATATAATAGAGTGGGCAAGATTTTCAATTTTGATGTAAAGTGAAGATTCATTAGACTGCTCCTTTCTATTTGTTATTATTAATCTATGTAAAAAACTATTAAGAAGTGGAGGTATGTCTGATGCAACAGTATCGAGAAATGCCTGAGGTGCAGGATAAGTTGTTGTGTTGTATTGAAATTTCTTAATTTCATCTTGTAAAATCTCGGCACATACTTGAAGTATAGTTCGTTTCGCGGATTCACTGAGAGACTCACTAACACCATACCAATCGCGACAAATTTGTGCCATATTGTGATATTTATAATAGATTAAAGGTTCTTTGCCTTTATGTTGGAATATAAAAATATCATCTGCATATTTTTTTTTTAAATGTCGAAATAAAGTTCGAGTGCAAATTTGATTATTCTCTTCATCACCCATTAATGCTTGTAAAGTCGACAAATGAAATTTAAATTCACCACTTGATTCGATATGTTCATATATTCTTTGGAATATAATATCTGTTTCTTTAATTTTGGGACATGAAGGTTTTTTGTAGAGTAATAATATTAATTTTCTATAACATGCTGTATGATATCGTGCCTTTGATGCAACAATAGATTCGATGCTTTGTAGACGTGCGATAATAGGAGCTCCAAAAGAATTATCATGTTCTCTAGCAGCAGCAATTAAACGATCTTTAATTCTGTTTTCGCTGACGATCGATCCAGGTTTTCTTTTATCCCATACATTTCCACATATAAAGCATAGTTTGTCGAATTGAAAATCATTTTGAAATTCAGAGAATGATGTAGATGATCCAGAGGCGGAGGGGGAAGAGGGTATTACGACTGCTGCTGATTGCAGAGTAGAAACTATTTTAGAAGATATTGGCAAAGACATTGTGTTGGGTTTTTTTACCGACTGCGTTTCACGTCGCGAAGATGATACAGCGTATCGTTTCCGACAGTTAAGGTGAAAAGTATAATTTTGTTTACCAATCCATTGCTTCCATTTATCGTCACCTTTTTCTTGGCTTTTTTTAATCAACGTTTGTAGTCCTTTTTCATAGACCACAGTAGTCGAATCAGCTGCCAGCTCTCGCAGACAAATGGAACATAAAAGTGAAGAATCCATTATATTTTAACAATCTGCAATAAAATGGAAATGTTGGCATTAAAAAAAATGAATTTTCGAAGTGAAAAAAAATGTATGCCGAAAAAGGACATGATAAGATTATAATTTATTGCAATAGTATGTGTTATGTAAGATTTTTAAAATCATAATAACGAACTGATCGGAAAAGAAAATGAAATTAAAGCCAAAAGAAAGCATAGAATATGAAGTGGACAGGGACTGAAACAAATTTACATCACGTAGTAAACAATAATAATTTATCGTTAGGATGATCAATGCTATATATCATTTATATGTAATTATACACTTATACTTGATTAGAACCTTAATAGAAATTTATTTTAAGTAATGACGTTCTTCTGAGTTTTGAAGATCTAGAGAAGATGAGTACATATGAATTAGCAAAAAAATTTAAAGCTGTGGCATACAGTTATGTGCGACTTTATGTCATAAAATTGAACGTTAGAAAAGGTCTGTCAGAGTCGAGCTGTTAGTTAAGCTACCGGAGAAACGTTTTAAAGTCAAAAGTACCCAATATACCTGACTTCAAAGGTAATAGGGAGCAGTTCGAATCTCTTAGATACGTCATAACGAAAAATAATTACATTGACATACATTAATATTGCAATAACTGACATTATGAACAATGAATATACTGAGATAAAACAGTTATTATGATGGATATTTACCTTATACTCAATGAAGTATGTATATTCGTTGCGCTGAACACGTGGAAACACTGCAAAAGAATTTTAAATGCTCTGATAATCGTAATATCTGCAATATTTATGTACACTATCAAAGTATAACACGCACAAACACAATTATTATTATTTAGAAAGAACGTTGAAAAAAATTCGATAAAGAATTACTAATATTCTGTTAATGCAAAAAAACGCACCAAACTCACAGGATGTTGATGGTAAAGTGGCGTCAGTAAATGACGCTGAAGCGGAGGCAAATGGACTTTGTTTCTTCTATTGCAGTCTTACCTATTGTATTACATAGGGTAAAAAGAACAGCGCGTGCGCTACATCAGAAATATGCTGCGTCAGAGAATAGAGATGTCTATTCTCTGGCTGCGTGTACAATCCAAAGGGCAAAATTTATTGCCATCGTCGTTGTGAGAGGGAGTAGTTCATTGACTAAGGCATGGATCTGACACTTCCATACCTGCATCCCTACTCTGCCGCAGACCATCATGCCTTTAAAAGGTCTGCGCATGTGCGTGAATGAGCCTATTGAAACATTGGTCGTGTTCGCTGGCTTCATCGCTTCTATGCGCATGTGCACAGACAATTTTGAACTCATAATCTAATCTCGCACAGTTCAAAATTGTCATTGCATATGCGCACATAAGTGATGAGGCCAGCGAACACGACCATCCAGGTGGCCTCACATTTTTGGAGCAAAAAAGAAAAGGAAAGTTATTTTTTATTCATTCTTGTAATTATACTCTCTAGAAATGAAACAGTAAAAGAATGAAATAGATTGTTGGATTAGTAAATATAATACAACTGATTCAATCAGTGGTTTAATTTACACGGCAAAATCAATAAATATTCATTGATTTCGCAGTGTATTTCATGATTTTTACTGTTTCATATGCAGAGAGTAAATTTCATCAATAAATTAAAAACAAAACTTTTTACCTATTAAGAAACATAAATGATTACATTCTCAAAACATAACAAGTTAAACATATATTTCATTTTTCATATCGACAATCTCCGATCACTAATAAAAATGACATGTTTTTTATGAGACATTGAGGAACTTGGGAGAAGATGGTTTTCTAACTTTTTAAATTACTGATACACATAATAATTCGATCCTAGCAATTAGGAATATTTTCATATCGACGTAATCAAATTTATGGTAACTTTTACAATAAATTTATCTGCGTTCATTAGCAGCTTCGCAAGATTCATTTTGCCCCGCATGCTACCAATAAAAAAAATTGTAATACATAAATTAATGTATTTTCATATGATGATTGACAATCGGTGACATTTGTTGTTATCAGCACTTCATTGGTTTGTTTTTATTAATGTATGACTGAGACTAGAGCACATCAGATATCTTTCTTCAATTATAAAATCTTTCCTGTTATTTTTAAAAAACTTGTCGCCTTTTTTAAACGTTTCTCAAATATTATTTTACAATATTTAAAACCTTCCATGGTAAATAAAAATATCATTAGAATATATACAGTATATGCATCTGTCTCAGTTGTATTTGTCAGCAGAAGCTTCTTGTGCATTAAAAAAAACCGGATTCCTTGAAATTTGACAGTGAAAAGACAAAGATGTTTATTGGAATAAAATATTGTAGTATGAACCATAAACTTGATTGGTAGAAGTATCACGTTTATCCAACTCAAATGCACTGTGCACCACACCTGACTATGTTCCATGAGAGAAGTGGAGGAGAATAAAATAAACATTTTTGACAGAAGTTACATTTTTATGTTTCCGTTCAAATTTCTACTTTAAATGACTTTTAAAAAATGGTATAAAAACCATGTCTTCGTTAACTTTTTTATTGAGCATTATCAAACTGATGGAATAATATGTTACGACAAATGAATCAATCATATTCAATTTTACATTTGTGATTTTATTACTGTAAAACTGAAGAATATTCCAATGATTGCAATGTGAAGTGAATTTTTATTACTATAATAGCATTTATTAAAAAATTTTTTCATATCGGTTGAAAGCTTTGATGACTGTGAAAGAACTGTCGATAAATTTAAAAGCTGAATTCCGAAATAGTACGATTGTGTTCAATTGGTTTTCTTTGTACTGTAATATTCCAAATCGAGTTATCAACTGTCAAAGTTTAAAGAATTTATTATTGACTGAATTTACATAAGCATTTGTGAAAGTTCGTAAACGATTTTATTTATCGTAATATTGTCAACATTCACATCTTTATATTATTCATACATTTAGAAAAAGAATTGAGAATGTTGTATTTTTTCAAAATATTTCATATGAAAATTTATGTTATATTTATTTTCAATAAATAATTATGACGATTTTTCTTATGTATTAAGCAAACTTATGAGTGTACAAGGAACGGATTTTTGTAGCGAGTATTATACAAGCAACTCAGATAGGATTAGGCCTTGAAGCCCACGATATAGTGCTATAGACTCATACTTAGTGGAGAATTCCCAGTGCAACTTATCAAAGAACTCAATTATAAAAGTTACAATCATCTATAGTACACGCTTTAATAAATCTTTTTCATTATATCATTAATTCATTTTACCATTAGTGTAAACTTATTAATATTTATTAATGACATCATTGAAAGTGATGACAATGTTCATCAAGTAACGATAAACTTATATATTCATTAACGTGGATTTACAACTTTTCTTGCACATACTCTAATTTAATATGAACTCATTTTGACTCTGAATTTTACTCATTTCAATCATACTTTATTTAGTTTATAATTGTTGTGATCATATTTATCTCAAAAAATAATTAATTCTTGCCAATTCATTTGCATAATCTATATCAAGTTAATTCCAATGCTGTTTGATTTTCCCAATGCAGTTATTGAATAAAATTGATAATAACACTTGGAAATTGTATTTACTTTATAGTTATCAAGAAATATTTGAATTAATGGTCGAGGATAGTATTGGAAATTCATTTTTGTCATTAGCACACGGTAGAAGACAATTTGCTAGATAGTGCTTCGACAAATGATAGTTGTATTATTCATGCATAAAATAATTATTGACCGTGTAATATATTATCAAATTATTATCAAGTCGATTTGTTAAGATCTGTTTAGATCTTTATTTTCAAGAAAATTAATATCCAAAAATTCCAGGGTTTGATCCGTCGAAATCTTTGAAGATCAAATGTATGGTGAGTTTGTCCATTTTGTCACTATCCTGAAACTATTATGCTATGGTTGCACAGGATACTAAAGAGGACTCTAGGTAGTGTACAATGATTGTGCAGGTTACTAACAGGACACTATAACTACACTGCAAAAAAAAATTTAGATTAAGCAAAAAATATTTAATTTGATCATTAACATTGAAATTTCAAATAGTCGCAATGAAATATTTCTTCGAAATTATGAATATTTTATTAAAATTATTTTATTTAATGAAACAAATAGAATGTCATTTGTTTTTGTACATATCATAACATTGAAACAAATGACAAAATGTGTTTTTGATAACAATATTAATGGATCTAATAAAATATCATCTTGAGAATACTCCACGTTCCTTTTATTGATTAAATAAAAAATTCTTTCGTTTAACGAAATTTTTTCCCTAGTATATAAGTGGATTTTAAAATTATTGTTATGATTTTTTTCTACTTTTTTTATTGATAATTTTTTATTATTACTGACCTAATATAGCAAGAACATAGAGGAATACAAGGCAAGACGGCTTTTTCAATTTTTGGTAACTTTGTGAAGCTGAACGGATCCTCCAAACCTGTTAATACGAAAGTTAATATTGATTTGAAAATTTGCTTATCACTAAAATTACATCATTATGTGTATAATTCATTTTCAAATTCAAAAAGCCGTTTTGCCCCGTATTCCCCTATTTTGAATCAATTAGAGATATTCTTATGTAAGTCCAAGAACTGAAATTGTAGTTCACAATTGGACAACATCTAATTGTTCAAAATATAAATGTAGATTAAATCACGTACTAGATAGAAATACTACATTTGCAATTAAACAAAGTTCTACTCCAACTAATCTTGAACTAGATTATATTTGTATTGTGGGTGATAACGATAGAGATTTGGAGCTCGAAAAATAATCTGTACTATGCTGGTGGTGGTATTTCACATTGAGAGACTGATAAAGAAGATCGATTCCTGCTTTTACTAGCTACTCTTAAAGTTAAAAATTTTACGCTTGCTCAGAGTGCAGTAATAAATCACCTACTTTCTCAGTGAAGCCAGATTGTTTGACATCTTTCGGTAACACGAATGATGATATACGTACATTTATGAAACGTACGTTTCATTTGATATACATTGCAGGTAAAAAAACTGTTATCCCAGCTTATTTAATAAAACTTATTTTTACACGGAGAACATTTTTTCACTAAATTTAAATGCAAAGAGTGACAAGTGCATGTTTCGAAATTTAGAAGTAAAAATATTTCTATTCGATAGTAAATTTTGAGTTCTTATAAGTAAACTCAAGATTTAAAAGATGTCTTAGTAGAATAATTACTTATGACAACTCAAAATTCACTGTTGAATAGTAATATTTTTACTTCTAAATTTCGAAACATGCACTCGTCACTCTTTGCATTTAAATTTAGTGAAAAAATTCTCTCCGTGTATCAGAGCAGTTGTTTTTGTGGAAAAAAAGGTGTGACCTTCAATTTTTGGTGGGTGTAGAAAAGTTATGTTTTTACTGTAACACAGGCACGCGATGTAGTTCTAACTACTACAAAATATTCTAGATATATGTAAAAGAACATAACATCCTTCCTAGTAAACTATAAATTAACGCGCACAAAGCGTTAAATTTCTCGCATAAATAAAATAACCGATAAGGGAAAAGTCACTCATTTTTTCGATATATTTCGATTATTAGCTAACTTCATATGTTCATGTAAATTCATAGATAGGATTAGAGAAACTTGAACTGAGCAATCAATTCAATGCAAAAATTGTTGTTAAAGGTACCCCATATTCATGCATGGGTGTGCATTGAGAAGTTCCTTAATCATTGTAAACTCCGTTTATAAAATTGTAAATTATTATGTTAATGATTTAAAATTAGATTCAAGGCACTTCAATAAAAAAAAAAGCACGCAAAATGTGAAAGTTCTCTTTCCGAGAAAAAATTTAATACGTTTATAACATTTAATATAATTATATATTCATATGAAGGAAATTAGATATTGGAATAAGATAGAAATATTATGGAACACTTTGCTAATTGTATTTAAGTGGTTTTATATATTGTATTATTCAGTATTTAAAAGATTTGTCTGCTTACAAAGACCATCTCATAACAACTGACTCAAAGAGATAAACTAACGAATGCTGGGCCTACAAATTCTCTCATCAGATACAGTAACAGTCACAACTACAGGCACAGTACTAAAAACTTGAAGTCTAAAAGAACAAGCATTAATGACTTAAGCCATTAAATTAATATTTTCTTCTTAACATTAATATTAATTACTTTTCCTTTACAAACCTGTCCAACTACTGGGTCTTTTACCTTGATGCGACTCAACATAAAAATAAAGAAAAAGTACAAAAAAATGCATTCTGTGAATTATTTGTCATCCAATAAATTTTTACTAAATGTTTTTTCACCTCTTCATTTAAGTTATTGAATATTTCAATGGGGTTAATCATTCAAATCATAGTTAGCTAAGTTTATTTCAAAATATCTTACATTTTATCAGCAGGCAAATGATGATTGATTGATTCTAAGTCGTCCAAAGCGAATTCATATTCCCCTAAATCCATTAATACCTCAGCTCTACCAAGTAAAGCAAGAGGAAGATCCAGACCTTTATCAAGTTTGTCGGATGAATCTGTAATTGAACAATTCAAATAAACGTTCCACCTCAGTTTCCATTCTTTGATATGAAAGAATTAAATTTGCTGTTTGATATCAAATATTGAGTACATTAAAAATAAGATTGAGCTATAATTAATAACTACATTTAGAGCTTTATCTTAAAATGTTAATAAAGATGATAATGATGTTGAAGAAAACAATAATTTTCCTGATTCAAATTATTTTTAAGGCGTTTTAGAAGAAATAAATACATTGTAATTCATTGAAGTACCTGTGTAAATAATTTTTACAATAATTTTATTCTCCGTGCTATGAATATTCACTGAAACTCTCTTGAATACACAGGAGTAATTTTGAGGATTATTCGAAAATGCAGTGTATGTAACTCATCAAGGGTAATTTAGTGATAAGACAACACGCGATAATATAATGATAGATTGTAGATTCTCTGATTAACCAGATAGTTTCAACTTTGAATCATTTTCGTTCATGTGTTCTTTCTATAAAAGAATAGTTTTTTTTATTTATTTAATTCGGATTGAAGAAGAACAAAAATTGATCAAAATAAAGAATTTATAGACCTTTGCTAATAGTTTAATTTAACGAAAACATTTTTTAATTATTTCTATTTTTGAAGAATCAAAATTCCAACAAAATGCAAAAAAGTACATTAATTATATTCAGAATATCAGCATGATCTTATTGTAAATAAGTTAGAAGGAATTATATTCCGCCATTAATATTGTGAAATATAAGTAGAGGAGAAAAAATATTAAGAAGGAAAGTTTATTAAAATGACAGATTCAAAGATATAACGTCTAATCAAAGCTAGTCTTAGTCTTACACATAAAAATAAACAAACCAGTCACGTGTTGCTAACTAAAAATTCTGTCGTTTGTCAATCCATTTATAGATGGACACACATATATTGTACAATATTATTAAATATTTGATTATATGTAGAAGAAAGATGGATAAAGTGAAAAGTGAAGGAAAAGCTTAAATTAACAAATTAGTCAATATGTTGTAAAATATTTGAATCTGTATGATTGATCATCGACTGTATTTGTTTTTGTAAGTTTATAATTAAGACTAGAGCTAACTACATGTCTTATTTGATCTATTAATTTTCCTATCATAATTAATAAACAATTTTTTCAATCTTCTATAATAGTTCGAGAGTCATTATTTCATTCTCGTTATAATATGAACGAACATCAATCTTTTATAATACATTAATAAATTGATAAACAAAAAGCTCAATAAACACTTTTAAGCTTATTTAAATAAATTAGTTAATTTTTTCGAACGTTTCCCTTTATCCTTCCTCTCCCTATAAATCTTTTTGCTGACAGTCGACAAATTTTTTATCAGCAACGCACGGCTGATTTGTTTATTTTCAAGCTCTGACGGAAACTTGAGCTAACCAGACTCATTTTTCTCTGTCATTGAATTACCCTGCCATTTCAAATAAACGTTTTAATTTCTTCTTATAATTCATCGAGTTATTATTGCATCGACTAATTAGATGACTCTAGGTCTTGCGCAAAATGTTTTTATGGAGAAAAACTGCCGGGACTGAAAATCAAATTTGTGAATTGTAGGAGTATATTTTCTATAAATTTATACCGTTTGTCATCTTATTCAGGATAATGAATTTAAGAGAGATGAAAAGAGGAAATTGGGTCTTTGATTTCATATAATAACACGTGGACCAACAATTTATATTTGTTTATAGCAATGATTTATTTCCCATGATGGCTAACAGGGCCAGACGAGTATAAAGAAGTGGGACTAAGGAAGTCTCCTGCAAGCTAGTGAAGCTATCACATATTACTTGTTTTAATTATTAATAAGTTTTGGCTAGTATTAGTGTATTATTATTATTATTATTATTTTTATTAACCTTTGAATATGTCTCAATGATAAACTATGTTCACGCTGAGCATTATTACTCAATAAATTCTATGTGTAAAATTTAATAAACTTATATATCCATTAAATCTTCATATATTCTATGATATATTCTATAGAATATCTTTTTATTTTTCCTTACAAATAGACTGGAATCTCAATCCAACATTTTTTCAAAAAAGTTTTTGCTTTGTTTGTTTTGAATAAGTTCATAAAAAAAATCAATTGTTAATAATATTAGTATATAAGTTTTTAATGAGTAGAATAAAATGTATTTTAAGCTTCCTGAGAAGCTTTTTTCCCCAATAGCTGTGTTAATTATATACTAGTGTTTAGATTAGGCTAAAAATGTTACCTTCAATTGGGGCGCGTAATACGGCTTGGCTAAAGCATAGAAGAGCTCTTTCATTATCTTTACATGATGCTAAATGAAACCCTTCTTGCCTTTTAGCTTTCGAAATTAACGCATCTTTATCTCTATATAAGCATTTTACTCTATTAAGAGTCTCTAGAACCACATTTTTTATTTTTGGCTCCGTAAAAATGCAACGTATTCGATCATCGTCTTCTGACAATTTGTTAAAAATTTTTACAATCACTGCCTTTCCAATATCTTTAATTACACTTTCAATAAAATCATGAAAAAAACCTTTCTTTCTTGAGCAAACAGTTTCCAACGAACAAAGTTCTCTGTAAGAATTGTCTGATTCTTCCATGATGTTCTCTGGATTTCGATATTTAACTATTTCAACTCTTCAGAAACCTTTTAACACTATTTATTCAATTTTTTCATCCACTTATTTTTCGATATTATTCACTAATTTATTCGTTGTCTTTATTCTCTAGCTATTCAATTAAACTTTTGAAACAGTACTAAATTTTGTTAGCAATTTATTGATGATTTGATAAGTAGAATTTGAAACGTACGAATGTTGGTTAAACAAGAAATTTCTTTTACTCTCATTCTTTTCAAAAGTTTATCTTTCCAATTTGTTCACTAATGATTATTCAATGAATGATACTGCTGATTTTTTTCCAAGCTTTATTTGAATACACTTTGCTAATGTCATTTAAATAAAGTCATTTTTGAATAAAAAAGCATTTGAATGGAGTTCAATGTTCTTTTAGAAAAAATATTCAAGTCAGCACTATGATGAAAAGCAATTGGATGATAAATTTAAATCGTTTTTACTCTTAAACTGAAGATAATTGTCGGAAACTTTTTATTATTTTCTCCATACAAGCGTACAAGTTTACAAGTAACCACAGACTGAAGAGAGCTGTCTGTATAAAACAACATTTTTAGATCCAAGTATTTCTGACCGTGTTATTTCTGTCATGGAAGAGCAATACGAGAATTGAAAAGGCATACTATTCTGTAAGACACCAAAGAGACATTAAATTTAATAAATCTGTAAGTGATTTTGTTGAGTATAGTCAAAGAATCAATGTGAAATTTTCTGAGAATATAGCGTGAAAATTTTATTTCTATAATTGAAGTGACAAAAGTTATTTCAAAGATAACACAAATCTTGTCTTTTAAGATTCCCTTCTGAACGAAAGCTATAAAGGATGTAATAATGGATTTTCAATTTTTGCAACATGAAAAAATACCTTTTGATAACATAAAGTAATCATTTTTATTGCCCATTTTGATTGATAAGAATATGCTGCAGGAGACTTTTTATGATTATTTTATTTTTAAAGCGACCGAGATTTGGTTTATAAATGAATACTCTTGTCTGTGTGTTATATAATGTATAAACTGAATGAAAGTACGTACATATTACATTTTCATAGTTTTACATATTTAATACACGTTATGAAAGAAGCACTTTTCAGATAAAAAATTATTCTACGACTTGTAGAACTGTGGAAACATGGTAGAAATTAATAAAAAAATAAATCTTTTTTTATCTTCTTATATAAAGTGTCATTTTTTCAAGATAATTTTAATGCTTTGATCTCATGACTGAGTAAAATATGGTATTTTAAAGCTCTGTTGTCTCTGTCAAGACATAGCTTTCTTTGTGGGAGGTGGAAGAAAAAGAAGGGGAAATATTCTGGGAGGTCAATATTTCTCATTAGGTCGAAATATTTTACATCCTGGGTCGAAACATTTAGTCTGTTTTCAACCAAGTAAGTCTGTTTTTAGTTGGTCGATGTAATTTTATTCTTTCTAGTTTGTCTCCCAAGCAGGACTTGCTAAATTGATGTTATTATCCAGTCATGGCATTTCCTATCAATGGGCCAATGCTATAGCTATGGTGTCAATGATAAACTACAGCTGGACCCATTGTATAACTTTGAGCTGTTGTTGATTTAGCATTTTCTAGTGAATGTTAACAATTACAATGTGTACAGCTCAAACCAGATTAAAATTTAAACTTGGAGAATTCTGAGTATTTTATTTTTATTCATTAATTATTCCAATGATATTTTTGTCACTTTATTAATAGTCTACTCTTTAGAAAAACATTAGTAAAAATCACTGCAAAATAGTAAATATTCATGGCTAGGAAAAGAATATTAATGATAATTATGTTACTGTGAGTAGGATGGAGTAATAATTTAACCAGATAAAATAAAAATATTATTTACAAGTACTGCATAGTATATAATAGTGGTAACAATGGCTTTCATGTAGTAACAAAATCAAGCAATTTAGACTTGGGTTAGTTTCAGTCTGATTGTTGACTATTCCAACCAAAAACAGACTTTTCGTATTAGCCTAAAAACAGACTAAACTTTTAGACCCGGGTATTTCTTGGAAATAGTTTGGATCTATTGCCCCTCTGTACTTCATGTCTCAAACTGTACCGGAAGTTACTTGAATATTTCTGATATGAGTGCTGGGTATATTTATTCAACTCGAAAAGTCATGACAGAAATGTTCCGTGTTAAACTGTATACTTTTTTTTTAATGTTAAAGCTACACTGAGAAAATTTTTCTTGAAAAATTAACTACAATGTATAAGTGAAATTTACTAAGCAGTTTAGGAAAGCTACTTCACTATCGGTTTTTGAGTAAATTTTACCAAGCAATTCATATTAAATTGTACCTCAACATTTCTCTTTAAATTTCAACGGATTTTAGGGATATTTTTTACTGTTATTCTCGGTGAAATTCTCTACTGTAAAAATTTTTTTTTACATATCTTATGCATTTTAAAAAATTATTCGCCATCAGAAACAATATCACTTGCACTATTATCACAAATTTAGTGAACAAACACCACAACTCAAAATACTTCTACGTTTTTCACACAAACTGACCAACTTGATCGTTTCTCAAAGAAGTTTAAGGAAATATTAAAATTGAACATCCACGGACCTCAAATTTGTCAAAAGAGTGCATACTCTTAAATAGAAGAAGAATGATTTTTTTGTCAGTTATGGGAGTTGAGGCCAGTTTTATTGCTGTATGGAATTTTCCCGAGTATAAACAAGACTACGCTCACGTATTCATTTATAGTTATCCGAATAGTAGGCAATGTGGTCGGAAAATTTTAATCCTGAGCCTGGTATTTATTCAACTAGGTGTTGTCCATTTTTTTCATGATGAGTGAAAGAACATCTTTTTCATTTATTTATAAGTCTAAAGATATTTTTTGTAGGGGAAATTTTACTAAACGTGCTTGGTAAAATTTACCCAGATAGTTTTGTAATAATATATACGTATAGTTTGTAAAATTTCTTAGATTCTGGAGGTATCACGCGGTTTACCTAAAGTTAAGGGTACTTTTTCACGAAAAATTTTCTCACTGTAGTTATTATTTTTTATACTTGATTTATTGATTAATAAATTACATCAAACACACTTATATCGATTATTAAATTATATTAAACAAACGAAATGATGACGTTATTTTTTTGCCCCTTCAAGTTGTAGTTACATAATCTTAATAATAAGTTGACGATAAGAATTAGATAATAGTTATCATAGTAAGCTTTAAGTGAATATTTAAGTTAAGTATTAAAGTTGATAATTTGCATTGATAAGATAGAATTCACATAAAAAATGCAATATGATTGGTATTAGCCAAAGTTAGAGTTAAATTACATGCTATTATTTATAATTTTTTTACTAATTATTGATTAAAAGTTTTATAATTAATCTTCAGTTATTGGTAAGTGCAAACTCCATGTCAAAATGCCTGACAAAAGGGTTCGAGTAATCCGCTACGTTGTCTGAATCTGTGATAATATCACACAACAGACACACCAGAAACAATTCATAAAGAGACAAAGAAAACATTCAAAACATCTCCACCATGATTTTTGATATATCCTGCATAGTAGTAAAAAATATTTGTTGAACAAGTGGTAAGTAAAGATATGAAATTGGAGTACATGCTGAATTTATAATTAAAAAATGGTAAACCAGAATTATGTCAATCTTTTTAGTAGACTGAAATAAGATCCATTTATCTTGAGGATGAAATGACATGGAAATAAATTTTACAGGATAAAAATGACTTAGGGATGGATTTCACTGGATGAATAAGTATAGAAACTATAGCATCGGTACTTATTAATATTAATTTAGAGTTAGTTTGCAATTTAAGTCATGCAACACTGTTTTACTTGTTGGAGTTTGTCAACTTATAGAAATAAAAGATAGTTTTAATCATCTACTTATGCAATGAATTTATTTTAAAACTTGAGGTTTAAAAGGAAAAGGAAAAAATGCAAAGATAAAAAAATTGAATTTCATTTTACTAAAGAGAAAAAAAAATAGAATAAGGTATGTTTTTATATGAAAATTTCTACTACTTGAAGTTTGGTTCAACGAACATTAGATTTGTTTTGCCTCAGGATTTTAATTTGTTCCAGTTTCCTATGTGCATACATGCATATATTAGTCCTGAAGGTTTAATATGAAGGTAGTTTCTCATCAGAGCTATCTAACTTGACCGTCTAAGAGGTAAAGCAGATGATAGAGATTTTATAATTATCTTTTAAAAAGAGGATAGAGAATTATAGGATGAAGGATTCAATAATCTGAACGACTGAGCGTCTTACACATCATCGGGATATAATTTTTATATGTTGTCATTCATTTTTAGTTACCGTTGCTGAAAGAGACATTCATTATGTCGATTACTTTTTCTATTGCAAGGTATGTTCAATTACAAGTGAACTTACTTATGTTCTATATATTCTCTATAATTTTACATGTAAATTTTATATCCTATTCATTTTTAAATCAATTATTTCGAAGAATGAAATTGGAGAGTTTATAGGTCAAGAATTGTAATTTGTATACAATCAAAGTAATGGAATAAAAAAAACCATTAACTTATGTGACAATGTGCGATGTATGTAAAACATCTAAAGTTATTGAGTAGTCATAAATTTTTATACATTATATACGATTCTTATGCATGACCAATAAATCGTTCAAGATTGTATTTTATCAGATATCGATACATGATTAATATTGCAAAATAATTATATTGCTTCATGCTTATGATGATTGACATACGACAAAGTTTGTTGTTAGCAACATTTGACTGGTTTGTTAATATCAGTTTATGACTGAGACTAGAGAACATAAGACATCTTTCCGAAATTTGTACGATTTTTCCGAACGATTCGAAAAATATTTTAAAAATTCACAAACATCAAACAATATTTTAAAACTTTATAAATAATTCAAGATGTTTTTAGGAACTTTTTAAAAATTCTAAAATATTCTGAAATTGTCTAAATATAAATTCATTCTCAATATCAGAAAAGATACACCTTTTCTAATATTAAAGAATACCTTATACTCATAGGTATGGGGTATTCTAATAAAAACTTATTACACGGAGAGAATTTTATAATAGCGTCAATTATACTCGATTTGTATTTTTCATTATTTGAAATGATGATTGAATTTGTAAAAGTCGAAATTATTATTATAATAATCTGATAATTACAATTAATACATCATAAGGTAGAAATTACAACAATGAAGTAGTTGTACAACTTCTTATCTGAATGGTAATGTTTACTATTCGAGGTAGTAAAACTTTTTAAAAATAAAAATAACACTAAGCGATGAACATAAACATTCTTATGAATGCTATGCATTGAAAAATAAATTGTATAGTACACACTTATTTGTTGATATGTTCTTGTATTTTCTAACAATTACAAGGTTTATAACAATTGCAATTTTTATAAATGTTTAAAAGAGCTAATGTAATAATTTTAAATATCTTTTTCGATAATAATTAAATGAAATTCAATAGAATATTTTACATAAAAATTAATTTTTTAATTAAAATATTCAAATAACTGTTTC
Organism: Chelonus insularis; assembly: GCF_013357705.1. Classification (NCBI taxonomy): domain Eukaryota; kingdom Metazoa; phylum Arthropoda; class Insecta; order Hymenoptera; family Braconidae; genus Chelonus; species Chelonus insularis. The sequence continues at coordinate 812,364 of NW_023276524.1, forward strand.
TTTAAATATATTCACAATTTGATAATATATGTTTTATCTTGAAATATTGGAATAAGTGATTGTACAATGGTCTAAATCATGATATGTTAAAATCTTTCATGAGTTACAGCTGTTATTCATAACTTTAAATTATTTAATTTGATCATAGAAATAATAATCATCCAAATACTGGGTGAGAAAAAAAACATAGTCATCATTGACCATTAATATTTTTTTGACTTCGTAAAACAACAGCCCACTGGTTTGAGTATAATTAAATTATTCGCGATTATTTGGTTTTTCAAAATTATTCATGTGATTTCCTGAACAGGGAACAATGTCTTGAATCATAATGTATTTTTTAGAATTAGTATTGCTGTTGAATTCGAAATGGCAACCAACAATCAAGCGATAATGTAAATGTAATTGGTTCTAAATTGTCATCGTATGACATACATTGATTCGATCTTTTGAACTACGAGATGATATCTTATTTTCTTGATGCTTACTCTCGTTTCATATCGACAAAATTTGTGATAAAATAGCAACTTTCTCTCTAGGTCAGGAAAAATTTATTGTAGAGTTGTAAATAACTGGGCAAGGGGTAAAATCACCCTTTAAACGCCTTTTTACGCAATTTGGCCATAAGACCTTCACAACAAGAACTGAAAAATGTTCAACAGTATTCTTCTATTATCAGGAACTACCACCTGTAAATGAAGCAAGATACCTAGGCCTACATTTAGACCCCAGAATGACGTAGAAGAAATACATAAGCAAGAAAAGAGCAGAATTAGAGCTAAGATTTAAAAAAATGTATTGGCTTATCAATAGAAAATGTAAACTCTCATTATACGATAAAATAATTATGTATAAGACCGTCATCAAATCTATATGGACCAACGGTATTCAACTATGGGGCACAGCCAGCACATCAAACATTGAAATCATCCAGCGTTTTCATTTGAAGGCCTTTAAAACCATCGTTAACGTCTTATAGTTTATTTCTAATGCCAACATCCATAAAGATCTGAAATGGAAACCAACTATAAAACAAGAATGAACATCCAACCCAACATACTCGCAGCTGATCTCTCTAACAAGCAGCAGATCACCAAAAGGCTGAAGAAATTCAAACCAGCGAACATTATCAACCACTTCAATTTTTGGACAGTTTCTACATTGAATATCTATGTATTTATTTTGGAATGCAAAACCACGTATTTACTATTTTTTCGGCTCTTTCGATTCCAATCGGTCTTTTCAAGAAACGAGTGATAGATTTTTTAAATTGAATTTTGATTATTTTATTACAACTATTGAATGTGTACTAACATGCATTTTTCGTTATTTTTCACATACAGAATGACAAAATGTTGCAAGTTTTAATTAAAGTGTACAATGTTTTATTAGCACAGTGAAATCTCTCAATAGTACAATTTTAACACATTTTTATAGATTGATTCGTTTTATTCTTAACCTTAAAATATTCAGGATCATTACTTTAAATTAGTAAAAGAGAGAATGCGAGGTGCTAATTTTATAGTAATTCATTACATAAAAATTCCGTGAAAAATTATTATTCAGTACACGAAGGTACTTTTTTTGAACAATACTGAAGATAGTCCCTTATATCCTTAATCTGCTTTTCTCTCTCTTCAGTCTTTATCATTTTATACAACTTCTGAAGGCGATTATTCCAATAGTTCACTTCGTCTTCATCGAGAAATATTTGCTCTTCTTTTCCTGCCAATGGATGATCACTCTTTACATTCTGAAAAAATTTTTTTTAGTAATTTGTACTTCAACTCAAAATGTATTGAACACTGCCTACATTTTTGCAATAACAGGTTTACTCAATCAAAAAAATAAAAAATCACTATTTATAATAATAGTAAGTTTTTACTACTTTAATAAGTGAAAATGGTGTTACCTGAAACTTATCGAATTTTTGCCGATACAATCTTGTATCACAATAAGGGCCTGCATAAATTATCGGTATTTCTTTTTCCATCTTTAAATATTGTAATCACAAAGTTATATTATAAACAAAAAATTGCAGTAACCACAGAAAAATCTTATTAACAGTGTCAAAGAAAATATTTTTAATTAAAGGGCTTAATTTTCCGATAGAATTAAAATGAGTTTTCAAACGTAAATCTACGAGTATCTTCGAATAAAAGTAGTTTACTATCAGTCACTACGAATTCAAATGACAATGTCATCGAATTTTATATTTCTTAATTGGTTTTAATAATCTATATATGTATCGTCGTTGTTAGTGTCTATTAACGGGAAGTTTATGACATACTTAATCCAAATGACATCGAGTTTAGGTTATCGATATCTGTCAAAGCTATTAAATAAATCAGGAAAATTTTTTCTACGATTACAATGATGATTTAATAAGATAATGAAAATCAAAAACAACAATTAAGTTGCATTACAGGTGTCTTCATTTAATAAGTATGTCACGAACGTTTATAGTAATACACGGTAAAAGATTATCTGTTACAGCAACAGTTTTTCGATTTATCGGTGTTCCAGTTTTTTTTTCTATAACCTTAACAGAAAAAATTTGCAGGTGTTACAACTTTAGCCTGTTATTACAACGAAACAAAATCTATCGTGGATAGAAATAATATAATCGTAGAATTATTGTTTACAAGGTTATTATGTACGTTTACTATCAAACTCGACTAATAAATTAATTCTACATTATCTTAAATATTCTATGTATGCTATTTTCATTAAATAGCTAATATTACAATAATTACAGTATTGTTAAAAAATACTAAGATTTATGGAATTACAGATTCGATGATTCTATTCTAATCAATAATATTCAATACTTGATGTCTTCAGTTTCTAACACTTCTGCCTTCTTGCTGTCAAATCCCTTTTTCTCTTTTTTAGAAATTTTATTAGATTCGTATAGTCATGAATGTTGATGAGATGCTTCATGGCCATCATATTTTTCACCATTGAATAGATTGCCTATAAACTTGTCAATTTTTAAGACTTTGAAAGTTCACTGAAATATGCTAGAAATACTAGCTCCGTGAACGAATCAGTTTTTTTATCGGATCTTTATTTCATGAACTTTTCGTAGGTTTGTTCATATTTTAGCCGTAATTTTATTGGTAAAGGAATATTTCTTATTTCTTTGGCTCGATCTATTATCTAAAATGGTATTCGTTTATCTCCAGACTCACTAGAATCATTTATATTTTCATCTATTGTTGCAATTATCTACAATCATTATTTCACAAATTTCACAAAAACTCCACTCAACTGAATTCTTCTCGACAATTCTCAGAACCATGATTTTTAACGGCTAATAGTTTGTAAAAAAACAATACTGAAAAAATTACATAGTTACGGCTTCTATGCTACATAGCAGGTTGGTGACAGCAATTATAGTGTAGAGCTATCTACTATTCAGAATAGTCAAATTGCCTATGTACATAGATATTGTAACTGTTTGGCATCGTACGAAAGAAAATTGAAATTTGATGAGTATCTCAAGTGATGGACATCAAGCCAATAGAAACCTCAGGTGAGGTTTATTTAGCTACAGAGAAATTTGCTATTTACATTTACATTATTTACAATGCTATTAAGATAAAAAAAAAAACAATGATAGAGTGACAATTTAAAAGATAACAGAATGAGTATATTGTTGTTGTTATCTAGATTTTTAGATCACCCTTGTCTATAAATTTTAGAAGGACTTCACACGCAGTCGCGTTTGGCTCGGCCACTAGGCACTCGCAGGAGAGTGGCAGCTGTAGTTGCAGTCTTTTTATGTTTCTTAGAAGAGCAGCTCATTGCATGTCGTACAAGGGGCATTGCCATAAGACGTGGTTGATGTCTTCATCATTACTACCACATTTACATCTGGCATTATTGACTAGTCCCTTACGGTAGAGTGAGGCCGCTAGGTGATAGTGGTCTGCTCGTAGCCTGTTGACGGTATTGATAAGAGCTCTGGAGAGACGTTTGTTGTAGGCGAACCGAGGTTTTTTTTTTTTAGTTGTAAAATTGAGTGAAGTACTTGACTCCACAGTTGGTGCTTCGCTCTAGTATAGTAGCCTCGGTTTGTTTGTATGCTGCTTTTTTGAAGATTTCGTAAAAATCAGAGAATGGTACTGTGTCGTGGTTAGTTGGAAGTGATTCACACGCTGCCTTGGCCAAGGTGTCTGCCACTTCGTTGCCTTCTAGTCCATAATGGGCTGGTATCCAGAAAAACTCGATGATTTGACTACTCTGTTCTTTGTCGAGGAATTCCTTAACTTTCTTTTTGATTTCTAGAACGAGGTAGTTGGTTTTAGTGTTTATGTTGTACGAGTTGAGGCTTTGGAGGGCACTTAAAGAATCAGTAAAGATGAAGACGACCCGTGTTGAATGGTCTAGTGCTATATCCATAGCTTCACTTAGTGCTACATATTCCGCTGTATAGGTGGAAGCAGTGGGGGGAAGACTTCTGGTATTTTCAATCCTTAGTTCTGGGCAGTGACATGCTGCCCCTACACTTTCTGAGCCTTCTTTTTTGCTTCCATCAGTGTAGATAGGGAGTGCATTGTTGTTTTTTTATGTGATTTATTAATTCTTGATTAGGTTGAGAGGAGTTTTTTAGCTTGAAGGTGAGTGTCGTATTGTACGTGTGTGGGGTGGAAATTGTCTGGTAGTGATGACAGTACATATCGTATCTTTGGTTGGTGTGAATTTGTTCTGCTTTTTCCAAAACTGAGGCAACACATTGGCGAAAGATTCGGTGTCTTTTGGATAATTTATTTTGAGCCCTTATAGAACTGCTTGATATTCTTGAGAGTGAGAGAACTATGATTAGAGACTGTTTTTGGCCAAGAAGCACCTCCCCAGATACTTGGCTCGTTCTTTCAAGGTGGTTAGCTTGGATTCAGCTAACATGACATTGGTTAGTGTGCTGATCCTGTAATCCAGGGCTGCCCTGATGGTTGCGTATTGAATTTTTTCAAGCTGTTTGATTAACCCTTTAGTTTTGGGAAAGTATATAAATGCACCATAGTCTATGATCGGCCTCACAAAGCTTTTGTATAACGTGGTCAAGGTCACTGGGTCTGCTCTCCACCATGTACCTCTGAGGAACTTTATTATATTGAGTGCTCTGGTGCTTTTTTTCATGGTTTGCTTGATGTGAGATGAGAAGGTCAGCTTGTGATCGAAATACACACCTAGAAAGCGAGTATCTTTTTGAGATCTTATTGTGCAGTTACCTACTTGAATTTCTGTGGAACCAGGTGCATCTTTTTTGTTGTTAAAATTTAGATATTTAGTTTTATGAGGAGTCAATGTGAGACCTAGGTCAGCAAGATTGGTTTCTATTGTTGAAAACGCCTCCGGTCCCTCTTTCTTTTGAATTAGTCTTGGTGTACAGAGCGACATCGTCAGCAAATTGACAGATAGAGATGTTTTTTTTCAAATTTTTAACTATGTCCTTGACGTCAACCACTGTAGCCGATTTTTGATCAAAGTTTCAAATAACTTCCCTAGACACGACGTTAGCGAGATGGGTCTTAAGCTGGAACTGTCTTCTTTTTTAATAAAGTGAACAAACGACATTTTCCACTCATCTAGATAGACGTTCTGATTGTACAGTTCATTAAATATGTCTAATAGAAGTAGCTTGTACTTAATCGTGAGGTTTTTTATAATTTCATAGTCGATTCCGTTTTGACCTGGTGCAGATTTAATTTTCTTATCAGCTAGTGCCCAATTGAACTCTTCGAAATCGAAATGTCGATAAACAAATTCGTTATCCTCAGCGTGGGGTAGCCAGGACGGGTCAGTTGGAGCCCAGGGTGGACTGATCTTACTAAGAGCTTCCGTGACTCTGTGCTTTTCTTGTAGGTTTTCTGAGCAGTGCTGAGGGTTAGTCTTAATCCATTTATTTTTGAAGATCTTGCACTTCTTTCAGACATATTTAGGATCAGATCTGTAATCGATGGTCTCCGCAAATACTCGAAAACATTTCTTTTTTTTTCCTTGAATTCTTTTTTAACTTGATCACAGTTTTTGTTGTATTTCTCAAGGTCTTCTTCTTCCTGTGTATATTCCCATTTCTTGTATGAAACTTTTCGTAGTCTTTTCACTTTATCACATTTATCGTCCCACCAGGGGACGGGGTTGGAGGGGCGTGCCTTGAATACTTTCTTTCGGGGAGTGCTTGACGAGATAGCTTCTACGATTTTGTTCGTGAAGAATTTATATTTGCCTATAGGAGGCAGTTGGTCATAGGATGACGAGAAGAATTTGTCGTAGCTATCTTCAAGTATTGTTTTAAATTTTCCCCAATCAGTGCGAACTGATTTTAATTTAAATGTTTTCTGGCGGTAACACTTTCGTCTACGTTGATAAGGATCTCCATTGGGAAGTGGTCTGAGCCCAGTGTTTCATCAAGTACTTTGACTTCGATTTTGTCACTGATGTCGAAGGATGAGAGAGCTAGATCTATGTTGGACTTCTTTTTCCTGTATACATCCATATGAGTGTAGGAGTTTTCATTATGGAGAAAAAGTTCTGCTGTGTCTATGGCTTTGGCGAGTCGCTCGCCGTACGTATTGGTATAGTTGCAGTTCCAACTTAAGTTGTGAGCATTGTAGTCTCCCAGAAAAATACAGTTGTTTTTTTGAATGAATGTAAACATTGAGTTCTACTGGTCTTGACCGAGTGTGATATCAGGTGCTTTGTAGCAGGCAATAAGATTAAAAGCCGGTGAGGTGTTGTTTATTTTGATTCCGCACATTTCTATGGCAGAGTCTGGAGCGGTTGGGATATGTAGGTCACTAAACGCTAGACTGTTTCGAATAAATATGATAATGCCCCCACCTCTGGAGTATCTTCTGTCTTTGCGATAGGAAATGTACCAAGGTAAGTGCACTCTGTCTTTCTCTGTCAACCATGTTTCCACAAAAATGAGTATGTCATAGTTCTTATAAAAACTTTATACTTCTTCAAATCGTTTTCCTATACTTCTGGCATTCCAGTAGAATATTTTGAGGTTTTTAATTATTTTTTGTTTTTTATTATCCATTATTAATTGGTTGAGTGTTAAAAGGTCGTTGAGTGGGGTTTGTAGTTATTGATGACTGTTTCTCCTAGCTGATGCTAGGTTGGGTTTACAATAAATTATGAATAGACTTACTTCTGATTTAAGAATAATAAACGCACAATAAATTCATCATTAGCATCTTTACGAATGAAATAACAAACAAAACGGTCCAAAAAAATTCTGGAATCTTTAAACCTTCATAAAAATGGTATGATGTATATTGACTGAAGACATAGCTTAACTGGTAGAGCAGCCAGCGCGTAACTGGAAGGTCCGAGTTCGAGTCCGGGTCTCGTCAGAATATTTATGGAGTTATCCATACGAGACTTAACAAGTGCTCGGAATAACCTCAACAATACTACTGAATCTGTACCTGTCCATATTGATATATGATTAAATTCGATGATTTCGAGTTAAAAAAGATTCAATCTTCAAGCCCAAAACTTATAACCACATCTCTGTTATCCACTCTCTTACCATCTGTATACATTAGCTATCTTCTACTCCGAATCCTTGAGTCTTGGCCTAACATACACAATTAGTACTTTTCTAAGGCTATCTCTATCCCACGTTGGTCTAAGAACTTTTTAACATATTAACTTATTAATCGTATTTTCAACTTGACTAATGGCTTCATTAGGATTATCCGATGACTTGAAAAAGACGATTTTTAGCAAACACGATGTCAGAGATATCGACAGAATCCTTTTTTCACTGCTTTATTAGTAGAATTTTGTGTATTAACCTTCCCAATAAACTTTTTTTTTGTAGTTGCTGGGAACATCTTTGAAATAATTTCAAAAGGCGGGAAAGCATAAAACTTCAATTCTGTCCAGTCTAAGGTAAAGGCATCTATTGCAAAGGACTTCGAATCTCTTTCCCATGAGCAGTAAGTATTGTATTTAATATGTAAGCTTGACGCAAATAAATCTATTTTTAGTTTCCCAAAACGTTTAATTATTTTTCTGTATGCATAGTCCGCCAACGTCCACTTTGTATCTATATTATCTATTCTTGACAATGCGTCTGCCTGCACGTTGTCTTTTGAGGCAATATAGCTTGCTTGTGCTCATATATGTGTTATTTCACACCAGTCCAAGAATTCTTTTGCTAACAAATGCAATCCCTTGAACCTGACTCCGCCCATCTTATTAATATAAGCTACAGCAGTCGTATTATCTATCCTTAATGAAATATTACAATTTGACAACTTTGTGGCAAACGATTTTAGTGCTAGCAACGCTGCTTTTAGCTCCAAGTGATTAATATAGAGTACTTGTTCTTCAGCTGATCACTTTCCTTGTACACCTATACTGCCACAGAAAGCTCCCCAGCCAGTAAGGCTTGCATCAGAAAAAATTTCCAACTTGTAAGACAAGCTTCTAATTTTCCTAAACAAGGATACAAGATTTTTCTCCCACCAACTCAAATCCTCTCGTATATAAGTTGGGATGCACATTAGTGCTTCATGATCCATGTGATTACGATGAAATCCTGCGAGATTTTAGATAGCTACAGAGTATCTTTTTTATTTTGCCCTTCACCTAGAGTGATCTCTGGATTGAGCATTGGCGCTTCCAAAGGACATGCACCTGAACGCGGGTATTTTTTCAATAATTCCTCTACGCTTTTCTTCTTTTCTTTATCTCCATTTTTTAGGTCTACAGTCAGCCACCCTTTCCACCTATTTGCAATACTTGAGTGTAGTTGAAGCTGACCAATATTATTAGATGGTTTCTTGCCAATAATTAGCTTGATTTCTTCATTTAAATTGAGTGGGAACTTTTGAGTATTTTCCCCGTGTCCTCCCTATTTGGACATTGACCTGACTCTGTTGGTTCTCTACTTCTACTATTATTTTATCTTCTACCTCAGCCACCTGAGGTTCCTTTTCTGCAGTCACTCCACTATCACCTAAAAAAACGGATAAAGATCGGTGAACTGATTTCCATTATTTTTTTGACCCTGTCTCACTTCTCGTGTGAGCTCAGCCATTTTGTTTTCTCGGTTCTTGTCTTGTCTCCCGTACAAGATCGACTGGTCATTGCATAGGCCATGTCCTATCTCTTATATGGGCTAAACTCTGCTTACTCAATTCATTTACTCCATTTACTCACCTTCATTTTCCTCAATTAATTCAGGTTCTACATTCGCATTATCCATTATTTCCTGTAAAGGCGGTGTCACTGTTGGTGGCAACCGACTGATAATTAGATCTTCTAGATACTTTAGTCTCTTTCTAATCGACTCATTTTCTTTATCTTGACTACGGGATTGCTTTTTATGCATTTCCATACTGAAAATACCTACGAAAATATCTTACTTCATCCAAAAAAAACTCCACAACTTGCTCTGCACGTGTAATCTGCTTGGTACAAAAATAACTAATGACAAACACGAATACATGGTGACTCCAGAAGTGCAGGAGGTGCGGTATTTTAATTTAAATTGCTCTAAAAGTGTGACTTGTAAGGCTGGAGTAACCGAACTACATAAGTAATCTCGAAGGGTGAGACATAAAATATAATTGACAAGTTTATAGGCAATCTATTCAAAGGTGAAAAATATGATAGCCATGAAGCATCTTATCAACATTCATGACCATACGAATCTTATTACATTTCTAAAAAAAGAAAGAAAAAGATTCATCAGCAAGAAGGGAAAAGTGTTAGTAACCGAATATATTAAGAAATTCATTGAAAAAGCCCCCGATCATCAGTTTTTAGGATATAAGGTAAATTTTCATTTAAATAAATGTATAATTGTTTCAAATTGAATATTTAATGTTAATGAATTCTATAATTTTAATTTTTTCACGAAAGTTTCGATTGACCGATTTTTTCTGCAGTTCAAGGCACATGAATCAGCCAAGTCATTGGGATAAATACGTTTGGCAACATCCCGAAAATCGTTGCTAACTATTAAAAATTTTCTGATGCCGATCAATATACCGAGCATCTTTTTCGAAGAACTGCAGCGACGATTCTTACTGACGCTGAGACACACATGATCGAATAAAAAAGATTTAGAGGATGGACCTCAAATTCCGTGGTCGTAGGATACATCAAGAAATCCATCAAGAAAAAAGAAAAAACTGCGCAAAAAATAACCAACGACGTCGAAAGAGTTCTAAACAGAAATCAACCCAAATATTATCGAAGAAACGCCAAGTGAAGAGTTAGAAGTGGATGTTAAAGGACCTGAGGAAAGAAACCACACGAAGAGGACAATTGAAGAAGTAAAGAAGATTCAATTGAATGATGGTCAAATGATACACTGACATTTCACAAAGTGTACCTATTTTACCATAAATACTAATTCACGAAGAATATGTTACTAAAACAGATCCAACCTGCCCTAATTGCAATAGTGGATCTCATCACAGATCTCATATCGGTCATACGTTCGGAAGCGAACGTTGACCTCAGCTCAACATGGCCTGAAATATCGCCAGAGTTTGTCCAAACAAAGAACACATGTAAGGCCCTCGAACAATTTGTCAAGGCATGCGCGGAAAAGAAATTGTTCGAGGAAATCAGAAGAATCCGTGACGGGGTAAGAGAAAAAAGAAGGGTAGCGAGAACAGAAGCAGCAATGCCCAACACATATAATCCTTCGCCCGTAGAAGTAGTAGGTCATTACCAGCGCCGTAAAACATAGCTCGTGAACTTCATTAATCCACACCTGGGCGTTTTCGGAACACCTAGGCACAGGTTGCAGGCCTGCAATCTTCGCGGAGCACCTGTTACCTGTGGATCAAACGGATAGGGATTTTATTCGTCACTTTCACCTCACTTAACTACACTTAATAATCTTCAATAGTAATGAAACTTTTACATACCTGTGGATCAAACGGATAGGGATTTCTCACTTAACGATCCTTAATAATAACAAAACAATAATAACTTTTTATATATTACAGGAAACATCTAACACTAACCATTTTCTTTCTTTCAGCTGTTGACAATATCAACACACCATATCTCCTCACACCATAAACAACTGAGGCCGCCGACCAAAACGGATAAAACTGGTACTACGGGAGACCGAAATCCAAGCCTGCATCCAGGGCTGCAAAGTCGAAAAATGATATGCACAGAACCGGGTGCTTACTGTCAATTGAGGTTGGACTCGTAGTGGTATGTTGCAAGGCCTTGGGCTAGATGCGTGTATCGTCGTGCCTTTCTAAAGGCGCAAGAATATTACGTCCCAAGTAACGCCGTCACTAGAAGTAGAGTCATCCCCAGAGTTATGCCCTACAAGGCGAGGTACTCAAATAAAATGTCCTTTTCGAGGATTTGGATTCACCAAGATCATCTCACCTTTATCCACAATATTCTCAATTGCAATATCGCACAGTTTTTGTCGTCTGCATGCGCCGGTGACTCCAAAAATTAAAGCAATCTGTCGATAAATTTTTCTATTTCTTCGGCACTCAAAACTTTTGATTTTTTAGCGACATATCCCTTATGGTTTTTTTTTTCAAAAGTGCAATTAATCCTGAGTAATTATGGATATTTATGGAGTGTTACATATTCACAACACTTCGCAACATAGAATATATCGCCCACAAACTTGATGATTTCATGGTTTTCGATAGCAAACTAAAATACGCTATAAAAACTGTCTCCGCAAAAGAATTGATCTTATTCTCCGATTGCCAAGTTATGAACTTTTCATATATTTTCTCATGTTTTTCTTTCGATTTTACTGGTTATAAATTGCTCCGAAGTTCGTTAGCTCATTGAACAATATCCATAGGTATTTCCTCTTCTTCACTTGTTGGATTGCTGTCCGGTATAATAAATTAAAAGGTTTTTTGCCGAACATTGCTCATCGTAGAACCTAAACAAATATAAACTTTCCATTACTTCTATTTTTAAGAAACATTTGTTAAAAATGATCTAAAATTTTATTTTAGCAATCTTTTTGAAAATAATATTTTAAAATATGTACCCTCTATGAGAAGGTAAAATGATTTTCAACTGTACGACATAATTAATTAGTTTTGATTATTTCCGCCTGTTTTGGAGGTTTTTACCCGCCGCAGGATTTTTTCCCCCAGAATAATTTGTTTTATCTATTTTTGAGCAGGCAGAGTTGGGGAGCGGCAATATTTAAATCTAGGCTGAATCATTACTTAATTAATTTATAATTTTTGAATTGGAAGTTTAATTTCAAAATCTGCATGTTTATTTTTTTCAGTCTAATTCAATATTTTTAACCATCTGTTAGAAATTGCCAGGAGGCAATTTTTAGAAGATCGGAAGAAGTGTAAAATATATGTGTGTCAATCTATAGATCGATTGACAAACGACAGAATTTTTTGTTAGCAACGCGCGACTGGTTTGTTCACTTTAGTTTATGACTGAAACTAGCTGATTCTAGATGTCATATTTTTAATTCTGTATTTGAATTCGTCATTTCAGTAAGCCTTCCTCTTCAATATCTGTTGTTCTCTACCTATACAGTCAAACCTGGATAAGCGAGAGTTCAAGGGAGCACAATCTCATTCTCGCTTATAGATGTTCCTCACTAACCCGAGTTTCTCGCTAATGCAGGTACATGGGTAGCGTTTCTCACTTATAGGGGTACGCAGCAATAACAAGTCACAGTAAGTACGAATGTAGTTAATATGTAATAATGATAAAATTATGTGCATGATATGCAAAACATATTATATTATTGTTATGTACATATACATATATGTAATATATTTTAATGCTTACGAAAACAAACAAAAATATGTAATTTTAATTCATTTAGAATTTATTTACAATTAAAAGAATCTGTCAATTTCGTTTGGGTTTCTGTTTTTGTATTTTGAATGTTTTTCTCTAACTCATAAATTTTGTCGAATATTGCTCGATCAACAACCACTGCGTATTCAAAGTACTGATGAACCGTCTCCAACGTATTTAAAGCTTGCTTCATTGGAATGATCTTTATTTCTGTTTCCGGGATCTGTGTCTCGTCTTCACCGTCATTTTCAGCATTACAGTCGTTCACACAATTCTTAACGATATCGTCGTTGTTTTGTTCTCCAGCGGTAGTTGCATCGTCGTCAATTTAAACAAAAGCTTCGAAGCTCGGCATTAACATATTGGATTCGTGAGACACAAGCTTAGTCCATTCCTCGTTGCTAGGTCCAACTTCAACATCATTTTCCTCTGACCGGTCTTACACATCTGTACTTTTCCAAAACCCAGCTTTCTTGAAGCAGTTTTTGACAGTAACGTCACTGACTGAGTACCATGCTTTTCTAGCAATTTCCATAGCTAGAAGTACGTTAATGTCCGGGCTTCTGTTTTCTTCTAGACTCGTAAGAATATGTTTAGCGACTTCTCTGCGATAAAAGCGTTTAAAAGTGTGAATGATGCCTTGATCTAATGGTTGAAGTTTACTAGTGGTGTTAGCAGGTGAAAACATTACTTTTACGTTTGAAAGTGTTGGTAAGTCCGTATGGGCAGCACAGTTTTCAATGAATAGCAGAATTTTTTTGCGGTTTATCTTCATTTGTTCGTCAACTTTTTTCAACCAATCTTTGAATAATATCTTGGTCATCCAAGCCTTTGTATTATTGGCATCATCAACGGGTAGAGTCTTGACACCTTTAAAACATCTAGGTCGTTTTGAGTTCCCGATGATGAGAAGTGGGAGTTTGCTTTGTTTCCCTCCATGGAATTTTTCGCCTTTAAACGTAAATGTTTTATCCGGAAGGCACTTTAAAAACAAAGCAGTTTCATCCGCGTTGTAAATATCGTCTGGTTCATACCTTTCTAAAAGATTTGGCAGATCTTCAATCCAGTGGTTGCATACACCTTGGTCTACAGATTTACTTTCCCCGGCTGCTTTTTTGAAATCTATATCATGACGCCTTTTAAAACCCTCTAACCAGCCGTTACTAGCAGAAAAGTTCTGGATTCCCAGTTTTGTAGCAAACTCTTCAGATTTTTCTTTCAACAAAGGTCCATCTATGGGAATGTTCTTATCGAGAGTTTGTTTTATCCATTCCAAAAGACACTTTTCGATATTGGGAAATTCAGAAACTCTAGTCCTCTTAATATTTCCATGCCCATTAGAGCACTCAGACTTTATAGATTGTTTTGATTTTATAATTTTATAATAGGTGGATTCTGGTAAATTAAATTCCTTCTGAATTCCATTTCGCGATTTTTCGGATTCAAACGCATTCACTATTTTAAGTTTATCACTTAATGACAGTACTTTAATTTTCCGTTTTGACATGATGCAGAACAGAACTTTCCTTCGCAATTGATAACTATAAACTGAGTAAGTCCGACAAACAGGACGGTACACAGGAACATGGGTCCATTCGAAAAGAATGCGATAAAATAACAAAATTTTTTTAGTTCCACGAAATAGAATGGGTACAATATTGGCAAGAAAACAATACAAAAACAATGGTAGAAAGTTCCACGAAAGTTAAGAACGAGTCATAAAATAGCAGATGTTAAATTTGTAAATAAAGCTCGACTGTCGCTTAGAGAGGTATAGTTAAGTAGCAGTCTCACTTATGGAGGTCTATGAGGAAAAAACGACTCTCTCTTGCAGAGGTTTCTGTTTCTCGCTAATAGAGGTTTTGGGAGCTTAAAATCTCGGGTCCTGGCTATTACTCTCACTTATAGAGTTTTCTCACTTATCCAGGTTTGACTGTATTTACAGTATTGATAGGAAGGAAGTTTTTATAGAATGTAGTAGTTATTAATTTGAAAATTCTGAAAATTATAATCCTTTCCAAACCATGTCTTTACTTATTTATGAGAGTTCTCTTGAAGTTTCTATAAAATCGCCCTCTACGCGCTAGACTATTTTAATAAAAGTTTCTAGGTATTTATTAAAAAATGGAGTTGGCAAAAAAATAGTAACGGACTTAAAACAGCTTTGAATTTTATTATTTATTTCATCGTCTGAAAACTTCAATCTCCAATGCATTCAGCATGTTTATCGAAGATTAGTATCTGCTTTGAGGGCAGAAATATAGTGATAGCACTATGATACTCTGTATACTAGAATATTTAGATTATAAAAGTGTTTCACTATA